>NC_091182.1:24158061-24170561 GCF_040958095.1 Procambarus clarkii
TATTCAAGGCCCGATTTGCCTAATAAGCCAAGTTTTCCTGAATTAATATATTTACTATAATTTTTTTCTTATGAAATGATAAAGCAACCCTTTTCTCTATGTATGAGGTCATTTTTTTTTATTGGAGTTAAAATTAACGTAGATATATGACCGAACCTAACCAACCCTACCTAACCTAACCTAACCTATATTTATAGGTAAGGTTAGGTTAGGTAGCCAAAAAAAGCTAGGTTAGGTTAGGTTTGGTAAGTTAGGTAGACGGAAAAACATTAATTCATGAAAATTTGGCTTATTAGGCAAATCGGGCCTTGAATAGTAGGCTGAGAAGTGCGTTCTGGCTATTAGGTACGACATATATATATATATATATATATATATATATATATATATATATATATATATATGTCGTACCTAGTAGCCAGAACTCACTTCTCAGCCTACTATTCAAGGCCCGATTTGCCTAATAAGCCAAGTTTTCCTGAATTAATATATTTACTATAATTTTTTTCTTATGAAATGATAAAGCAACCCTTTTCTCTATGTATGAGGTCAATTTTTTTTTATTAGAGTTAAAATTAACGTAGATATATGACCGAACCTAACCAACCCTACCTAACCTAACCAAACCTATATTTATAGGTAAGGTTAGGTTAGGTTAGGTTAGGTAGGTTAGGTAGACGAAAAAACATTAATTCATGAAAACTTGGCTTATTAGGCAAATCGGGCCTTGATAGTAGGCTGAGAAGTGCGTTCTGGCTATTAGGTACGACATATATATATATATATATATATATATGTCGTACCTAATAGCCAGAACGCACTTCTCAGCCTACTATTCAAGGCCCGATTTGCCTAATAAGCCAAGTTTTCATGAATTAATGTTTTTTCGTCTACCTAACCTACCTAACCTAACCTAACCTAGCTTTTTTTAGCTACCTAACCTAACCTTACCTATAAATATAGGTTAGGTTAGGTTAGGTAGGGTTGGTTAGGTTCGGTCATATATCTACGTAATTTTAACTCCAATAAAAAAAAATTGACCTCATATATAGAGAAAAGGGTTGCTTTATCATTTCATAAGAAAAAAATTATAGTAAATATATTAATTCATGAAAACTTGGCTTATTAGGCAAATCGGGCCTTGAATAGTAGGCTGAGAAGTGAGTTCTGGCTATTAGGTACGACATATATATATATATATATATATATATATATATATATATATATATATGTCGTACCTAGTAGCCAGAACGCACTTCTCGGCCTACTATTCAAGGCCCGATTTGCCTAATAAGCCAAGTTTTCCTGAATTAATATATTTTCTCAAATTTTTTTCTTATGAAATGATAAAGCTACCCATTTCATTATGTATGAGGTCAATTTTTTTTTATTGGAGTTAAAATTAACGTTGATATATGACCGAACCTAACCAACCCTACCTAACCTAACCTAACCTATCTTTATAGGTTAGGTTGGGTTAGGTAGCCGAAAAAGTTAGGTTAGGTTAGGTTAGGTAGGTTAGATAGTCGAAAACGAAAAACAATAATTCATGAAAACTTAGCTTATTAGGCAAATCGGGCCTTGCATAGTAGGCTGAGAAGTGAGTTCTGGCTACTAGGTACAACATATATATATATATTATATATTATATATATATATATATATATATATATATATATATATATATAATATATGACATATATATATATATATATATATGTCGTATCTAGTAGCCAGAACGCACTTCTCGGCCTACTATGCAAGGCCCGATTTGCCTAATAAGCCAAATTTTTATGAATTAATATATTTTCTCTAATTTTTTTCTTATGAAATGATAAAAGTACCCATTTCATTACATATGAGGTCAATTTTTTTATTGGAGTTAAAATTAAGGTAGATATATGACCGAACCTAACCAACCCTACCTAACCTAACCTAAACTATCTTTATATGTTAGGTTAGGTTAGGTAGCCGAAAAAGTTAGGTTAGGTTAGGTTAGGTAGGTTAGGTAGTCGAAAAACAATTAATTCGTGAAAACTTGGCTTATTAGGCAAATCGGGCTTTGCATAGTAGGCATAGAAGTGCATTCTGGCTACTAGGTACGACATATATATATATATATATATATTATATATATATATATATATATATATATATATATATATATTATATATATATATATATATATATATTATATATATATAATGTCGTACCTAGTAGCCAGAACGCACTTCTCAGCCTACTATGCAAGGCCCAATTTGCCTAATAAGCCAAGTTTTCATGAATTAATTGTTTTTCGACTACCTAACCTAACTTTTTTCGGCTACCTAACCTAACCTAACCTATAAAGATAGGTTAGGTTAGGTAGGGTTGGTTAGGTTCAGTCATATATCTACGTTAATTTTAACTCCAATAAAAAAAAATTGACCTCATACATAATGAAATAGGTAGCTTTATCATTTTATAAGAAAAAAATTAGAGAAAATATATTAATTCAGGAAAACTTGGCTTATTAGGCAAATCGGGCCTTGCATAGTAGGCCGAGAAGTGCATTCTGGCTACTAGGTACGACATACATACATACACACATATATATATATATTATATATATATATATAGTAAATATTAATATCACTGTTTTGTGAGCAGCATTGTTAACAATGTGTGTGTATATATATATATATGTCGTACCTAGTAGCCAGAACTCACTTCTCAGCCTACTATTCAAGGCCCGATTTGCCTAATAAGCCAAGTTTTCCTGAATTAATATATTTACTATAATTTTTTTCTTATGAAATGATAAAGCAACCCTTTTCTCTATGTATGAGGTCAATTTTTTTTATTGGAGTTAAAATTAACGTAGATATATGACCGAACCTAACCAACCCTACCTAACCTAACCTAACCTATATTTATAGGTAAGGTTAGGTTAGGTAGCCAAAAAAAGCTAGGTTAGGTTAGGTTAGGTAGGTTAGGTAGACGAAAAAACATTAATTCATGAAAACTTGGCTTATTAGGCAAATCGGGCCTTGAATAGTAGGCTGAGAAGTGCGTTCTGGCTATTAGGTACGACATATATATATATATATATATATATATATATATATATATATATATATATATATATATATATATATATATTATATATATATATATATACACATACATACATATGTGATACCTAGTAGCCAGAACGCACTTCTTGGCCTACTATGCAAGGCCTGATTTGCCTAATAGGCCAAGTGATCTTTTTTCCATAAACGTTTTCCAATTAGTTTATTATTATTATTATATTATATTAAGAACATAAATTATTGACTTAGTTGTGTTTGTTTAGGTTAGGTTAAGATAGGTTAGGTTAGGTTAGGTAGGGTTGGTTAGGTTCGGTCAAATATCTACCTTAGTCTTAACTCAAATTTAACAAAATGAACTCTTACATAATGATATGTATAGCTTTATTATTTCATAAGAAAAAAATAGAAAAATATATAAATTCAGGAAAACTTGGCTTATTAGGCAAATTTGGTCTTGCATAGAAGGCTGAGTACTGCATCATTCTGGCTACTAGGTAAAACATACATACATACATACATACATACATACATATATATATATATATATATATATATATATATATATATATATATATATATAAATATATATATATATATATATATATATATATTATATATATATATATATATATATATATATATATATATTACATGTATGTAAACTGTCTTATATTTATTTTAGAATGTCTTTATTATAACCTGAAATGTTACATTTGTAAATATCATAAATAGTTATATTATTAAATAATAAACTCATAAAATATCAAGTGTTGGTACAGTAGCTGGATGTGTGTGCACACTGTCATGTACACATGAACACAGTCAAGTTAGAGAACATCCTATAAACAGAATAACAACACAGATCTATATTACAAAAACAAAACATTATGAATTGTAAAACAATAATTTCAAATATTATAAATATTGAGAAACAAATAGCCCCTTATGCTATTCCCAGGTGTAACCAGAGATTACTTTGCCAATGCACTCGGCTTCTTATGTTTCAATAAAGTACTACCAGTAAATATTAATATCACTGTTTTGTGAGCAGCATTGTTAACAATTTATGTAATTACCCACTTTCATTCATCGCTATAAATCTGACAATAAATAATATGGCATTGACACATTCAAACAAGAGTATGAGAAATAACAGTAATTATGACATAATATGCATCAAAACTCAAAGTTCATACATGTTTGCATAACTTTGATTTCAGTGTGCCAGCTACTTCAAGAACACACACGCTATAGTTTCCCACTAGTGAGCATCATTTACATACCATACTTTAATTATGCTGTTCTTTGCTTATCATACATCCATAAATTCTTACAATAATAAGAAAAAAAAAGAGATTGTGATATTTGCATAATATTTTTGTAAGGAATGTATAATGTGTAAAAATAATATAGCAAATACATTTTTTTTTTACTAAATGCTCCTCAAAAGAGGAGCACAGTTTTATGTTACCCTTATGGTGCCAACTTTTTCTTTATTTTGAATAAAGGTCGATAGTACTTATTACGTCACCCCGCATCTTGTTTTTCTTTATCTTGGGTGAATTCTTACTGTTGCTCAATAAATCCTCTTGTCTTGAACCAGCCTCTTTCACAGTCTTTTCCTGACCATCATCCTGTGTGAAAAATAAACTGTCTGTAAATAATTTGCTCTTAAAAATTATTATTTCCTTATTATTTATGTCTGATTTTTATATAATGAAAGCAATCTAGTCACAAATTAACCAAAACTTTCAGCCACTTCTTCAGCATTGCACGTTCAAATCATCCTCTTACAGGAAAACATCTATTCACTATCATAATAAAATTGTTGAGGCATCCTAATAGCTACTGAAATATAGCATATGTATAGTAATGTACAGTAATATACGATATGGAAGAAAATGCAAGATTGAACCAGTGAAGAGCAGAGGTGCCATAGGAACAATCAGAGAGCACTGTATAAACATCAGAGGTCCGCGGTTGTTCAACGTCCTCCCAGCGACTGTAAGAAATATTGCCGGAACAACCGTGGACATCTTCAAGAGAAAACTGGACTGTTTTCTAAGAGAAGTTCCGGATCAGCCGGGCTGTGGTGGGTATGTGGCCCTGCGGGCCACTCCAAGCAACAGCCTGGTGGACCAAGCTCTCACAAGTCGAGCCTGGCCTCGGGCCAGGCTTGGGGAGTAGAAGAACTCCCAGAACCCCATCAAGCAGGTATCAAGCAAGCAGGTAATACAGTGCATCTTCCAAAATATAGAGCTCCCATTAAATATACAATCCCTCTTAAACATGGGCCCAAATTTTCCCACTGGGTTTTTCCCTCAAATTTGTTAAGAATGCCAAACACGATCCTGTAGAAAAGCGTTGAATGTAATGAAATGCCAATTTCTGGAGAAATTGTGGCTTTTCAGTTGGTTCGGGTGGCTCCCTGAAGCGATCTTCCTGAGATTGCTTCACACTAAAAGGTCACATCAGTTGTGGATAATTAAGTTTGGACTACCGGGAACCAGAGCCAGAACCTGACCCCTTCATGAGTGGTGTAGGAAGTAGATGACAATTCACTACCTTACCAGAAGCAGCCTCCAGAAAGTCAGTGCAGCTTTACAGAGTTCATAGAAAATGAAGCCTTGAAAACCACCAAACAAATCCACAAAGGAGTCACACAGTAAAAAGGATTCACTCAAACAAGCTCATAACTCATTAGTACCGATTATCATCACAAGGCAGCCTAGTCCTGACTCCCAGCCAGCACTGCATGTCAGTTCTGAATCCCTTTACAGTAAACACCAAGTGATTTGGCAGCAACTGAGCTGAAAGGGGCATGGCTCCTTGCCTCTAGTCGTGCCCACACCTAGCCACTAAGAACATTAAGATCTGATTTCCCTTGCCTCACTCTTAGACCTTGATCTTAAAGTTTCAGTATAAAAAGTAATTAAAAACTCAGGGTGTGGTAGCATTTATGTCTACATAACTCTTTGGTCTTTTGTTGGGGTTGTGTAGGTGGTAAACGCTAACGCCCACTCACTCTCTCACTGCATCATTCTTCTCCTCCCTCCCTCACTCTTTTTCTCTCTCCTCTTTAACTCACTCTCTCCATAACTCTCTCATTCACTCTCTCCATAACTCTCTCATTCACTCTCTCCATAACTCTCTCATTCACTCTCTCCATAACTCTCTCATTCACTCTCTCCATAACTCTCTCATTCACTCTCTCCATAACTCTCTCATTCACTCTCTCCATAACTCTCATTCACTCTCTCCATAACTCTCTCATTCACTCTCTCCATAACTCTCTCATTCACTCTCTCCATAACTCTCTCATTCACTCTCTCCATAACTCTCATTCACTCTCTCCATAACTCTCTCATTCACTCTCTCCCACTAACTCATTCATTCTCTCTCTCTTTCCCTCTCTCATAAATCCCTCTTCCCCTAACTCACTCCCTCCTAACTTACTCACTCACTCTTCTCCCCTAGCTCGCTCACTCTCTTCTTAACTCACTCACTCACTCTCTCTAAAGTGACGGTCTTGCTTCTTGCAAGTTGGCGTTTAATCCCCCGACTGTCTTAGTAGTTAGGCACCATTCTTTTCCTCTGTCCTATCCTAAATCCCTATTAACACTTTGTGCAACCCAGGGTGCACGTCTCGGTCCACCTCAAGGTCGGCCTGGAGTTTTCTGTGAGTGCGCACTCACACTAAAAATGTGTATACCCTTTCCAGTGTTCTGACCTAAATATTTGTGCTACGACGTTCACTTTGGTATCATATTGTTCGCAATAGAATTCTCTAAAAGAGTATATGTGCATATAAGGTAAAAAATCCCAGCATGTCTCCCCGCATAAAACATGAAAATCGGCCGAGTGTTACCCATGAGCGCGTAACCACACTAAAATTAGTATACTCTTTACAGTTTCCTCACCTTAAATTTCATGCTATGTCGTCCATTTTGGTATCAAATTGTTCACAATAGAATTTTCTAACTGGATATATGGACCTGATCTCCCATGTATTAACATGTTGAAAGAACAAGTTCCAAATGCGAGTCAGCCTAAGAATGATTGATCGTTGATTGATCATGTTCTTGAGAAAGGCAGTTCCAGCATGAGATTGTTGATGGCTGAGAGCCCTGTGTCACGGGTGCCAACTACTGGTTGTCCACAAAGCTGAGCCAGGTGCGTAGCTTTGAGAATGTTGGCCTTGTACATAACAGTAAGACCATCGCGACGATGTTGCAGGCTCTGATGTACAGACTGTTCCTACCAGACTTGGTCAAGACTAGAGATGAGCTTTCTTGCATGGTTCTCCACTTTGTCCAAAAGTCTGATGAATGATAGTGGAAAGGCAATCCAGGAGAGGGGTGCATACTCTAGATGGGAGTGAACTTGTGTTTCATATAAGGTTTTGCAGCCTCTGCTATCAAAAAGGTGTAAGATGCACCATAGGGCTGTAAGTATTCTGGCTGTTTGTGGGCTAGGTTAGGCACGTGGCTCTTCATTGTCACAGAGTTATACTTCATTCCCAATATGTGACAACTTCATCTCTGAGCTCTAGGTTTTTGCTGCCCATTTGAAAGCTTGTCCAATTTGCAGTATGCAGTCATCATCATCGCCTATGTTCTCTCAGCGGCAAATGTGACCTGTCATCTTCCCCAGGTAGAAATTGACGAAAGTTGGTGATTGATGCATCGTGTCTTCCTTTTCATACTTAAAGGTTAGCATGCAGTCATCAGCATAGGCTTAAACTTCAGGAATGAGGTGAAGTAGATCTTTGAAACAGACATTCCACAGCATAGGACCAAGCACACTACCCTGTGGTACGCTGACACCAATTATGTGGGTTTCGTATTCTGCTCCATTGAGAAGTACTATTAGAATCCATTCTACGATGGAGTCTGAAATGCCTAGTACTTGAAGCTTCGCTACTAATTCAGAGTGCCAGACACTCCCACTCCCCCTCCCCCTTCCCTCCCTCCCTCCTGCTTGATACCTGCTTGATAGGGTTCTGGGAGTTCTTCTACTTCCCAAGCCCGGCCCAAGGCCAGGCTTGACTTGTGAGAGTTTGGTCCACCAGGCTGTTGCTTGGAGCGGCCCGCAGGCCCACATATCCACCACAGCCCGGTTGGTCCGGAACTTCTTTTAGAAAACAGTCTAGTTTTCTCTTGAAGATGTCCCTGTTGTTCCGGCAATATTTCTGATGCTCGCTGGTAGGATGTTGAACAGCCGCGGACATCTAATTACCTAAGTGTTAATTACCTATGTGTAGTTACAGGATGAGAGCTACGCTCGTGGTGTCCCGTCTACCCAGCACTCTTTGTCATATAACGCTTTGAAATTACTGACGGTTTTGGCCTCCACCACCTTCTCCGGCAGCTTTGTTTCATTAGTTTAAATCTATGACCTCTTGTTCTTGAAGTTACGGGTCTCAGGAATTCTTCCCTATTAATTTTATCGATTCCTGTTACTATTTTGAATGTAGTGATCATATCGCCTCTTTTTTTCTTGTATCTTCTAGTTTTGGCATATTTAATACCTCTAACCTCTCCTCGTAGCTCTTGTCCTTCAGTTCTGGGAGCCACTTAGTGGCATGTCGTTGCACCTTTTCTAGTTTGTTGATGTGCTTCTTAAGATATGGGCACCATACAACCGCTGCATATTCCAGCTTTGGTCTAACAAAAGTCGTGAACAATTTCTTTAGTATTTCTCCATCCATGTACAGTGGCACCTCGATTAACAAGTTTAATCCATTCTGCCACCGAGCTTGTTATGTGGAAAACTCGTCTTAAGAAACAAATTTCCCCATTTAAAATAAAGGAAATAAATTTAATCCGTTCCACTCCCAAAAACATGCATACTTGGATGACATTTTTTTATGTAAATATAATACTTCACATGTAATTATAAATATTTTGTTGTACTGTTTTCATGTTTACTTTACCTTATGAAGGGTCGTTGCTGGCTTGAGGGAGACGATGGGGAGGTGGGAAGGAGGAGAGGGGTTATGGTGTGGAAGGAGAATCCACCTCTGAGTCAGGCAGGCTCTCTCTTCTTGGGAATTTCACCCCACTGGGACCGGGTTGTGGTTCACTAACACTGGCTCTTCTTTTCTCTACTTTTGCAAAGAATGTATCTATTGACAATTGCTTTTGTCTTTGTTTTAGAACGTTCCTAAAACAAGACAGCAAATTGTCATTAAACATATTTACACACCGGGTTGTTACTGCTTTATGAGGGCAGTTTTTCCAAGAATGCCATCAACTTTTCAAACATTCCCAACACTTCCCTGATCTCACTGGAAGAGGCAGCATCCTCCCTTACCTCCTCATCCCCTTCTAATGGTGCACATTGTTGATGAGGCCCTGCCATACTTCCTTGTGAGATCAGTCACACATACACCACGCTCATGCTTTGCTATAATTTCCTTCTTCAAATCCACAGTAATTGTGTCATTCTTCATCTTGACAACAATAACTTTATCAAGCAGCTTCTCTGGTGACATCGTGCGTTACAAATTGTAGTCACAAAACCACAAAAAAAAAAAGAAAAGCACAAATAAATGCAGAGGGATGCTTGTCGTGCACGATACAACAACAACACTGGTGTCCGAGAATTTGCGAGAACCCGCGAGACGCTAGGAAGCACCATGTGGTTTTGCTCGTTAATAGAGGTGAAGCTCGTCAATAGACACAAATTTGCTGCGAGTGACTTGCTCGTTACTGGAAATGGTCGTAAATAGAGCCGCTCGTTAATCGAGGTGTCACTGTATTTAAAAGCAATTCTGAAGCTAGAAAGTGTAGCATAGGCTCCTCGCACAATATTCTTAATGTGGTCCTCAGGTGACAATTTTCTATCTAGAACCACCCCTAGATCCCTTTCTTTGTCAGAATTCTTTAAAGACTTCTCACATAATTTATAGGTTATGTGGGGTCTATGTTCTCCAATTCCACATTCCATTTGCCAAGTGTTGCTCCATATACTTATTTTGTGCAGATCTTCTTGAAGAGCATGACAATCATCTAGGTTTCTTATCTTCCCTATTATCTTAGCATCATCAGCAAACATGTTCATATAATTCTGTATTCCCAATGGTAGATCATTTATGTAGACAATGAACATTACCGATGCAAGAACTGAACCCTGTGGTACTCCACTCGTGACATTCCTCCAATCCGATACCTTGCCTCTGATTACAGCCCTCATTTTTCTGTCAGTTTGGAAATTTTTCATCCATGTTAGAAGCTTACCTGTCACCCCTCCAATATGTTTCAGCTTCCAGAACAACCTCTTATGGGGAACTGTCAAAAGCCTTTTTTTTAGGTCCAGATAGAAGCAGTCAACCCAACCATCTCTTTCCTGTAAAATCTCTGTGGCTCGATCATAAAAACTGAGTAGGTTCGTTACACAGGATCTTCCAGATCGAAAACCATACTGTCTGTCTGATATTATGTTTTTTCTCCAGGTATTCTACCCATTTAGTTTTAATTATTTTTTCCAATATTTTGACTATTACACTTGTCAATGATACAGGTCTATAATTGAGGGGGTCTTCCCTGCTTCCACTTTTGTAGATTGGAACTATGTTACCCTTTTTCCACACATCAGCTACAACTCCTGTAAACAGGGATGCCTGAAAAAGCAGTTGAAGTGGAATGCTGAGCTCAGGTGCACATTCTCTCAGAACCCATGGTGAAACTCCATTTGGACCAACTGCTTTGTTCTTACTTAGCTCCTTGAGCATTTTTTCCACTTCGTCTCTAGACACCTCTATGTGCTCTATGTTGTTCTCTGGAATTCTTACTGTGTCTGGTTCCCTGAAGATTTAATTTTGTACAAACACACTTTGGAACTTTTCGTTTAATGTTTCACACATTTCCTTTTCATTTTCTGTGAATCTATTTCCCATTTTCAACCTCTGAATATTATCCTTTACCTGCAATTTGTTGTGTATGAATTTATAGAATAGATCTGGTTCTGTTTTACATTTGTTTGCAATCCCTTTTTCAAAATTTCTTTCTGCCTCTCTCCTCACTGCCGTGTAGTTGTTCTCTCATCTTTCTATCGCTGGTATGTTTGGGGGTTTGGCCTCTTCCTGTATTGATTCCATTTTTGTGTCTTTTGGTCTCTGGCCCTCTCGCAACTTCTGTTGAACCAATCCTGTTTCCTAGTTCTGCATCTCTGTTTTGGTATAAATTTTTTTGTGCCTTTATCATATATTTCACAAAACTTGACATACATCTCATTCCTTGCCTAGCAACAAGTCTGTCCAATTATACTCAATAAAAAAATTTCTAAGGTCGCCATAATGTCCTCTCCTGAAGTCAGGTTTTTCAACTGCTTCAACCTCCTTATTTTCTTCCTGATTATAATGCATTGCATACTTTACTCCCAAAAAGACCTGGTCACTGTGACCCAAGGAAAGAAGGTACTGAATATCAAATATTTCTTCCTCCTTCCTGGTAAATATCAAATCTAGCATGGAGGGAACGTCCCCTTTCCTCATCCTCGTAGCTTGTTTAACCCTTAACATGCTCGGGGTCTAATATCCTGCCATCCGCACAGGCGCATGTCATTTTGAAAAAAAAAAAAATTTTTTTTTTGCTAATCTGTTAAGTTCTGTTCACTGATCACGGGAAAAATAAAAAAAAATTCTATTGTACTTACTTTTGTTGCAATAGAGCCGGAAATAGAGCTCAGTGATGACGTCACAATCTGCATGTTCGCTCATGCAGTACACGCCCCAGAGGTGTTGCGCGCGGTCCTCAAACAGCCAGAGTTGCCACAAATATATTTTCACGCTATTTATTTACAATGTCTAAGCGCATTTTATCTAATTTTTTTCACTAATTGTGTTTCAAATACTGTTTGAACATATTTTGTATCAATAATTGTTGCATATTTGAGTATACACAGGCGCACACAAATGTTTTCAATTACGGCAATATAATATGTCATTACAGTCTATTATATTGTATGTTCTGCTTATATTTGTATATATTTACACACACGCACACGCTATCTGCTTATATGTTTACATATTTACACACTCGCACACGCTATACACACTTTGAAGCACACTTAGAAGTTTTCTAGACTGTGGTAGTCATTGAAGCAGTCGACAGCACATAATGGGATACCACACGTTTCACACCATGTTTGCACAAGCTTCCGTTTCTTGTCTCTACGTGTCGTTGTTTTACACACCAAGCAATCACGTTGGGCTATTGCACGCTTCCCAGCTGGTGGCAAATACTTAAGTTTGTGTGCTAGGAAGCCTTCAGTGTGAGCGAGGCGTGGAGTACCAGCATGCTGCAACAGTGGGTTTATGATGGGCCGCTGAATACCTGGGACATCTTTTGCAAACTTTCCTAATAACTGTATTGCAGCATCAAATGCAAAGTCACGGAAAGTGGGCTTACGTCCAGTTCTCAC
>NC_091182.1:24178061-24448061 GCF_040958095.1 Procambarus clarkii
GATATATCCTAGAAAATCACAGGAATCACAACAACTAACAAAAACAAATATTGTGATGCCTCGTCACCTCTCAATCTTGCCACTTACCCATTAGTTTTATTCAGACAATCCCAACACTAGAAACTGACATATCTAAATACACATAAGTGGTGTCTGGAAGGCATGTGGCTGTATGTATCTCATTAGGCCATTGTGTCTAGGAGCTTTCTGGTGCATAGTTCAGACTCCTTGGGAGTGTAGCCTAGATACCTCCAGGTGCTCAGCCCAGGAATCAGAGGTGGGAACTCGGTCTGGGATGAACTTGGCATTCAGCCCTGGAACTGTCAAACCCATCAGCCACTGGGCATACAGCTCACTGTGTGTCCAGTGGTTGGTGTCACTGGGCACACAGCAGGAAGCCCAGGACAATAATTTGCCACCAAAGCAGAGAAGCATAGCTGCCCCTGACAAAACTACAGTGCAATTTTTTTCATACACACGTCCAACTGTACACACAAATCAGTAAGCCTAATGCACTGGGGTACAATTGAGGGACAAGCACAGTAATATTTTTTTTTTATCTTTTAAACAGTAACTTACATGATAAGTATAATCAATACAATCTTGACATTACACCATTCCATAAAAACTCTCTATATGCTTGAACATAAAAATATAATCATCTTGAGAGAGATTTTACGATTCAAAAAGAACTGCAAGATTTAAACTCATTACCATTATAATGTGCGAACACTAATTACTACCTTCATAAAATATAAGTTCATTACCTGAGGATCTGCAGTACAGTACTGAAGGGCAGTGCAGTAATGCAAGGTGAGTAGGGCCAGAGCCTGAGTTCGAGCATCACACTGAGAGATTTGAAGTGCAACACTGGCTCTAGTCAGAGCATCGCCTGCTTCACTGGCATCTCTCTCTTGTCGTGCCAAATCCACTCGAACTTCTCCTTCACTGTCAATTGTAGTTTGTAGGTGTGCCAACTTCACAGAAAAGAAAAGTAAATAAATAACACAAGATTTCTCAACCTGTCCTCAAGAGGTATATACTGTACCTGTTGATGGTAATCACATAAAAAATATATGCAATTAGTACTATCATCTACTCCCTATCCATGGTTAGGTGAAGGTTAGGTTAAAACAGTGTATTATTTTCAAACACATGAAATATGAGATTTAAAAACTGAGTACCCCTCAAATTTGACATGAGAAAATGGCCTTAGGGATTATCAAAGAAGCAAGTATACCACAGCCTATTTCTATTTCAAACCCTGGATTTATAATGCAATACAGTTATAATTTGAGAATATTCTCTGTTTAGGCCAAAGGTTCACTTACCAATTCACAAATATACTATATTTGAGCCTAATTAAGCCTTCAGCATCATAAATATCAAGATAAATATTCAGGTGTTTAACCAGGGCATCTGACCGTTAATTAGAATCTCTTCAGCTTGAGAATTGACCGAGATGAATCACGAGAAAATTCTTAAAACTAAGTATTAAACCTATAATTTTGCAAACATTATTTAGTCACAGACTTAACCCTTAACCACTGGATGCGCCAGCCGAGAAAACTCGGTCGATGAGAAACTGCGCGAGCTGAGAAAACACGTTTTTAATATTTCGTACCCATTCAAAACAAACGCACGGTAGGCTATCTTGAGGTTATCTTGAGATGATTTCGGGGCTTTAGTGTCCCCGCGGCTCCACCCCCAGGAAGCAGCCAGTGACAGCTGACTAACACCCAGGTACCTATTTTACTGATAGGTAACAGGGGCATAAGGTGAAAGAAACTCTGCCCATTGTTTCTCGCCGGCGCCCAGGATCGAACCCGGGACCACAGGATCACCAGTCCAGTGTGCTGTTCGCTCGGCCGACCGGCTCCCTCACCTCCCTCCCTCCCGGCTGTAGTATGAAATGGACTCTAGGAACCGCCAGTGAGAGGCAGCCATCTTGGAAAAAATCCCAGAATGTCCTAGGACTGCTGGCTAGCTTAGTACCGAGTGAGCAACAATGGGTGGCACACGTACCTCTGGCTACCAAACACCTGTCTAACTTGGTGTTGAAACATTGCTCTCTGTCGGTGAATTTCAGACCTAATTGTTTGAAGAACATAAGGGTCATGATATTGATGAAGCTAGTCACAATAAGGACCTAGCACAAGGGTCAGATGCAAGTAATACAGCACTGATGAGGACGATACAACGAGCGTATCCAGTAGTAGCTGAGTGCCACCCATACTAACCTATGTTATCTCCAATTTTTATAGATAATACATAGATGAATCATTTTCTGGGTTCAGTGATGATGCATCTGATACAAGTAGCATAGATGAGTAGTGTTAGTGGCTTCCATGGTGGTGTTTTCCAAAGATCTCTTCAAGAATAGCTGAATCTCTTCCAGAATGGCTGAATCTCTTCCAGAATGGCTGAATCTCTTCCATAATGGCTGAATCTCTTCCAGAATACCTTACAAAGTGATCTTTCAAGACTACCTTATAATTTGATCTTTTCCTATAATCTTTTTAAGACTATCTTACACTTCACAAGCTTGGCTACACACCACCTACAGGTACTAAAGCCAATGTTGGACGTGAGTGCATTATTTGCAAGCACAGAGAACGAAAAAACAAAAAGCAAAATTCGGTTTGTACCTGGTGCATCAAGAGCGAAGTCGCGCTGTGTACCGTGATTATTACTGCTTCATTGATTATTACTCTCTTCTGAAGTATTGGGTGTGTAATACAGTGTGTTACTGTGTAAATAGTGTGTGAAACTGTACATATTGTAATTTTAGTGAATTTTGAACAAGTAATATTGTGACAATAAACATTTATTTTGGACTCATTACTGACACATGTACCACAGTTCTATGGAACACTATGAACATTCTACTGTATACATATTTTAACACTTTCCCACACCGATGTCGCGAGCGTCGTCATCCATTTTTCTCCCTATTGTGAATAGATGACAATCCTTGCATCATCCATTAAAATATTTGTAAAAAAAAACAACGTTGAATGTAATGAAACGCCATTTTCTGGGTGAGCCCCGGAGGCTCCCTGGAGCTTATTGGGCTAATGTATGTTATATTAGACTGGGACATTAGCTAAGGAGTTCAGACCTACCAGGGGCCAGTGCCAGAACCTGGCCCCTTCAGAGAGGTTTCAGGGAGCAATGGCCCTGAAAAATCCTTGTGGTTGGGGGGTTTCCTTATCTACCATCGACCGGGGTTAGGCATCCAGAAAGGTAGGCATAACAAAACAAACCCCACATGGTAAAAAACTAAAACAGAAAACCAAACAGAGAGGTAGAAACTCCCTACAATCCCAAGGAAACAAGCAAACAAGTAAACATCACACTTTACTGCCGCACCGATCGTCTGCGCAGCCCTCCCCGCCCCGAAAGGGGGAGGGGGGAGCCCCGGACCTCACCGCGCCTGCTGCCTAGCATCAGTTCGGAAGCTAAGTGTCAACCAACTCGAAAAAAACGCCGACTGGTGGGAAGGAGGGTTGCCAGGGAGTCTCCGGGGCTCACCCGGAGGCTCCCTGGCAACCCTCAGTGGCTTGGGTGAGCTGGAGTACGTACAGACAATACATGTCGCTTGACTCCGGGTCAAAACAATCATCGACCCAACAGGCAGCATGTCGGAGGCAAAACCGGTGAGTGTCACCCTCAGACACAGGGACAGAGCAACCTTCAAACTCGCAGGACGCGAGGAGGGACTCAGGGGTCACATCCTTCAGACCACATAGCCCATGTGGGGTTTCCCAGGGCCCTTAGCCACGGTTACATGCTAAGGGAAGCCTAGGCAGGGTACTGCGAACTGGTGTCCAGGTCTACCAAACAAACTTCTAAAGCTTAACCCCCGGGATGTGTGTACTCACGGGGACCAAGCGGGGAGGACCACCAAACACAAATATAGATATATATACCCTCAGAACAGCAACGGGGAACCACAAAGGCAGACCCCTCCCCCCACCAGGCAGAAAACAAAAATAGAAGAAAAACCTCGCAACAGGACATCGTACCCAGGTGGAACAGAGTCGGCCGCTGTTATAGGTGAAAACTAGCTGTGCAGTACCCTGCGCCCCTGCCAGTGATGAAAGCTACCCAGAGACAAACAAGGGTAAGAAAAACCCCAGGTGATCCCAAGGGCAGCCAAATACCGAGCAGTAAACGGCACAGCGGAGGTAGATCCCGAGGTGACTTGTGGAAGGAGACCCCAAGCCCCAAGGGCAGTACTTACAGGGCACCTAGGGAAGGGAACCCTAGGCACATGTAGCCCGAGTACCATGGAATAGGACTCCTGGCTCACACACCACCTGAAAGAGACAGCTCACACCACAAGGCACAAGACAAACAAAAACTGGAGCCAGAGGCACAACCGCACCAGATTCCCATCAGCCAAGAACTGAAGGTTGGGTCGCCGGCAGGTGGGTCTGGGGCTCCCCCTTCCCCCTCCCAGGGAAGGGGGGTTGTGCAGACAGCGGCGTGGTGACTTGATGACATCATGCTAGTTTGCTAATTTTCGTTTGGGGAGTTCTGTCCACTTGTTTGGCCTTTAGTCGCAATAGTTTTACCAGAATAGGGGTTTGTTTTGGGGTGCCTACCTTACTGGGTGCCTGTCCCGGTCATTGGCAGACATAGAATGCTCCCACCCACAGGGAGGTCTCTATAGGCCATTGCTCCTCGTGCTTATCTAGAGGGGGCCAGGTTCTGGCTCGTGGTCCCCGGTAGGCAAGAACTCTATGCATTGACTGATGCCAGAAAGATATACATATCCATTCAGCCTGGATAGCTCCAGGGAGCCCCGTCCCCCCTAGAAAAAAAATCATGGGCAACATTCCCGGGTGTGAGAGCCTCAGTATTGAGTGAGTAACCAAGATGGGGCACATACAGCATGATCTAACAGCACTGCTGTTCAGCTTGTGACCACAGCATCACCTAAAAATATAAAAATATAAGACTGGTATTATTTAGCCATGATAGTATTACAGAAGAGCCTGACTGATAAAGACTGTGTACAATGTTCAGATATCAGTGAACACAATGCTGTTTAAGATGTTCACAGCACTGGCCACAGCACATTGCTATTGTTTTGTTCATCTAAGAATCTTAAACGACTTCTCATATTCCTTTACAAAATAAACTTGTGAAAAAATTACTCATTTACAGGATTTAATGACCAGGATTCTAATAATAGCAGCACATACAGCATAAGCTAACAGCACTGCTGTTCAGCTTGTGACCACAGCAGTGTGGTGAGAATTAGCGATGTGAGTAGTATGGTGGGAGGTAGGGAGAGGTGTTATCATCTGCTGACTATGTATTCACCTAGTTGTGCTTGAGGAGGGTCGAGCTCTGGCTCTTTTGGCCCACTTCTCAACTGTCACTCAATCAACTTTTTTTTGTTTCACACACCCACCCATAACAGCTGTCCCAGGTACTTATTTACTGCTAGGTAACAGGAACATCAATGTGAAAGAAACTCTGCCCATTTGTTTCCGCCGTCACCAGGATCGATCCCCAGGCCATAGGACTACGAATCCAATGCACTGACCACTCAGCCACAGGCCCCCCTTGTTATTGTGTGGCAACCTGTTATTGTCTGGACTCACCATACCAGCTTGGTGGTTCGCTACGATGAACACAAATGTAGATAATTATATAACGTGTGTGTATATTGAGTGTAATAACAACAAAAGGAGTATGTTGAGAGGAGCCATTTTGGTGAGGCAGGTGTTGGTGAAGGAGGGAGTGATGCTGTCGTCTGCTGGCTGCTGTGTGACTTGAAAGTAATGAAACTAATATTTCTGGTGGGCCTCTCAGTAGCTCCTCATCCCTGCTTTGTTCCCTACTTTCCTGTGGAAGTTGTCAGGTTGTCACCAAGAGTGGCTCACAAAAGGCTTGGAAGGTTGGCTGAGACTCTGGGCTGCCATCTGGTGGCAGGCAAGTGCATTTAAGATGTGATTTCACTACAGTGCTGACTATTTGCATTGTGTTTGTCAGGGGTACAAAATTTTCTAAGACATTGCTTGTTATGGAGGATTTTGGCTTTCTGGTGGGTCTTTCACCGAGTTCTGTGGTGATCTCTGATCCCCGGTTTTCCCTTCACCTCTTTGAGCAGACCAGAGTCTGGTTCTGGTTCCCAGTAGGTGTTTATAGATCAACGAGTCCTGACGTGTTCCCCCGAGACTTAGGTCTTTCAGGTTGTAGCAGCATCCTGACATGTTCCCCTGAGAATTAGGTCTTTCAGGTTGTAGCAGCATCCTGACGTGTTCCCCTGAGACTTAGGTCTTTCAGGTTGTAGCAGCATCCTGACATGTTCCCCTAAGACTTAGGTCTTTCAGGTTGTAGCAGCATCCTGACATGTTTCCCTGAGACTTAGGTCTTTCAGGTTGTAGCAGCATCCTGACGTGTTCCCCTGAGACTTAGGTCTTTCAGGTTGTAGCAGCATCCTGACGTGTTCCCCCGAGACTTAGGTCTTTCAGGTTGTAGCAGCATCCTGACATGTTCCCCTAAGACTTAGGTCTTTCAGGTTGTAGCAGCATCCTGACATGTTTCCCTGAGACTTAGGTCTTTCAGGTTGTAGCAGCATCCTGACGTGTTCCCCTGAGACTTAGGTCTTTCAGGTTGTAGCAGCATCCTGACATGTTCCCCTAAGACTTAGGTCTTTCAGGTTGTAGCAGCATCCTGACGTGTTTCCCCGAGACTTAGGTCTTTCAGGTTGTAGCAGCATCCTGACGTGTTTCCCTGAGACTTAGGTCTTTCAGGTTGTAGCAGCATTGGGGAGCTACTAAATAGCCCATTAGAAAGAGACATTTCATTACATTTATTGATTAACTTTTACAGATTGGAATATTTATTTCCCTCATGAAAATTTAAATTATGCTAAAAATGCTTTTGTACTTTAGAATCTTACTCACTGTTGCATTGATTTTTGCTGTACGTTCTGGTCCTGGTAAAAGTGAATGAAGATCCTTGGCTGAATCTCTAGCTAAAGTAACCAAGCGTTCATCATGAGGGTAGAGCAGCAGGCGGTCCAATACCGCCTGAATACTGTCCCCTCCATCCCAGTTGACTAGAAATGGGTTGGAGTTCTCAGAAAGAGATGTCTGTAAGGAATTAAAATGGGTCAAGTGTTAAAAAGTATATTTTACTCCTATGGTAAAAATATTCTGGAGTTCTTTCTCATCAACAAAAAGAGAGAGAATTATGTCCTAATTAAAACAATTGAGCTCTGAAATTTCATTGATTTTATACAATTTTTTTAGAAATATAAATTAAATTTATCTAAACGGTAAAGTTAAGTGACTCAGACGATTGGTGCAATTCCTATACTCTGAATTTTAATATCAAAAGAGAATTTTTTTTTATGTTTTAGCAATACGTACTGTATACCCGAGTTGTAAAAAGTAGAATTATAAACTGTGGATTTATACAGCAGGCTTCATATAAGGAAGAAAGCAAATAAAGATAATAGAAGAACTTTTAGTAATCATGTCTAAATTTAGTTAGAAAATTGGGAACCATTTTCTCAGTTGTAAATTCAGGAACGATAGGAAAAGCTTTGTTTCTTTATAGTGGAAAATTTTGGAAATTATGTTTTTAATCTAATGAGCCATTAAGATTATTTCAGATATAACTGGTTTTTGGGACCAGGAAATATTTCTGTCATTCCCTATATTAAAATGAGTGTTCAACATTTACAAGAGAAATGTGAATTTCGCATTGTAATTCTCATTTCTCATTTCAAATGTGAAATGAAAATTTTCATGTGAAAATAACCCCCCTCAAAATTTAATCTATTTTATTATCTTTGTGATGCTAAATAAGCAATATTTAAAGAGTAAAATAACAAACAATTACACTGCAAAGATGATTATACAAAATCTACAATGTATTATGGTACTTCTTCAGTAATATTCAGAACAGGACTAATAACCAGAGATGGAAGGCATTACTGTTCAGTATAAAAATGTCACTAAATACCACATTTAAAGCTAATGGAGACATTCTTAATTTATCTGATTTACTTCAGATAGTACTGTACAATATAATTCAAACATAAAATTAATATATAGTATACTGTATATTAAACTGTAAAGACTACACACTCACACGTGCACTTGCATACATATTGTACATAGATACAAATGTATATACTGTAATGTTTATTGACTACACGTGTATAACTGAATACATAAGTAAGCACATATATGTACACATACACTACTGTATTTAAGTATTGAGATTTCACCTACAGAAAAACATTATCTCACTGGAAAATGTTCTGAATAAGGTGATAAATTCATCCCCAAACTATTGAGCTTGCTTACCAGGAAAGACAGATTGCTATAAGAATGACAACTCATCAAACAGGGCACAACAGGGTTGATCTCAAGTTACTTTGAGAATATTAAAAATAATTAACAAAATAGATACAGTAACTCACTTTCCAACTTCTTTTTCAAGAAAGACTAACATAACTTTCATAAGATGCACAAATTCCCAGCTTGCATCACAGTACAATGTACAGACAAAAATACCAAGCTACAAAACCTGACAAACTCATGTAGAGAAACTATCAATAAACAGGATTTACTAAATATGCTGCCTTTAAATTAACAATTTTAAGATGGCCAAATTACTATGCAAAATATTCAACACAATTATTTCTCTTACAAGGAGCAATATGCTACAGAAGAAATTATCAATCAAACCTACAACAATGCTGGGTTCCAAATTACATCTGAAAAACCTAAGAGAAGAATGGAGAGATGGCTAGGGAAGGCCTTCACAAACCCTGGAAGTTTAACACACTAGAATAGGGAGCAATGCAGGTAAGCTCCATATTAGATCATCAACCAAGAGGTTAGTACATTTAATGTCCCATGGAGACATTGAACCTAGGAATCAACACGAGGTGAGGTCCTGAAGATTTGTTACACTGGATGATTAATGGTCAGAACATCGACCCAAGCAGTAAGTTCAATAATTGCAAATACAATAAGATGGCTCAGTAAATAATGCAACCAACACATATATAAATACAGTAAGGCAAGTACATTACACACTAAGTACAGTAAAGTGAGTACTATACACATACTGTACCAGTATTACAAATACTGTACAGCACACATACTGTAAACAGAGCAAGGCGAGTACAGTACACTCAATATAAATACAGCTAAGTGAAGACAGTGCACATATTTACATACCCTAGGAGAGAAAAGTGCATGTTAACTACATAAACAATTAAAATGCATATATGACAAAACCAACAAGGTTTGGTAGATATCACAAGTGAATTATTGTTAAGATGCAGGGCCCAAGAGCTGAAGTTCAATTCTAACAAAAATAGGTAAGTGCACACAAGCACATCGGGCAGATAGTAACAACCAATAAAAAAAACCAGCGTTGAATGTAATGAAACGCCATTTTCTGGGTGAGTCCCGGAGGCTCCCCGGAGCTATCCATGGCTGATATGGATATCCTAACTATTTTGCATCAGTCGATGTGGGTGGAGTTCTAGGCCTACCGGGGACCACGAGCCAGAACCTGGCCCCCTCAGAGAGGCACGGGGAGCAATGGCCCATAGAATGCACATGTGATTTGGAGCATTCCATATCTGCCATCGACCGGGACAGGCACCCAGAAAGGTAAGCGCCCCAAAACAAACCCCTATTCTGGTTAACAACAAAATTGACAAAACGAGTGGACAGAACTAACCCAAAAGAAAAACAATCAAACTAGCATGGCGTCACACGAGCCGCGCCGCATGTCTGCGCAGTTCCCCCCTCCCCGGGAGGGGGAAGGGGAAGCTCCAGACCCCCGAGCCGGCGATCCACACCCCAGTTCTGAGGCTGGACATCAAAAACCGCGAAAAACCGCCGACCGGAGGGTGGGAGGGATGCCGGGGAGCCTCCGGGACTCACCCAGAAAATGGCGTTTCATTACATTCAACGCTAGTTTTCTGGGGGAACCCCTGTGGCTCCCCGGAGCTACCTCACCAAAGACCACCAAGAAAAACCAAGGGCACTTACCCGGGAGGCGGTCGGTGCTCCACCTCTCAAGACGAAGCCGAGACCACGGGCCGCAACCGCCGACCTAAGGCAACACAGGCCCGACTGGGCCCAGGAACGTTAACAAGGTAGAGTGCAGCCAGGACCCTGTTCGACCGCCAAAATCCCCGTGCCCGAATGTCAGTCCAAGACATATTGCCGAAGACGGCAGCAAGAGCAGCGAACTTACGAACGTCATGGGCACGGGGATAGACCGCAGGCTGGCTGGATTTAATGACCCTGTGGACGACCTGAGAGACCCGAACCCGCGAACAGGGAAGAAGGGAAACCGGATCAACCCACAGCGCGTCCCCGAACACTGAAGCCGTGGCGCGCAGATAACGGCGGAGGGCTGCAACCGGACACAATACATGGTGAACCCCCGGCCTGACAAACCACGCATCAACAACCCAAAGACCCCTCCGGAAAGCAGCAGTCTCATTCTTCGCCAGAAAAGAGGGAGACGGCTGCAAACGAACAAACCGAAGACCACGACCAAAGAGCAAAAACCCCTGCGCCGGAGAAGAGCATGAAGCTCCGCCACATGACCCCCAGAGGCTAATGCCAACAGAAAAAGAGCCTTAGCAAAGCAATCTTGAACCAAAGGGGTCACCACAAAATGAGGAGTGGAAAGATAGAAAAGCACTCTGTCCAAAGACCAGGACGGCTCAGGCGGCGCATGAACAGGCCGGAGGTGAAACAACGCCCGAGACAGCTTGCGAAACGGCGCAGAAGTAACAACAATACCGAAAGCAAGCTGCAGCAGCTCCGCCAGCGCCGCACGATACGAGGCGACAGTATTAGGCATAAGATGACGGTCCTGAAACAACCAAGAGAGAAAGGACAACACCACCTGAACCGAAAGCGAGGAACAACGACAAAGAGTCAAAAAGAATCTGAAGGACCGCCAGGAAACTTCATACTGCCGCCGAGAGGAAACTCGCAGGTGAGAAACCAACAAGGAAGCCACCTGCTCACCATAAAGATGGTGTTAAACACGAGTAAAAAACGCCAAACGCGAAGACTCGCGGAGAAGAGCGAACCAGTCTCGTACCGGACTGGCCCGATCTCCTGAAAGAGGCGGAGCCGCGGAAAAACCTCCGGGTTCAGACACCGAGCAAGTAGCGCCTGAAACCATGGCTGGGCCGGCCACCAAGGGGCCAAGAGGATCACGCGACCCTGGTAAGTCTCCAAGCGAGCCAAGACCCGGAGCAGCAGCCGAACCGGGGGAAAGAGGTACAGGAACCTCCACCTCGACCAGTCCTGCCGAAAGGCATCGATCCCAACGGCCTCGCACTCGGGATCTGCGAGGCCGTCGGGATCGATGCCTTTCGGCAGGGCGCCACGTAAACCGGAAGACGCCTCGACCACGCCGACGCGAAGAGATCCACTTCCGGGTGCCCGAACGTCCGGCAGAGCCAACGGAAGGAGCCGGCATTGACCGTCCATTCCGTGGACAGGGGAACGAATCTGGACAGGCCGTCCGCCAGGACGCTGGACACTCCCTGGACGTGAACAGCCAGGAGAGCCAAACCCCGAGAACTCAGCAGACGAGTCACCCGAAGCGACCAGCCCCAAAGAGCCAAGGACCGCATCAAACCCCCTCTGTTCAGACAATGAACCACTGGGGAGCAGTCCGAATGGAGCTGGATCGTCGATCCGCGGGCGACCCGAATCATCCGAAGCGCAAACCACACCGCCGCAAGCTCCCGCACTGTGCTGTGGACCCGACGGAAGGACGGACCCCACCGTCCCTGGCCGGACTGGTGAGCACTGGTCACAGAACCCCAGCCCAGAGACGACGCGTCCGTGTACACATCGAGCGAGGGCTCGGGTAGGCGCCAAGGCACTGAACCCCGAAAAACACGAAGAGGAAGCCGGCGACGCAGCAGCCGACACAAAGCCCCCGGGGGTCAAACCCAGCGATCGCGAGAGAGGCGGAAGGGACGTCCCCGAAGGAACCAAAACAGCCGACGAAGCCAAACCTGACCTGGCGGGTAGACCAACATCGCGAAGTTCAGGCTGCCGCACAAACTCTCGAACAACCGCCGGGTGACCCGAGAGCCCCCCAAAAACAGACCCAGGCGAGACTGCAGCCGAAGGAGAGACTCCGGAGGAAGAGACAAGGAAGCGGTCCGAGAGTCCCACACAAGACCCAGCCAGGACCGAACCTGGGAGGGCACCAGATGGGACTTCCGCCAGTTCACTAGGAACCCGAACCCGGCGAGCTGGGAAAGCACCAAATCCCTGGCAAGCAGACACGCGGACTGACAGGGAGCCCAAACCAGCCAGTCGTCGAGGTAAGCCAACACCCGAACACCTAAGAGACGCAGCCGGGCCACCACCACCTGGGTAAGGCGTGTGAACACGCGAGGTGCCAGGTTCAACCCGAATGGGAGACAACGAAAGCGGTAGCACTGACGCCCCACCACAAAACCGAGCCAGTCCCGGAACCCCACATGAATAGGGACGTGCCAATACGCGTCCTTGAGGTCCAGGGACACCATCCAAGCGCCTGGCTCCAACAGAAGCCGGACCTGGGACAGAGTGGTCATCCGAAACGAGGGGCAAGAAACCCAAGGGTTCAGACGGGACAAGTCCAGAATGAACCTCAGGTCCGCACAGTCCCGTTTCGGAACTGGAAACAGGCGGGAAACCCACCTGAGGGACGGGGTCGTTTCGACCACGCCCAAGCGCACCCACTCCAAGATGGCCTGATGGAGCGAAGGAGAGGAAGCCTGCCCCGTTAGCCCCGAACCCCCAGAAGGAGGCGGAGCCACCCAACGCCACCTGAGGCCGCGCGAAACGACCCGAAAAGCCCACAAATCGTGAGACCAGGCGTGAGCGAACAGAGACAGCCTCCCCCCCATCGCCCCGTCAATGGGGCGAACCGCGAAAGGGCCGCTGCCCCTTACGAGAACCCAACCTGCGCGCAGAGCGAACACCGCGCCGACCAAACACAGGAGGAACCGCAGGCGGCACCGGCACCGAACCTGACACCTGTGGCCCACCCCGACGAACGGAACCGCGCGCCCTGGTACGACCCCGCCGGGAAGGAACCCCCGGTTCCCCCGGAGAACCAACAACTCAGACATAGGGCGGCAAGAGGAAGAAGCCGCCTGAATATAACGGTTTACTGCAGAAGCCGCAAAAAGCAGAGGACAAAAGGGAGAAGACAACCTAAGAACCAGGGCCCAAGCGGATTCTAAAGAGGAAGCCAGGACCGCCTGATGACACGCGAAGCGCGCAGCGAAAAACCGCAGCAATGCCTCCCGCAGGATAGGCGCAAAGAGCTTCAACATGGCAGACGACGCCCGAGCATCGGAGACCAAGGCGTCAGACCCCAGAACGGCCCCAAGCGCCTCAACATCCTCCGCAAGCCAATCAGAAGATAGCTCCAGGAGGGAAAAGAAACGCAGGACCGAAGCCAAAAAGCCACGAGCGCGCAAATCCTCCGCCACAAGAGCAGCCGACAGGGAAAGAACCTGCACATGGAGCTGCACCGCACCAACGTCCCGCAGAAGGGCAGGAGCAAAAAGACACTCATTAAAGTGCTCAAAATCGCCCCCAGGTAAACCTGGACCACCGTCAACGCCTCACGCCACTCAAACGTGCGGGTTCGACAGAACGAGTCCCAAGCATCCAGTGAAAACAAGGGGCAGTCTGCAAGCTAGGACGACCCCGGAACCTCATAACGAACCCAATAAGGACATGAAGATCCAAACCTGAAGGAAGAAGGATCCATTATGGAGGCGTACTCCGGGTCACGCAGGAGGGAAGCCGCCAAGGCCGACCGCACCTCAGACGGAGAAATGTGGGAAGCTGAAAACCTCCAGAAAGACGGAACCGAAGGACCTGCAGGAACACGGAACCGAACCCGGGGAGGAGCAGAACCCAAGTCCAAATCGTACGCAGAGGGGGGAAAAGAAAACCCCACTCCTTGCAACAGTAAGCCCCGCTCAGAAGACGGAAAATCCAGGCAGGGTCCAATGGAGCCCAAGGCCCCCAAGTCAGCTCCTCCCCAACCCCAGGAGCCTCCACACCAGGCTCCGGGGCCGAGCCGTCCTCCAAAGCCCCGGCCTCAAGAAAAAGCCGGGGCAGCTGAAAGCTCCGAAAGAGAAGGGGCCCACTGGTCAGACCCTGGAGCATCGCCCGGAGGAACAGACTCGAATGCCTCCGTAGCCCCCCCGGACGGGGCAACCCCCGAAACTGCCCGAGTCTCAGAAACCACTAAACCCCACCCCGACCCCGAAGCCCTCAGACGCTTAGGGGCCGGAAGCAGGGGGGGGGGGGACCGAATGAACCACGGAAGGGGAAGAACAAGGGGGCGCGGACAGAACCAAGGCCGAAGCGACCAACACCCCCAAGTCCGGGTCCCTATACACAAAGCGGGGCAGCAGCGGGGCGTCCGGGGAAGCAAGAACCCGCGCGCGTTGCAACAACCTAAACCTACCATGCAACGCACGAGCTGCCTGCACCCGAAGTAACTCATCAGCAGACTGGGTGAATTGAGTCACAAACAAGCAGCACAGCTCGCAGGACTCGGGGTCGAATGTGTCACCGACCCAACAGGCAGCATGATGGAGGCAAAAACAATGAGTCACCCTGAGACAAGGGGACAGAGCAACCCTCAAACTCGCACACAGCGAGAGGGGACGCAAGGGTCTCCTCCATCGGACCCAAGAGCCCCCGCGGGGTTTTCCAGGGCCCCTAGACTGGGTCTGCTAAGGGTTATCCCAGGCAGGGCACTGCTAACCGGCGCCCCAAACTACCAAGCAAACTGCTAAAAGCTGAACCCACGGGACGTGTCCACTTGCGAGGGCAAAGCAGGGGGTGCCACCACACCCTAATATAAAGGGAGGGAAAACAAGGCAGACCCCTCCCACCAGGCAAACACAAAAAGAAAAAGAAAAAAACACCCAAGTGAACAACGTACCCAGAGGGAACAGAGCCGGCCGCTGTTAGAGGTGAAAACTAGCTACGCAGTACCCTGCGCCCCACCAGGGCAATGACTACCACTTACCCCAAGGTAAACAAGGGAGGAAAACCCCCAACACTCAGGGTGGCCAAACGCCAAGCAGCGAAAAGCCAACAGAGGTAGACCCAAGGTGACTTGTGGAAGGCAACCACAAGCCCCAAGGGCGGTACTTACAGGGCACTCAGGGAAGGAGGCCCTAAGCACATGCAGCCCAAGTACCTAAGAATACTACTCCCAGCTCACACGACCACCGTAAGAACAACACTGAAAACAAGTCACAGCACTGAAAACAAGATTGGAGCTGGAGCCACACGACCATGCACGATCCCATCAGCCGAGGAACTGAGGTGTGGATCGCCGGCTCGGGGGTCTGGGGCTTCCCCTTCCCCCTCCCGGGGAGGGGGGAACTGCGCAGACATGCGGCGCGGCTCGTGTGACGTCATGCTAGTTTGATTGTTTTTCTTTTGGGGGAGTTCTGTCCACTCGTTTGTCAATTTTGTTGTTAACCAGAATAGGGGTTTGTTTTGGGGCGCTTACCTTTCTGGGTGCCTGTCCCGGTCGATGGCAGATATGGAATGCTCCAAATCACATGTGCATTCTATGGGCCATTGCTCCCCGTGCCTCTCTGAGGGGGCCAGGTTCTGGCTTGTGGTCCCCGGTAGGCCTAGAACTCCACCCACATCGACTGATGCAAAATAGTTAGGATATCCATATCAGCCATGGATAGCTCCGGGGAGCCGCAAGGGCTCCCCCCAGAAAAAAAAAAAAGACACATAACAAGCTCTTAATTAGACAAGTAGGAACTGCAAGTAAAAAACCAGTGTTGAATGTAATGAAATACCAATTTCTGGGTGAGCCCAAGAGGCTCCTGGAAGCTATTACACTGATTCAGTGCCAAGCTACTCGGTTCTATCAGTTGCTGAGTTCATATTGGCCTACTGGGGACCACGACCCAGAACCTGGCCCTCTCAGAGGCACAGGAATTGGTGGCAATATGAACACCTTACATTTACAGCAATTCATGTCTGCCACCACCAGGAAAGCACCCAAAAAGTCAGCAAACCAAAACAAACCACTGCATTGTTAAAAACAATACCGCAGCCTCAAAACCACCAAAAGAACTCGCCCACTATTAAAACAAACTACTGTACCAACATTTTGTAGAAACTAATGCAAGCTAGTTTGTTCCACTTTCCCCCTTGTTTTGGGGGAAAAAAAAGGTGGCAGACCGGGTCATCCAGCTCCCATATCACCAGTTCTTATGATGATGGAAGATGCCCAAGGGAAGGGAGGGTGTCAGGGAGCCACCGGGGCTCACCCAGAAATTGGTGTTTCATTACATTCAACGCTGTTTTTTGGGAGGGAGACCCTAGTGTCTCACTGAAGCTATCTACCCATGGATAAAGAAGAAAGGGCATACACACTAGGGAGGAGGAGGCTACACCACAAAAAACCAGCGTTGAATGTAATGAAACGCCATTTTCTGGGTGAGACCCGGAAGCTCCCCGGAGCTTTACCGGCTGATATGCTAATGTCAGACTTTGGCATCAGTCATGTGTATGGAGTTCTAGGGCCTACCGGGGACCATGAGCCAGAACCTGGCCCCCTCAGAGAGGCAAGGGGAGCAATGGCCTATAGAAACCCCCGTGTGGTTGGAAGCATTCTATGTCTGCCATCGACCAGGTCAAGCATCCAGAAAGGTAAGCATTCCAAAACAAACCCCTATTCTGGTGAAAATTGCTACCTAAAGCCGAACTAGTGGATAGAACTCTTCAACAGAAAACAAGGAAACTAGTATGACGTCATACGTCACCGCACCGCTGTCTGCGCAGCTCCCCCCTCCACGGGAGGGGGAAGGGGGAGCCCCAGACCTCCCACGCCGGCTATCCACCCATCAGTTCTGAGGCTGGATGTCAAAACACGCGAAAAACGCCGACCGAAGGGAGGGAGGGTTGCCGGGGAGCCTCCGGGTCTCACCCAGAAAATGGCGTTTCATTACATTCAACGCTGGTTTTCTGGGGGGAGCCCCATCGGCTCCCCGGAGCTAACTACCCACAGAGGAAGGTCAAAGGGACAGAACCGGGAGGCGGACACCACGCACCCCCCAAGGAGGCGAGACAACCGGCAGCAAACACCAACCCAAGGCGCCACAGCCCCGAAAATCCCGGGAACAACACGAGAACCACGAGCAGCAAGGCCCCTGCACGAACACCAAAAATCCATGCCCGAAAGACCGCAAGGCCACGTCGCCCAGACGGCAGCGAGAGCAGCGAAGCCACGAACACCACAGGCATGAGGGAAGAACACAGGCAGCTTAGCCGCAAGAACACGGCTGACCACCCGGGACACTATCACCCGCGAACCGGGAAGAACAGAACCGGATCAACGCAAAACGCGGTCCGGACCCAAACGCCGTGGCACGCAAACAGCGGAGGGCCGCCACTGAACACAAAAACGACACACCCCCGGCCCGACCAACGAAGCACCAACAAACCCTGGACCCCTCCAGAATGCAGCAGCCCCACCCCGCACCAGAAAAAATGGAGACTGCTGCCACCAAACAACCAAAACGCTAAAACCGAAGGAGCAAGAAAACTCAGCGACTCGACCCCCAGAGGCAAAGGCCCAAAGGAAAGAGCCGACGAAAAAACACATCGGAACCGAAGGGGCACTACCAACCGAGGAGAAGACAGAGCACGCTGACCAGAGACCAGGATGGTGCAAGCGGCGCACGAACAGGCCGGAGGTGAAACGACGCACAAGACAGCTGACTAACGGTGCAGAAGCAACACCAAGACCGAAAGCAAGCTGAAGCGGCTCCGCCCGCGCCGCACGAAAAGAGGCGACAGTATGTGGCAAGACGACGGCCCCCAACCCCCACCAGAAAACCAAGCCGAGAGTAAACCAAGCTAACAAGAGTAACCACCTAAGAAGGGACAGGAAAAGGAAGGACCGCCAAAATACCCCATACTGCCGCCAAGAGAAGCATGCAGATGGGACACCTACCACGAAGCCACCCGACCACCAACCGGAGGCGAGACCGCGAGGCAGAACATAAGCAGCCCCGACAAGGCCCCTCCGAGCCAAAAAAAAAAACAACCGGCAGGGCAAGCTAGGAAACCAAAGGCGGCGGAAGGGTCGCCACCAGAACAGGACCCGAACCAAGGGGCACGAACAACTGCAATAGACCGAGACAAAGAAGCACATCACAGGACACAGGCTGACCAACGCCTAAGAACACACGCAGAACATCCCTGCTGCAGAGGAGGCAGGAAGAAAGAGCAGAAGCACAAAAACCCCAGGAGAACAACCAGGGGTGGACAATCAGGCAGGGACAAAAACCCCACGCAATCCCCAGGCACAAAACGGCAGCAAAGTGCCACTCCACAACCGGACACAGGAACAAGGACACGCCACCGTGAAACACGGTACCAATGCACACGTGCAGCAGCAGCAACAGGCACCACTGCAACACGCAACATGAGACTTGCAGTCTCCGTGGTGTAGTGGTAAGACACTCACCTGGCGTTCCGCGAGCGCTATGTCATGGGTTCGTATCCTGGCCGGGGAGGATTTACTGGGCGCAATTCCTTAGCTGTAGCCTCTGTTTAACGCAACAGTAAAATGTGTACTTGGATGAAAAAACGATTCTTCGCGGCAGGGGATCGTATTCCAGGGACCATAGGATTAAGGACTTGCCCGAAACGCTACGCGTACTAGTGGCTATACAAGAATGTAACAACTCTTGTATATATCTCAAAAAATAGCAACTCCCTTCTGCAAAGGCAGAGAACGGAGCAGGCAGACCCCAGACAGGGCCAACGGAGACACGACAAAACCCTGCAGGCCCAGAAACCTGCACCAGGCGACCGACGGCGGAGAAACCCCGCTCGATACCTGCTGGATGAGGTACTGGGAGCTCTTTTACACCTGAAGCCCGGCCCAAGGCCAGGCTAGACCGGCCAGAGGATGGCCCACCAGGCAGCTGCTAGGAGCAGTCCACCGGCCCACATACCCCCACAAACAGGATGGGCCGGAACTGCCATACGAAAACAGGCCAGTGCGCCCTGGAAGTCCACGAACGAACCAGCAAGAAGGCTTATGCTCGCAAGTAGGTCGTGTAACAAGCACAGACCTCTGATGGTAATACAGTGTTCCCCAAAGGTGCCAATAGCACCACTGCACTCCACTGGTACTATCCCGCAAGTTCTACCAGATAGGCGGGACCCAAGAGACAGAGCTCAAATCCTGCAAGCACAGCCAGGAGCCTTACCAGGTGAGTACAGAACCAACCCTACAACCCCCACACCTCACAACATTAAAAAAGGAGGGTCCCCTGAATGACTCCAGCATGGGTTGGACATGCACATGAGGGGGACAGGAAGGGGTGATAAAGGGACAGTCACTGGTGTGCGAACGGTCTCAGTCGTACAAAAATATACCTAAATAAAGACAGGTATATAAACAACACCGCATCCAGCGCCCGGCCAAAAGACGCCAGACCGCAGAAACTCACCTGGCGAATGGTGGCACGAACTTGACACGACTCAACCGTGCCCAGAAGAACTTGGGAGCACCGCCAGGTGAAGACGCCAGAGCTGGACCCTGCCGGACCGACAGGAGAGCAGGGAGAGGCGAAGGAGGCGGTCCACACCCATGACACAGGGAAAACCGCGGTGTCCTCCCCACAACTGGGAACCAGGACACCCCCGGCGCGAAGGGGCACATACCGCAGCCAGGGAGAAGAACGAGAGGTGAAGCACTGTAGCAAAAAACCAGCGTTGAATGTAATGAAACGCCATTTTCTGGGTGAGCCCCGGAGGCTCCCTGGAGCTTATCGGGCTAATGTGTGTTATGTTAGACCGGGACATTAGCTAAGGAGTTCAGACCTACCAGGGACCAGCGCCAGAACCTGGCCCCTTCAGAGAGGTTTCAGGGAGCAATGGCCCTGGAAAAACCCATATGGTTGGGGGTTTTCCTTATCTGCCATCGACCGGGGTTAGGCACCCAGAAAGGTAGGCGTAACAAAACAAACCCCACATGGTAAGAAACTACAACAAAAACCGAACAGAGGTAGAAAACTCCCTACAATCCCAAGGAAACAAGCAAACAAGCAAACATCACACTTTACTGCCGCGCCGATCGTCCGCGCAGCCCTCCCCACCCCGGGAGGGGGAGGGGGGAGCCCCGGACCTACCGCACCGGCTGCCAAGCTCCAGTTCGGAAGCTAAGCTTCAACCAACGCGAAAAAACCGCCGACCGGTGGGAGGGAGGGTTTCCAGGGAGCCTCCGGGGCTCACCCAGAAAATGGCGTTTCATTACATTCAACGCTGGTTTTCTGTGGGGAGCCCCTACGGCTCCCTGGAGCTTCATACCCAAAGAGAAGGAAAAGAAAGGGCTAACCCGGGAGGCGGCCGCCACAAACTCTGCAACGCAAAGCCAAGACAACCGGTCGCAAACCTGCGACCCAAGGCAACAAGAACGCCCAAGAACAGACGCACATATGGATGGGCGGCCAAAAACCTGTGCGACCCACAATTCCCTGCGCCCGAAATGAGCCCGAGACGTCACCAACACAGCAGCAATTGCTGCAAACGTCTGAACAGCACGGGCGCAAAGACAGACCGCAGTAAGAAGGAAAACACTGCGGACGACCCGGGAGACCCAAGCCCTGAAAACAGGGAACGAAGGAACCGGATCAACCACAGCGCATCCCCAGGCACGGTACGCCGGCAACAGCAAAAAGCACAACTGGACAACACAGGACGCACCCCCCGGCCAAACCAAACAAGTACCAATACCCCAAGAACCCCTCCGGAAAGCAGCCGTCTCGACCGTCGCCAGGACAGAGAAAGGCTGCACACCAATAAAGCTACCACCAGTACCAAAGAGGAGGAAACTGAAACCGAAGGGGCTACCACAAACTGAGGGGAAGAGAAGAAGGCACCCTGAACAAGGACCAGGATGGCTCAGGCGACTCATGAGCAGGCCGGAGGGGAAACAAAACGCGAGAAGACGTAATAAACGTCATACAGTCTCCAAGACGAAGCTCGCAGGTGGGACACCGTCAACAAAGCCACCTGAACACCATAGAGATGGCGATACCTGCGTCAAAATACCAGACGCGAAGAGCCAAAGAGAAGGCCGAACCAGTCACGGACAGGACCGATTCGGCCTGCTGAAAGAGGCGAAGCCTCAGGAAAAACGCCCCGGGTACGGACACCTATCAAGCAGCGTCTGAAAAGAAGGCCGGGCCGGCCACAGTGGAACCATAAGGACTGTTCTCGTGGGAATGGGCTGCAACTGAGCCAGAACCCGAAGCAACAGCTGGACCGGGAGAAGAGGGACAGGTACCCCCCACCTCGACCAGGCCTGCCGAAAGCCTCCACCGTGAAGTCCTCGCAGGTGGGAAGGGCGCCACAAAACGGGCGACGCCTAGACCACGCCGACCCGAAGACGTCCATGGCCTGGAGTCCATAAGCCCAACAGAGCCAACAAAACGAATCGGCGACGACTGGCCAACCCACGAAGAGGAATGAACCGAGACAGCTGTCCACCAGGACGCAGGACACACCCCGGACACGAACCACACGGTTAACCAAACCCCGTGGTTCCGGCAAGAACCACCAGAGAACAGTCCAAACAGAGCTGAATGGTAGAGTACCTAGTGACCCAAACCCTCCGAAGCGCAAACCAGACAGCCATGAACACCTGAACCGGGCTGTGAGCCCGACGGACAGACAGACTCCATCAACCTCGGCCGACCTGGTGAGCACTGGTCACAAAGCCCCAGCCGAGAGACGACCCGTCCGTGAACACATCGAGCGAAGGCTCGGGGAGCCGTCAAGGCACGGAACCCCGAAAACCCCAAAGAGGAAGCTGGTGACGCAGCACCAACACCAGATCCCCAGAGGAACCCAAGGAATGCAAGAGGCGGAAGTGGAGTCTCCGTAGGAACCAACCGACGCCGGAGCCAAACCCGACTCCGCGGGCAGACAAGCACGCCGAAGTGCAAACTCCCGCACAACCGCCCAAGCAACCGCTGAGCAACCCGGGACCCCCTCCTGAACAGCCAAAGGCGGGACCACAGCCACAGTAACACTTCTGGAGGGAAGACAATGAGGGGCCCAAGAGCCTGAAACAAGGCCCAGGTCCGAACCCGGGACGGAAACAGAAGGTAAAACCTCCAGATCACCAGGAAACCAAACCCAGCGATCTGGAAAGAACCATCCCCTGGCGAGCAGACAAGCGGACTGACTGGGAGCCCACTCCAGCCAGTCGTCGAGGTAGGCCAGACACCGAATCTCAGACGCAGACAGGGCACTAAGATCCGGTAAAGATGCAAAGAGTATACAAAGTGCCCTTCACAAAATAGGGAATGCAATAAAAACAGCAAACCTGAAGCCCCACCACCAAAGCATTGTATGACAATCATATGAAGACATATTATGACATATGACAATCATTATATGACAATATGACAATTATAATCAAAGCATTATATGACAAAGAGTGCTGGGAAGACGGGACACCACGAGAGTAGCTCATCCTGTAATGACACGTAGGTAAGTACACATAGGTAATTACCAACCGTGCTAGCCCCAGAAAAACTGGAGAGGAACGTGCCAAGAAGTGACCTGGAGGTCCAGGTCCACCATCCATGCACCCGGCCCTAACAGAATCCGAACAGGAGACAACAGTCCTCCGAGCAGGGCAGAGGATCCAGGGCGCAGACGGAAGTAGTCCAGAAGAACTGCAGACTGGAAAAGCTCATGACTGCAAAGAGCAGACGGGAAAAGCTCATGACTGCAAAGAGCAGACGGGAAGCCCAGAAGGATGGGGCGGATCGACCACGCCCCACGCACCCACGAAGAGGAAATGACGAAGCGCAGGGAAGAAGCCCACCCCGCCAGCTCTGAACCCCCCCCAAGGGGGAGAAGCCGTCCTCCGACGCCAGCAGAGGCCGGAAGACAACCCAAAGCGCCCACCAACAGCGGGACCAAGCGAGAGGCAACAGAGCAAGCTGCTCCCCCAGCGCCCAGTCAACAGAGAAGGGAACAGAACCCCTTCAGAAAGAAAAAGTACACTACCGAAGTCATGAGGAGAGACTACGGGAATGAAACCACACTTCGCTGGAAGAGGAAGTGAGGGGAGACCTGATCACCACATACAAGATACCCAAGGGAATCGACAGGGTTGAGAAGGACAGGCTATGTAACACAAGGGGCACACGCACTAGGGGACACAGGTGGAAACTGAGTACCCAAAAGAGCCACAGATAGAATTAGTTTTTTTTTTTTTTTTTTTTTTTTTTTTTTTGGGAGTGTCAGAATGGGAACGGGAAAGCACTAAGAAGTAATGTGGCGACTCCTCACACAAGTAACGAGGCTGACCCCCATACAATGTCACATGTAGACATGACAGAGCCCAAGAGGCACAGGAACCGATACACCTGTTGACGGACGGTTGAGAGGCAGGACCAAGGAGCCAGAGCTCAACCCCCACAAGCACAACTAGGTGAGGACATATATTGTAAAAGCACAAGCCGCCGACTAGTGGCAAAGAGCACTACGCCGGCCAGGCAAAGAAGGCACAAAACTGCATCAAAAGGCCCACCTCGACAGCAAAACCACAAAGTCCCAGCACAACCACAACATGTGCCAAGACCCAAAAAGCTCAGTCTGCAAGCCAGGAAGACCCCGGAACCCCAAAAGGCAGAACCGGGTCACACGAGGAAACAAAGTCCCCTGAACCCACAAAAGGGGGCCCAAGAGGAAGAAACCTCCAGAACGAAACCAAGGAACCCAAAGGAACCCAGAATCGAACCAGGGGGAGCCCAAACCACCACATTTGCCGGCGGAGAACACCACTAAAAGGCAAAGCACAGACCCCAGCAGAACGCCCTGGGGAAACGGTCCCAACAGACCGAAAACCGAGGGGCAAGGTGTGGGAGCAAGCATACCAGCCAGGGGCACTGAGCCTAAACCCAGAGGCTCAGACCCAAAATCAACACCCAAACGTTCCCAGAGGAACAGGCAACGGCAAGAAAACAACAGAAAAACAAAGAAACGACAACAGGAGAACAAAAACCCTGCAAATTTTTTGAAAACTCACCAGAGACGCTCGCTCGCACACCCAGACGCATGTAAACAAACCGCAACGCCGCCCTGGTGGCCACGCCGGGAAACCGGCAGACGAAAATGGCCGCCAGCAGGGGCTGTGACTGACGCTTAATACACAAAAACACGCCAGCAAATGTGGGAAGCTAGCAGACTGGAAGGGCGAAAAACGACGCCCAACAGCAGAAAAACCCCTGAAGGGGCAAAACTGCCCCAGAACTGCTAGCAGGCAACCCCCACAGCCCCGGGAACCAACAACAGAGGCCCCGGGGCAGAGCCGTCCTCCAAGCCCTCCGCCCTTAAAGAAAAGCAAGAGCCCATGGGAAAGGCAACAAGAAAGGGCCGCTGGTAAGACCCAGAAGCCTTGGCAGGAGGCACAGGCTCAAACCTCCGTCCCCAACCCGAACGGGGCAGCCCCCGAAAACCGCCCGAGTCTCTGCCGCAACTGAACCCCGCCCCGACCCCGAAACCCGCAGACGGTCCGGAGCCGGGAACATGGAGAGAAAGGGGCGAGCAGCACCTAACCAAACGGGGCGGCCACGGGGCATATGAGTGGGAAACCAACCTAGCATGATGCAGCAACCTAACCTAGCTTGCAACACGGATGCCGCCTGTACTCTGAACAGTAATAACATCAGGAGAGTACTGGAGAACAAGCAGAGAATCACTCGCAAGACTCCGGGTCAAGGTGTCAGTGACCCAACAGGCAGCATGACGGAGGTAAAAATGGCGACTGTCACCCGGAGACAAGGGAACAGCAACCAACGATCCCGTTCAAGACGGGTTGGAACCCGGAAGACACATTCAATGGTCCCCCGAGCCCAGACAGGGGTTTCCAGGGCCCGTAGGGTAACAACTACGGGAAGCCCGGGCAAGGTGTTGCTAACCGGTTAAGAAACCCAAACATAACAAGAGGGTAGATTATAGCACTGAAAACCCCTGAGACGTGTACAAGCACGGGGGCCTAGCAGAGGGCCGCCAAACACTACCAGTGGAACTATAACCACCTTAGGCAGACCCCCACCAGGCAAGAAAATGAAAAACAAAAGAAAAACCCCGCAAAAGTACACCGTCTCCAGAGGCAACAGAAACCGGCCGCCGCTTAGGTGGCAGGCTGCGCAACACCTTGACGCCCTAACCAGCACAATACCAATCCCTACCCAGGGCCAAACAAGGGCCCCAAGCCCCAGCTGGCCCCAAGGGCGAGGCAAATGCCGAGCAGCAAGAACCTCTACGGGAATGGTTCCCGAACGCCCCAGGGAAGATAACCCTGTAACGCAAGGGCAGTACTCACAGGGCGCGTAGGGGAGTCAGCCACTAAGCACATGCAGCCCCGGCACTGATGAAGTACTCCTGGCCACCGCACACCACAACACACGGCAGTGAACGCCACACAAGGCAAACACCGCCTAGGAAACTGAGGTCAGAGAAGCGTCAATCCCGGTTGACATTAGCGAACGAACTGAAGCTTGGCAGCCGGCGCGGTAGGTCCGGGGCTCCCCCCTCCCCCTCCCGGGGTGGGGAGGGCTGCGCGGACGATCGGCGCGGCAGTAAAGTGTGATGTTTGCTTGTTTGCTTGTTTCCTTGGGATTGTAGGGAGTTTTCTACCTCTGTTCGGTTTTTGTTGTAGTTTCTTACCATGTGGGGTTTGTTTTGTTACGCCTACCTTTCTGGGTGCCTAACCCCGGTCGATGGCAGATAAGGAAAACCCCCAACCATATGGGGTTTTCCAGGGCCATTGCTCCCTGAAACCTCTCTGAAGGGGCCAGGTTCTGGCGCTGGTCCCTGGTAGGTCTGAACTCCTTAGCTAATGTCCCGGTCTAACATAACACACATTAGCCCGATAAGCTCCAGGGAGCCGTAGGGGCTCCCCACAGAAAAGGGCGCAAAACACCAGCACTGAAATACCGCCCAGACCAAAACAAACTCCACGGCGCATGCGCATAACACGCTGGCCGAACCGCACACCCTCCCTGCGGGAAGGCGCCAGCCAGGACTACTGAACGAGAAAAGTAGCCAAAAGAGGAAGCAGGAACAATAAAACCGGCCAAAGAAGCAAAGAGCCCAAAAAGGAGCCCAACCGGGCGACAAGTAGCCCAACCGGGCGACAAGTAGCCCAACCGGGCGACAAGTAGCCCAACCGGGCGACAAGTAGCCCAACCGGGCGACAAGTAGCCCAACCGGGCGACAAGTAGCCCAACCGGGCGACAAGTAGCCCAACCGGGCGACAAGTAGCCCAACCGGGCGACAAGGAGCCCAACCGGGCGACAAGGAGCCCAACAGGGCGACAAGGAGCCCAACAGGGCGACAAGGAGCCCAACAGGGCGACAAGGAGCCCAACAGGGCGACAAGGAGCCCAACAGGGCGACAAGGAGCCCAACAGGGCGACAAGGAGCCCAACAGGGCGACAAGGAGCCCAACAGGGCGACAAGGAGCCCAACAGGGCGACAAGGAGCCCAACAGGGCGAGAAGGAGCCCAACAGGGCGACAAGTACGAGGAGCCGACAGACGTTCCAATAATGCGGGAAGTAGCGAAAAACCTTCCCGTACCCTCGAGAACACAGAAGCCAACACTAGTCCCAAAGGCACACGAAGGCGCAGGCGCACCCGTGATCAGAAGTCACGCAGAACCCCATCGAACGGGGAAACATGACAAAAACACCGTCCCAAAAAGGGGTGGGAGGAAACATCCACCCACAAGACGGAACCAACCGACTCAAAGGCCAAGGAACCGAGCCCGGGGAGGGGCCGACGTCCAACAGCACGTACGGCGAGTGGGGAGGAAAGACCCCACTCCGCGTAACCACAAGCCCCGCCTAGAGGGGGATAAAAACCCCACGGGGTCTAACGGGGCCAAGGCCCCCCCAAGTCAGCCCCTCCCCAGCCCCGGGAACCTACACGACAGGCCCCGGGGCCGAGCCGTTCCCCCAAAGCCCCGGCCGTACCAGAAAACCGGGGCAGCCGTGAAAACACTAAGGAGGGGAGCCCACTGGCAGACTCATACAACACGGCTGGAGGAACAGGCTCAAATGCCCCCGTCACTACCCTGGAAGGGGAATTCCCCGAGACTGCCTGAGTCTCAACACCACCAAAAACCCCGCCCCGAACCTACAGACTGTAAGGAACCGGATGCAGGCAGGAAGGGTGATCCAGGGGAAAGACAAGGGGGCGTGGATGGAACCGAAGCAACCAACACCCCCAAGTCCCAAAACGAACTACAACGGGGCAGCCCCGGGGCTCCCGGGGAGGAAACCACGAGAACGTTGCCACCACCAAGGCTGAAGTGCAACGCCCCTGCTGCCCGCACCCGCTTTGTTAGCACAACTGGGTAACCGAGCCACAACGAGCAACCAAACTCGCAGGACTCCGGGTCGAAGGTGTCACCGACCCCACAGGCAGCAGACGGAGGCAAAACAGAGTGTCACCCAGAGACAAAGGGTGAGAGCAACCCTCAAACTCGCTGGAAGCGAGGGGGGAACTCTGGGGTCACATCCATCGGACCCGCGCGCCCCATGGGGGTTCCCAGGGTCCCGAGCGTTTACTTTAAGAGGACTCGCGCTCAGGTAATCCCAGGCAGGGTACTGCTAACCGGCACCCAAAGCTACCAAACAACTTTCTAAGAGCTGAACCCCCGGGACGTGTACACTCACGGGGACCTAGCAGGGGTACTACCAGAAAATAATCAGAACACAAGGGACACAAGGGGCAAGAACGAAGGCAGACCCCCACCAGGTAGATAAACAAAAAGAAAAAGAAAACCCCGCAAGAGGACAGCGTACCCAAGCGGAACAGAGCCGGCCGCTATGATTGGTAAAGACAAGCTGCACAGTACCCTGCGCCCCACCAGTGCAAACACTGCCCCTTACTCTAAGGCGAACAAGGGAGACAGAACACCCGAGCACACAAAGAGCGGCCGAAAACCAAGCAGTAAACGGCCAAGCAGGGGCAGGACCCAAGGAACTTGTGGAAGGTGGCCCCAAGCCCCAAGGGCAGTACTTACAGGGCACCTAGGGAAGGGAACCCGAGGCGCATGCAGCCCGAGTACTGAAGAATCACTCCCGGCTCACGCACCACCTAGAAAACAGACACCACACTCTAGGTACAGTGCTGAAACAACCACTGGAGCCGGAGCACATAACCATTGCCTATAGCATCAGCCGAAGAACTGATGGGTGGATAGCCGGCGTGGGAGGTCTGGGGCTCCCCCTTCCCCCTCCCGGGGAGGGGGGAGCTGCGCAGACAGCGGTGCGGTGACGTATGACGTCATACTAGTTTCCTTGTTTTCTGTTGAAGAGTTCTATCCACTAGTTCGGCTTTAGGTAGCAATTTTCACCAGAATAGGGGTTTGTTTTGGAATGCTTACCTTTCTGGATGCTTGACCCGGTCGATGGCAGACATAGAATGCTTCCAACCACACGGGGGTTTCTATAGGCCATTGCTCCCCTTGCCTCTCTGAGGGGGCCAGGTTCTGGCTCGTGGTCCCCGGTAGGCCCTAGAACTCCATACACATGACTGATGCCAAAGTCTGACATTAGCATATCAGCCGGTAAAGCTCCGGGGAGCCGACGGGGCTCCCCCCAGAAGCGGTAATGTCCACAAGGCACCCACCTGCTGGGACTCTGTTTGACCATCAAAACCCCCACCCACGAAGAATGGGCCAAGACATGAGCAAAGAATGCCAAAAGAGCAGTCTACTGAAGTATATCAAGGGCACGAGGGTAGACAGCAGGCTGGCTACAGCATAAGACACTTAGGACCTGAAAAACACAAGCCCTGGAACACTGAACCAGGGAAACCAGAGTGAACCACAAAAGACCACAAACAGAACTGGTGACATGCAGACAGCAGCATAAAGCCCCAAGCAGAAACAACCAAGTGTCCACCACCAGAAAGCCCCACTGGAAGCCAACTGATTCATTCCCAGCCGGAAAAGAAGGAGCTAGCAGTAACCCAACAAAGCAACCACAAGGGCCAAAAGAACAAAAAGCCAAAGGTATTTAAGAAGTGCTCATACCTGGCAACCAGAAGCCTGAGAAAACAAAAGAACACCTGCCAAAACCAGCCAGTATGGAAGGGACCATCAGAAACAGAGTGGATGAAAGAAAAGAAATCACCTGGTCAAGGGCAAGCTCAGGTGAAACTATGTGAGTAAGCATACAAAATGGGGCCTTGAAAAGATTGACCCCGAATGCAAGCCAGGCCGGCTTTGCCAATGCCACAAGAAAGGAGGAGGCAACAGCATACAGCAGAAGATGCCGAGCAAGGAAAACCAAGAAAGGACAGAACAATCTACAAGTACCGAGGTGCAACGACAAAGGGACAAAATGGCAGAAGGTACGCCAATCCAAGATAACTGTCAGCTGGGAGGACCACAAGTAGGACACCATTAAACCAACCACATTATCACCATAAAGATGATGATAGACACGTGGCAAAAATTACTGACACGAAGAGCAGTGAAGATGGTTGATCCAGTGAAGCACCACCAACCTGACCCTCTGAAAGAGGAGAAACTGCTGAAAAAGCACTTGAAACCACGGCTGAGTCAGCTATCAAAGAGCTAGTAGGATCACCTTCACCCTGTAGGGCTCCAACAGTGCCAGCATCCGTAGCAACAGCTGGATGTAAAGGAACACTCCAACCCATCTAGTCCAGCCAAAAGGGGCCCACCATTAGGGTTTTGCAGTCAAGGAAAGGTGCCATGCATAGCAGTAGGCATCGAGACCATGCTGATGCGAAGAAGTCAACATCCGGGTGCCCAAACGTCTAGCAAACCCAGGAGGCAGCGGCGGAATCAACAGTCCATTCCCCAGACAGGAAAGAACCGAGGCAGACCGTCAGCCAGGATGTTGGACACTTCCTGAATGTGAGTGGCACAGAGAACCAAACCCCAAGAATACAGCAGACAAACTACTTGAAGCAACCATCTCCAATGGAAACAGGGACTGAAGAGACATCCCCCAGTAGAGACAATGAACAACGAGGGGAAACAGTCCGAATTGAGCTGGATCATACTTCCTGAATGTGAGTGGCACAGAGAACCAAACTCCGAGAATACAGGAGACAAGCTACTCGAAGCAATCGGCTCCAATGAAACTGGGACTGAATAGACATCCCCAGTAGAGACAATAAACAACAGGGACACAGTCCGAATTGACCAGGATCACAGAGTCCAGAGGAATCCAAACTCTCCACAGCATCTAGCACACGTCTCAAACTCCTGAACCCAATAAAGAAGAGGAGACCAACAACTTTTGCCAGACTGGGGAGTGCTGGTCACAAAGCCCCAACCGAGAGATGAGGCATCCATGGAGGCATCAAGTGAGGGCAGAGGAAGGTGCCAGAGAACCGAACCCCCCCAAAAAACTGAAGAGGAGCAGGTGATGAACAGCTGGCGCAGGTCCGCAGGAGTTCACATCAACAATCATGAGAGTGGCGAAAAGGGCTGTCCCAAAGATACCAGAACAACCTCCGAACCCAAACCCTGTCCAAAGAAAAAACTAAAAGGGCTAAGTTCAAGCTCCTGCACAACTGCTTAAGCAATTGCTGGGCCACCTGGCACCCCCTCAAAACCAGGAGATGGTGGTGCTGCAGCTGCAGCAAGCACCAAGGAAGGAAGAGGAGGTGCAAACAGAACCAAGGTAAAAGTAACCAACACTTTAAAATCTGGGTCCCTAACTACCAAGCGGGGCAAAACCAAGGCAACTAACCAGGCACACAACCTAGACCGCTGCAAAACCACAAATGCAAAGCAGTTCCCACCTGATACATCTGAACTTCAAGAGGAGAGTAGAAAGAGTCAGATGTGGGGAGCAAGTCCCACATGACTCGGGGTCGAAGGTGTCACCTATGAACGTTGCCCAGTGGCACCGAAGACGAACACCCACAAATTCGCATAAAGCGAGAGCAGGCTTGGAAGAGGTGCACTTAGTACAACTGAGCCCGCAGGAGTTTTCCCAAGGCCTGCAGGGTGAATGTTCCCTACAGGAAGCCAAGGCACTATGCTGGTAACCCCTGTACACTCACTCAGGCACCCCTGGCTACCCAAAGTCAATGCCAAACCAAACCCTTGGTAAGACATAATGAGGTCAAGTGGAAAAGCCCCCAAGAAGAATAAGGGAAAATTAATGAACACACGCCTGAAAAAGGACATAAATGAGAGTACAGAACTCCCTAGGACGAGCTATCAGGGAGAATCATAGCACCAACCAGACATGTAAGCCGAAGGTCCACCACGGCGTGCCATTTAGGTTGCGTGAATCACATTGCACCATATCAACAACACTTCCGAGCAGAGGAAGGACAGTCAAAGACAATTGGTGTACCTGAAAGATGAAGGCCATCACAAACAAGAATCCCCTAAGGGAGTGTATCCCAAACACACCAGGAAAGAGAACCCTGACTGAGCAAGGGTAACACTGAAGGATTACACAGGGAATGTCCCCATGAGCACATGCAGCTCCAAGTACACTGAACCCCTGGCTCAAGCTGCACAATCGTGCACAAGAACAGTCTCAGATACAAACACCACTTAGCCAATGACAGGAGACTGGAGCCAGAGCGAGCCGAGAGGGTGACCAACACTGTACTACATCAGATGGTGGAGCAGTCGGCTGACCTGGTCTTCCTTCCTCCTCCCCCTAAATGAGAGGGAAAGGTGGTGCATTCTAGCACACACTAGTTTCATAAATTTTCTATCATTTGTTTATGCCGTTGGGGAAATTCTTTAGACAATTTTGAGGTTGCGGTCTTGTTTCTAACCAAACAGTACAGTAGTGTGATTTGTTTCACAGATTTTCTGGGTGCTTTCTCCTTGGTGGTGGCAAACATGAATAATTTTACACAATTATTCCTGAAACCAGCAACTTCAAGAACAAGAGGACACAGGTTCAAGCCAAGGAAACAAAAGTGCTGAATAAATATTAGAAAGTTTTCTTTTGCAAACAGAGTGGTAGACAGTTGGAACAAGTTAAGTGAGAAGGTGGTGGAACCAAAACCATCAGTAGTTTCAAAGCGTTATATGACAAAGAGTACTTGGGAAGACGAAACGCCACGAGCTAGCTCTCATTCTGTAATTAGGTAATTACTAAAAGTTTTCATAGTGCCACCACTTCCTGAGCCTCTCTGAGGGGGCCAGGTTCTGGCTCGTGGTCCTCAGGAAGCCAATAAGAACTCTGCGACTGATGGCATCAGGTAGCATGGCACTGCACCAGTGCAGTAGCTTCAGGGAGCCACAAGGGAATTTCCCCAGACAAAAATGGCTACAAAATCCTAGGAATAATTGGAAGAACTTTTGGTTTCAAGGAAAAGGAAGTTTTTATTCAACAGTACAAGTCTCTGGTGCATCCATATCTGGACTACTGTATCCATGCATGGAGATCTCGCCTTCAAAAGAACATACTGGCTTTGGAGAAAATTCACAATGTAACAAAAATCATCCCAGAACAAAGTCATTTCTCATACCAGGACCATTTGAGAGCTACAGGACTAACACCATTACAAACCTGCCATGACATGATTAATCTAACTGAGACCTTTAAAATACTGAACAAATTGGCAGGTATTAATCCAGACCACTTATTTAATGTGTCAAATGTAATGCATAGAAGAGGCAAACGCTTCAAGCCCAACAAGCCACAATGCAGGAGAGAAAACAAGAGATGGCTTTTCACCTAAAGGGTAATAAATTCATGGAATTGCCCATTCACTGAAGCATTAAATGTGCAGACATTACTTCAATTTAAAATTCATATTGAATAAAATCCACATGAAAAATGTGGGACTTTTGATAAGCCACCAGCTTCCTATCCCCATCAAGGTTGCTAGAGATGGTGGCCCCTCATGTAAATTCAGGCAAAATATGTTAATCCTATAAAGTAATGGAAACAGTTTTTGAAAAATAAAAAAGCAGCACTGAATGTTATGTAATACTATACATGCACTGTACACTTTTCTGGATGAGCCCTGGTTGCTCCCTGAAGGTATGATGCTGAAATAGCTCTCCAATACTAAGTCACATCATTCATAGGCATCCTGTTATGTATTTCTATGTACTGTACTTTCTCCTAACCTATGTAACCATCAAGAATAAATAAAGTGGTGTGCAACAGTTTTACAGTGTACAAGAAAAAGTGAGGGGCTGATGACATGGGTCTAACCCTAAAGAAATGAATTAATTCTAATTTCTGTAAACAGTCAAACATGCTGAGCATTTGACCAAATGAAAATACTCTTTCTTGGTTTTATTTTTCCATCCAAAAATACATTCCTAAGTGCAACAAAGGATTCCACTACAGGCACAATGCAGCAGAGCCAAATCAGGCAAAATGGCAGAGAATTGATAACCTAGGAGGAGGCTATTACAGCTATTCATGAACAACAACTGCCTGTGAATAACCATGAAGTTATAACTACACAACAACAACTGATCCATAGCCTTTTGATGAACATCAGTGATTCTTCACATACAGATTGGTTTAGAGGCCGAGGGTGTGCAGCAGGATTATCACAACAACACATACACAAACTACAAGCAGGGAGGATCACAGGTGTCTGGAGGGATGCTAGTATTTGGGAGGAACCTTTGCCAGGAGCGGTTTCCTTTCTGCTATTCATGCCCAATAAGGAAGATTTAGCACATGAGATTCCAAACTTCACAACCAACATGAAAGCACTATCGATGAAACAAGTCCCGGACATTAAAACTCCATTCAACAGCAAGGAGATAAAAGTGATACTTCTGATTAAAGATCACCGTGTGTCCTGTGCAAGGTAAAATGGGCTCACCTTAGCTCGTGCTGCTTGAAACTTTTTGTTCTGAGTAGCTGAATCTAAAACAACAACAACGATTACAAATCGCTTTTTAATTATGGAGTTTTACAGAAACAAAATACCAGACATCATTCAGGCCTCAAATAAGTGCACAGTACCTGAATATCTTAAATCCTAATGCATCTTTTCCATTTTTTCAGATGATTTACAACTAATGCTAGGTTGTGAACAGATGATTCGGGACCAGAAACTTCTATTCGCCAGGCAGATGGCAGCAAATTATCTTATTATACTTTGTTCTGGACTCAGACAAGAGAAATTAAAGATAGACTACATTTGGACAACCTGGCTATGAACTTGATGTAAAAAAACCAGCATTGAATGTAATGAAACGCCATTTTCTGGGTGAGACCCGGAGGCTCCCCGGAGCTTACTAGGGTGATATGCTAATGTCAGACTTTTGCATCAGTCATGTGTATGGAGTTCAATGGACCTACTAGGGACCATGAGCCAGAACCTGGCCCCCTTACAAGAGGCAAGGGGAGCAATGGCCTACAGAAACCCCCGTGTGGTTGGAAGCATTCTATGTCTACCATCGACCGGGTCAGGTACCCAGAAAAGTAAGCATCCCAAAACAAACCCCTACTCTGGTGAAAATATTGCTACCAAAAGCCGAACAAATGGATAGAACTCCCCTAAATGAAACGAGCAAACGATCATGATGTCACACATCACTGCACTGCTGTCTGCGCAACTCTCCCCTCCCCGGGAGGGGAAAGGGAGAGCCCCAGACCCCACACGCCGGTTATCCACGCTTTAGTTCTTAGGCTGGATGTCAAAACACGCAAAGAAATGCCAACTGGAGGGAGGGAGGGATGCCGGGAAGCCTCCAGGTCTCGCCCAGAAAATGGTGTTTCATTACATTCAATGCTGGTTTTCTGGGGGGAGCCCCTTCGGCTCCCCGGAGCTACCTACCCACAGATGAAAAACCACAGGGACTTACCCGGGAGGCGGTTGCTGCCCACTCCTCAACGCGAAGTTGAGACAACTGACTGCATCCGCCGACTCCTGGTTGATTACCTGGTTGACACCTAGTTAATGGGGTTCTGGGAGTTCTTCTACTCCCCAAGCCCGGCCTGACCTGTGAGTGTTTGGTTCACTAGGCTGTTGCTTGGAGTAGCCCGCAGGCCCACATACCCATCACAGCCCAGTTGGTCCGGCACTCCTTGGAGGAAACAATCTAGGTTCCTCTTGAAGATGTCCACTGTTGTTCCGGCAATATTTCTTATGCTCGCATGGAGGGTGTTGAACAACCGTGGACCGTTGATGTTCATAAAGTGTTCTCTGATAGTGCCTATGGCACCTCTGCTCTTCACTGGTTATATTCTGCATTTTCTTCCATATCGTTCACTCTAGCACTTTGTTATTTAACTGTGTAGGTTTGGGACCTGGCCCTCCAGTATTTTCCATGTGTATATTATTTGGCATCTCTCTCTCGTCTCCTTTTTAGTGAGTACATTTGGAGAGCTTTGAGACGATCCCAATAATTTAGTTGCTTTATCTCGTCTATGCGTGCCGTATATGTTCTCTGTATTCCCTCTATTTCAACAATCTCTCCTGCTTTGAAGGGGGAAGTGAGTACTGAGCAGTACTCAAGATGGGACAACACAAGTGATTTGAAGTGTACAACCATTGTGATGGGATCTCTGGATTTGAAAGTTCTCGTAATCCATCCTATTATTTTTCTGGCTGATGCAATATTTGCTTGGTTATGCTCCCTAAACGTTAGGTCGTCCCGAACATTTTTATTCCCAAATTCTTGACATGCTGTTTTCCTACTATGGGCAGATTCGATTGCGATTTGTACCCTGAATTATGTTACAGCTCCTCATTTTTGCCGTATCTGAGTACCTGGAATTTATCACTGTTAAACATCATGTTATTTTCTGCTGCCCGGGCGAAAATTTTGTTAATATCTGTTTGTAGTTTTTCAACGTCTTCAGCAGAGGTAATTTTCATGCTGATTTTTGTATCATCTGCAAAGGATGACACAAAGCTGTGACTTGTATTTTTGTCTATATCTGATATGAGAATAAGGAACAGCAGTGGTGCAAGGACTGTACTTTGAGGTACAGAGCTTTTAACTGCGCTCGGACTCGATTTTATTTGACTGACTGTTACCTTTTGTGCTCTGTTCGACAGGAAATTGAGTATCCAGCATCCCACGTTACCAGTTATATCCATTGACTTCATCTTGTGTGCTATCACTCCACGGTCAGATTTGTCGAATGCCTTTGCAAAGTCTGTGTATACAACATCTGCATTCTGTTTTTCTGCTAATGCCTCAGTGGTTTTGTCGTAGTGTCGACTCAAGGGGACACAGGCCCGACTAGGCCCAGGATCGTTTACCAAGCAACGCGCAGCCAGCACCCTGTTCGACCTCCAAAAACCCTGCGCCAGAATGTCAACCCAAGACATATTACCAAAAGCAGCAGCAAGAGCAGCAAACTTGCGAATGTCACAGAGTACTGGGAGGTACTCTGTGAGGACAGAGTACCCAGGCGGAACAGAGCCGGCTGCTATGAATGGTGAAAAGTTGCGCAGTACCATGCGCCCCGTACCAGTGCAAACTGCCCCTTACCTGAAGGTGAACAAGGGAGACAAAGCACCCCAGCACACAAGGGGCGGATAAAAACCAAGCAGTAAAGGCCAAGCAGAGGCAGAACCCAAGGAACTTGTGGAAGATGGCCCCAAGCCCCAAGGGCAGTACTTACTGAGCACCTAAGGAAGAGAGCCCTAGGTGCATGCAGCCCGGTTACTAAAGAATCACTCCTGGCTCGCTCACCACCTAGAAGACAGTCACCACACACAAGGCACAGTGCTGAAACAACCACTGGAGCCAGAGCACATGACCGCAGCCTACAGCATCAGCCTCAGAACTGAGGTGTGGATGGCCGGTGCATGGGTCTAGGGCTTCCCCTTCCCTCTCCCAGAGATGGAGGAGCTGCGCACATGGCAGTGCAGCAACGTGTGATGTCATACTCATTTGCCCGTTTCTTTTTGGGGAGTTCTATCCACTTGTTCGACTTTTTGTAGCAATTTTCACCAGAATCGGGGTTTGTTTTGGGACGCTTACCTTTCTGGGTGCCTAACCCAGTCGATGGCAAACAAAGAATGCTTCCAATCACACAGGGGGGTTTCTATAAGCCATTGCTCCTCGTGCCTCAGTAAGGGGAGGAGTGGGTGGGGGGAGACCAGGTTCTGGCTCATGGTCCCCGGTAGGCCCACATTACTCCATATACATGAGTGATGCCAAAGTCTGACACTAGCATATCAGCCTGGATAGCGCCGAGGAGCCGACGGGGCTCCCCCCAGAAAAACCAGCGTTGAATGTAGTGAAATGTCATTTTCTGCGTGAGCCCCAAAGGCTCCCTGGAGCTATCGGGCTAATGTGTAATATATTAGACCAGGGGCCAGATTCACGAAAACACTTACACAAACACTTATGAACCTGTACATCTTTTCTCAATCTTTGGAGGCTTTGTTTACAAGTATACAAGTATTAAACAGTTAATGAGCTCCGAAGCACCAGGAGGCTGTTTATAACAATACCAACAGTTGAATGGGAAGTTTTCATGCTTGTAAATTGTTTAATAAATGTTATCAAAGCCGTCAAAGATTGATGAAAGATGTACACGTTCGTAAGTGCTTGTGTAAGTGCTTTCGTGAATCTGGCCCCAGGGCATTAGTCTATGAAGTTCGACCTACCGGGGACCACGCGCAAGAACCTAGCCTCCACAGAGAGGTTGCAGGGAGCAACGTCCCCTCCCCCCTCTTGTGGTTGGGGGCTTTCCTTATCTGCCAACGACTGGGGTCAGGCACCCAGAAAGGTAGGCATAACACAACAAACCCCACATGGTAAGATTAGTACAAAGAAAACCAAACAGAGAGGCAGTTAGCACCGGTCTAATATACATCACACATAAGCCCGATATCTCCAGGGAGCCGAAGGGGCTCCCCACAGAAAACCAGCGTTGAATATAATGAAATACCACTTTTTGGGTGAGCCATGGAGGCTCCCTGAAGCTATCCAAACTGACATGTGCCATATTAGTTTGGTGTCATAGGTAACGGGAGTTATGTATGCTTACCAGAGAACAAAGCCAGAACCTGGTTCACTCAGAGAGGTGCAGGGAGCAATGGCTATTATGAACACTCTACATTTAGAGTATGTCATGTCTGCCATCGATCGGGAAGAGTACCCAGAAAGATAGGCAAAACAACACAAACCCCCAACTGGAAAATTACAGCCTACGTTGGAACAGAGCCAAAGATCTCCCCCAAAAGAAAACAAACAAGCAAGTAAATTGTCATCTAACTAGCGTGCCCGCTCATTAACGTTAAAAAAGCCTGCTCAGGTGAGCCGGCAACCCCAGTTCATAGAATGATGAAAACTGCCAACCAGAGGGAGGAAGGGTATCAGGGAGCCTCCGGGGCTTGCCCAGAAAATGGCTTTTCATTACATTCAACGCTGGTTTTATGTGGGGATCCCCTTCAGCTCCCTGGAGCTATCAGGGAAATCCAGGCCACGACAGACGTCCCAAAGCAACACAAGGCCAAAGAGGGCCCTGAACGTTTACAAGATACCTTGCGGCCAAGACTGTTTGACCTCCAAAACTCTCACGCCCAAATGTCGACCCAAGACATTACCAAAAACATCAGCCAAAGCAGCATACTTACCCACATCATAGGCTCGAGGATAGACTGCAGGCTGGCTAGACTTGATTACACTGCAACAACCTGAGAAACACGAACCCTGGAACAGGGAACCAGGGAAACTGGATTCACCCAGAGCGCATCCACAGACATCGAACCAGTGGTTTGCAGGTAGCAACGTAAAGCTGCCACCGGACATAAGACATGATTCCACCCCTCCCCCCCCCAGCCTAATCAACCAAGCATCCACAACTCAAACCTCTCCGGAAGCCAGCTTGTCTCATTCTTCGCCAGAATAGATGGCCAAGGCTGCAAATGAACAAAATGATCATCAGGGTCAAAAGAGCAGAAACCGACCCCCAGAGGCCAAAGTCAACAAAAACACAGCTTTCAGAAAACAATTCTGAACCGAAGGGGCCATAGCAAAGCGAGGTGAGGAAAAAAAGAGAGAGAGCACCTGGTCCAAAGACCAAGATGGCTCAAGCGGAGCATGAGCATGCTGGAGGTAAAAAAAATGCATGGGAGAGCTAGCAGAACGGAGCAGAAGCTACATCCACCTGCCCCAAGAAAAAACAAAGGACAGTATGCTAGCCAGGATTACTCCAGTACCTCATAACACACCCAATATTGAGAGGAAGACCCGAACTCAAAAAGGTCAGATTCATAACCGAGGCGTAAACCTGGTCATGGAGGAAGTGGGCACCAATGGCCTCCTGAACCTCCACCGGGAAAACATGGGAGGAAGGAAACCTCTAGAAGGATGAATCTAAAGATCCCAAAGGCTCAAGGAAATGAATCCTGGGGGAAAGCTGCACCCAATTCAGACACATAGAAGAAAGGGGGAATAAGAAAGCCCTTAGTGCTGCAACAAAATACCCTTCACCAAAGGCATGAGGGTCCACAAAAGGTCAAACGGAACCCAAGAGTTCCACTTTGACTCCCTCTGAGCAGAGGGAACTGCAGAAGAGGGCATGAGGACAGAGCTCTCAGTCAAACCCACTGCCCAGGAAGAAAAAGCAGAGTTCAAAGGAAAAGCTTCGAAGGAAGGGGTCGGCTGGGAAGACCCAGAAGCTTGGTGGGACCGAGAAGCTCAACTGCTTCTGAGCCCACATTGGAAGAGGCCAACCCTGGATCCGCCCAAGCCTCGTGGTATGCAAGCCAAACCCTGCCCCGAGTCCAAAACCCTCAGACAATTTGGAGCTGGAAGTAAGGGCCGAGGAAAAGAGCAGAACCTTTTGCGATTTGATGACCAAAGAGTATGGCAAGCTGGAATGAAGATATACCAGGGAAAAGTTGAAATCACTAGAAACAGGATGAGGATGGTGTCAAGGGGGAGGAAGAAAGATCAGTGGATTGAGAGTCACCGTGATGCTACATCTTGATACTGTAGTTTTCATTTTTCAAACGTCAACAGGCTGTAAGGCGGGTAGAAGGTTTAACACTTTCATGTCTCCGGCGTGCGCGCCCCAGCCCACCCCAAGATGGGCCGAGTGTTTCCCGTGAGCGCGCACCCATACTAAAATGTGCATACTCTCTTCAGTTTTCTCACGTCAATTTTCATGTTACATTGTTCATTTTGGAATAAAATTGTTCACAATAAAATTCTCTAAAGGGATATATGCATATAAGGTCAAAAAAACAAATGATGAATGTAATGAAATACCATTTTCCGGGTGTGACCCGGAGGCTCCCTGTAGCTATCCAGGCTGATATGGATATATTAACTTTCTGACATCAAAGTGCATGGAGTTCAGGCCTACTGGGGACCACGAGTCAGAACTTGGTCCCCTCAGAGAGGCACGAGAAACAATGGACTATAGACACTTCCCCAGTGTGGTTGGAAGCATTCTGTCTGCCATCGACCGGATCAGGCACCCAGAAAGGAAGGCACCCTAAACCAAACCCCTATTCTGGAGAAAATATTGCTACTGAAAGCTGAACGAGTGGACAGAACTCCCCAAATGAAAATTAGCAAACTAGCATGATGTTATCACGTTGCCGCGCCGCTGTCTACGTAACCCCCCTCCCCGGGAGGGGGAAGGGGAAGTTACAGACCCTCGCGCCAGCGATCCACCCCTCAGTTCTAAGGCTGGATATCAAAACACGATACGCAAAAACACCGCTGACTGGAAGGGAGGGAGGGTTGCCGGGGAGCCTCCGGGTCACACCCAGAAAATGGCATTTCATTACATTCAACGCTGGTTTTCTGGAGGGAAGCCCCATTGCCTCTCCGGGGTTACCTAACCAATGATAAGAAAAAAAGAGGGACATACCCGGGAGGCAGATGCCACGTGCCTTAAACTAGAAGCAAAACAACTGGCAACACCAAACGACCCTGCGGATGACCCGGGAGACCCAAACCCTGGAACAGGGAAGAAGGGAACCCGGGCAACACAAAGCATGCCCACGGCCACAGATGCCATGGCGCGCAGGTGACGGTGGAGAACCGCAACCAGACACAACAATGATGCATCCCCAGCCTAACCAAGCATCAACAACCCAAGGATCCCTCCAGGAAGCAGCAGATACCCAATGCCAGAAAAGAAGGAGATGGCTGCAAACAAACAAACCTACCACCAGGACCAAAAGAGCAGAAACCCCAGCACCGGAGGAGAGCATGAAGCTCTGCACCCCGACCCCCAGAGGCCAATGCCAACAGGAAAAAAAGAGCCCAAGAAAAATAATCCTGAACTGAGGGGGCCAATACAACCCGAGGAGAAGAGAGAAACGAAAGCACCCTCCCTGTCCAATGACCAGGATGGTTCAGGCAGCACATGAGCAGGCCGGAGGTGAAACAACGTACAAGACAGCTTGCAGGACGAAGCAGAAGTAACATCAATACCGAACGCAAGCTGCAATGGATCCAGCCGCACGATACGAAACGACAGCATCTGACATAAGAAGACAGTCCCGAAACAACCACGCATGGAAGGACAAAACAACCCTATCAGAGACCAAAGTACACCTACACATAATAGGAAAAACAGAAGGACCACCAGGCAACTTCATAATGCCGTTGAGACAGAGCTTGCAGGTGGGAAACCATCTACGAAGCCACCTGCACACCATACAAGTGATGGCAGACCCGAGTCGGAAAACCAGACGTGAAGACTCGAGGAGAACAAACCAGCCTTGTAACAGGCTGGACCGAACTGCTAAAAGAGGCGGAGCCGCGGGAAGACCCTTGGGTTTGGACACCAAGCAAGCAGCGCCTGAAACCAAGGCTGGGCCGGCCACCAAGCGGGCAGAAGGACAACTCCCCCCTGGAAGTCTCCAAGTGAGCCAGGACCTGGAGAAACAGCTGAACCGGGGGAGAAAGAGGTACAGGGAACCCCATCGCGTCCTGTCCTGCCTAAAGGCGTCGATCCTGACGACCTCGTTGTCGGGAAAGGACCCCACGTATACTGGGAGACGCCTCGACCACACCAACGCAAAGAGGGACACTTTCTGGACACCTCCAGGGTCCAGAATGTCCAGCAGAGCAAACTGAATGAGTCAGCATCAACTGGCCATTTCATGGAAAGGGGAATGAACAGGAACAGGCCGTCTGCCAGGACACTGAGCGTGAACTGCCAGGAGAGCCAAACCCCCGAGAACTCGGCAGAAGAGTCACCCAAAGTGACCATCCCCAAAGAGCCAAGGACCGCAGCGAACCCCCGAGGTTCAGGCAATAACCACAGGGGAACAGTCCAAATGGAGCCGGATTGTCGATCTGCGAGAGATCCGAATACTCCAGAGCAACTACCACAGTCGTGAACTCCTGCACCATTCTGTGAGCCGGACGAAAGGACAGACCCCACCGTCTTGGCCGGCCTGGTGAGCACTGGTCACAAAGCCCCAGCCAAGAGATGATGTGTCCGGGAACACATCGAACAAGGGCTCTGGTAGGCGCCAAGGCACTGAACCCCGAAAAACCTGAAGAGGAAGCTGGCGACGCAGCAACTGACGCAAAGCCCCCGGAGGCAGAACCCAGCGGTCACAAGAGAGGCGGAAGGGACGTCCCCGAAGGAACCAGAACAGCTGACGAAGCTTGACCCCAACCCTGGTGGGTAGACCATCATGGCAAAGTTCAAACTCCAGCACAAACTCTCGAGCCGCTGCTGCGTGACCCAGGAGCCCCTCAAAAACAGGCGAAGGCAGAAACGCAACCAAAGCAGAGCCTCTGGAGGGAGAGACAAGGAAGCTGTCTGAGTTTCCCACACAAGACCCAGCCAAGACCGAACCAGAGAGGGAACCAGATGGGACTTCTGCCAGTTCACCAGGAACCTGAACCTGGTGAGCTGGGAAAGAACCAGATCCCTGGTGAGCAGACAAGCAGATTGGCTAAGAACCCACACCAGCCAGTTGTTGAGGTAGGCCAAAACCCGAACACCTAAAAGACGCAGACAGGCCACCACGACCCGGGTAAGACGTGTGAAAACATGAGGTGCCAGATTCAAGCCGAATGGAAGGCAATGAAAGCGGTAACCCTGATGCCCCACGACAAAACTGCACCAGTCCCTGAACCCTGGATGAAGCGGGACGTACTAATACGCATCCTTGAGGTCAAGGGACACCATCTAAGTGTCTGGCTCCAACATAAGACGGACCTGGGATAGAGTAGTCATTTGAAAGGAGGGGCAATAAACCCAAGGGTTCAGACAGTACAAGTTCAGAATGAACCTGAAGTCTCACGCAGTCCTGTTTCATAACCAGAACAGGCAGGAACCCACCTGAGGGACGAGGTCATTTTGACCACACCCAAGAGAACCCACTCAGACACGGCTTGACAGAGCCTGCCCCGCCAAATGGGGAAGGCTTTCTCCACAGGCCGGAGAAGAGACCTGCCACACCAACCCCAATTGCCCCGAAAGAGGCGTGGCCACTCAACGCTACCACAGACCACACGAAACCCGAAGACCTACATATTGTGGGTCCAGGCATGAGCAAACAGGGCGAGCCTCCCCCCATCACCCTGTCAATGGGATGAACTACGAAAGGGCCAATGCCTCTTACTAGAACCAAGGCAGGGCGCACGGCATGATCACAGCGCCTACTATAACAGATGGTTCCGAAGACTGTGCAGGCACTAAAAATGGCACCATTGGCCTACCACAACGGGAGGAACCCCCGAGCCTTGGCATGACCCTCCGGGAAGGCCCCCCCACAAGCATCCCGGAGAACCAACAAGTCTGACATAGGATGACAACTAGACGAAGCCGCCTGCAGATACTGCACAACTGCAAACTCTGCAAACCACAATGGACATAAGGGGAGAAGACAATTGAAGAGCCAAGGCCCAAGCCGATTCCAAGGAAGAAGCGAGCACCACCTGCCAACACACGAGACAGGAAGCAAAACCAGCAAAACTGCATCCCACAGGATCGGCACCAACAATGCAGATGTCGCATGCACCGCCAAGGGCAACGCACCAGACCCAGAGGTGGCCTCAAGCTCCTCCACATCCTCCCCAAGCCAATCCGAGGACAGCTCAAGCAAGGAAAAGAAACACAAGGTCGAAGCCAACAGGCCACTCGCACGCAAGTCTTCTGCGACCAATGCAGCTGAAAGGGAAGGAACCTGGGATCAGATTCACGAAGAAGTTACGCAAGTACTTACGAATGTGTACATCTTTCCTCAATCTTTGACGGCTTTGGTTACATTTATTAATAAGTTTACAAGCATAAAAACTTCCCAATCAACTTTTGTTATTGTTGACCAGACCACACACTAGAAATTGAAGGGACGACGACGTTTCAGTCCGTCCTGGACCATTCTCAAGTCGATTGTGATGAGGACAGGTAGGGACAGGCATTAAATAGGCAAGAGAGAAACGTGACTTAACATAAGCTTTCCCCCTTCCATTTCTTTCTTTCTCTTTCCCTTTCTTTCTCTCTTCTCCCTTTTTCTGTTCATTGTCTTCTACACTCCCTTGCTATCCTCTTCTTATTCCTATTACTATCTCCTTCGGTGGTTATAATAGGAGCTGCCTCGTATGGGCCAATAGGCCTGCTGCAGTTCTCATTACTACTATCCCCTACACCTGACTTTCCTCCTCAGCTCTCTCTTGCCTATTTAATGCCTGTCCCTACCTGTCCTCATCACAATCGACTTGAGAATGGTCCAGGACGGACCGAAACGTCGTCGTCCCTTCAATTTCTAGTGTGTGGTCTGGTCAACATACTTCAGCCACGTTATTGTGACTCATCGCCTGCAACTTTTGTTATTGTTATAAACAGCCTCCTGGTGCTTCCGAGCTCATTAACTGTTTAATATTTGTAAACAAAGCCACCAAAGATTGAGAAAAGATGAACAGGTTCGTAAGTACTTGCGTAACTGCTTCATGAATCTGGCCCCTGCACATGAAACTACACCACACCAACATCCCGCAGAAGGGCAGGGATGAACAAGCACGCACTGAGATGCTTAAAGTCACCCCCTAGGAAAACCTGCAACACCGTATGAGCTACGTGCCACTCAAGCATGCGGGACTGACAGAACGCATGCCAAGCCTCCAACAAGAAGAGGGGACTGTCTGCCAACCAGGAAGACTCCGGAACCTCATAACGAACCCAGTAAGGACACGATGATCCATACACAAAAGAATTCAGATTCATTACGAAGGTGTAATCTAGATTGTGCAGGAGGGAAGTCGTAATGGCTTCCCACACCACACTGGGCGGGATGCTGAGAGGCTGAAAACTTCTGGAAAGATGGGACCAACGAGATCACGGAACCGAACCCGGGAAAGGGTAGACGCCAATTTTAATTCGTACGAGGAGGGAGAATAAGAGAACCCCACTCCTTGTAACACCAAGCCCCACTCCGAAGGTACAAAAACTCAAGCGGGGTCCAACGGGGCCCAAGGCTCCAAAGTCAACCCCTCCCTGCCCCGGAAACCTCACCCCAAGGACCCGGGACCAAGCTGTACTCCAAACCCCCTGCCTCTAAAGAAAAGGCAGGAGCCGCTTACTGAAAAAGCAGGAATGAGAGGGGCCCACTGGTCAGACTCAGAAGCTTATGCTGGAAAACCAGGTTCGAATGCCTCCGCTGCCACCCCAGAAGAGGACTCCCCTGAAACAGCCCAAGTCTCAACACCAACTAAACCTCCCAAGACCCCCCCAACCCGGGGGATAGGACCAGGATGCACAACTGAAGGGGAAGGACTAGAGGGTGCTGATGAAACCAAAGCCGAGGCGACGAACACCCACAAGTACGGGTCCCTATAGCCAAATAGCCAAAATGAAGCAGTCTCGGGGTATCTAGGGAAGCAACCAACCTTGTGCATTGCATCAACCTGCATGTGATGCTGAAGCTGCCTGCACCTGCATACAATCATTTTTAGATTGGGTGAACTGGGGTATGTACAAGCAACAAAATTCACATGACTCCGGGTCAAAAGTTTCACCGACCCAACAGGCAGCATGGCGGAGGCACAACTGGTGACTGTCACCCTGAGACAAGGGGACAAAGCAACCTTTCTACTCGCACGAAGTGAGAGGGGATCCAGGGATAGCATCCACTGGACCACAGAGCCTCCCGCGATGTTTTCCAGGGCCCTTAGTCATGGTATTCCGCTAAGGGAAGCCCAGGCAGGGTACTGCTAGCTGGTGCCCAAAACTACCAAGCAAACTGCTAAAGCTGAACCCCTGAGGCATGTACACTCACGGGGGCCTAGCAGAGGACCAATAAGTAACAATAGGATCTGACTAACCAAGTGGCAGAAAATATGTCGCTATGCGAGCTGATATTTAGCTGCACATTATCCTGCACCCCTACCATTGACGAAAACTACCCCCTACCCAGAGAAAAACAGGGGAGCACAGAAACCCCAGCTGACTCCAAGGGCTGTCAATCACCTCGCAGCAAAAGACACAGAGGAGGTAGATCCCAAGGCAACTTGTGAAAGGTGGCCCCAAGCCCCAAGGGCAGTACTTACAGGGCACCTAGGGAAGGAAACCCTAGATGCACGCAGCCCAAGTACAGTACTGAAGAAATTACTCCTGGCTCGCACACCGACCATAGAGACAGCACCACACCACAAGGCACAGAACTCAAACAATTTTCTGAAGCCAGAGGTATACAACCTTGCCTGTGTCACATCAGCCAAGAACTGAGGGGTGGCTTGCTGGCACGAGGGTCTGGGGCTCCCCCTTCCCCCTCCCGGGGAGTGGGGGCAGGGGTTGCGCAGACAGTGGCGCGGCAACATGATGACGTCATTCTAGTTTGCTAAATTTTCATTCGGGGAGTTCTGTCCACTTGTTCGGCTTTCGGTAGCAATATTTTCACCAGAATAGGGGTTTGTTTTGGTGCGCCTACCTTTTCTGGGTGTCTGACCCAGTCAATGGCAGACATAGAATGCTTCCAACTATACGGGGGTTTCTATAGGCCATTGCTCCTCTTACCTCTCTGAGGGAGCCAGATTCTGGCTCGTGGTCCCTGGTAGGCCCAAACTCCATGCATTTTGACTGATGCCAGAAAGCTGGCATCAGTCAAAGCAGTCGAACCACCTGCCCACGGGAAAAGGAAGAGGGGATGAGGACAGAACCACGGCTGATGCAACCAACACTCCCAAAACTAAAACCCTGAACACCACCAAATGAGGTTGTTCCAGGGCATGCAACTGGGTACACAACCTAGCCCGCTGCTAAACAGAAAACCCGAAATGCAAAACAGCTGCCGTTGATATTTCTGAGCTGCCACAGATGAAAAAATAAAACAGAGCACATGGGAAGAAAAAGTCCTACATGACTCAGGGGTCAAAGGTGTCACTGACCTAACAAGCAGCACGGCAGAGGCAGAACATATGAACACTGCCAGATGGCACAGGCGACGAACAAACCTGAAGTTTGCACAAGGTGAGAGCGAACTTGGAAGAGGTATTCCTAGTACAACCAAGCCCATAGGGGTTTTTCCAGGGGCCCTGCAGGAAGCCCAGGCACTGGGGTTGCCTTGCATTGATGCCGGTGAACACTATCGATGCAGGCAACCAAGCCAACTGAAGCCAAAGAAAAAGCCGAAGGGCCAGCACACATCCTAGGCAAGCCTAATAAGGCAAAATGCAGAACTCTAAGACAAAACCATGGTGAAAGAGCAACTAAGGAGAAATGTCGCCATGCCTTATATTAACTAAATAACTTGTCGCGCAGACTGTAGTGCACTCTACCAGACAAAAGCACCTCCAAACTCGAGGAAAAACAGACAGTCACAGACCACCAGCTTACCTTAAGGGTGAATACCACCACTAGCGAGGAAGGCAATCCTGATTGCACAGGGGAAGGGAGCCCTGAGCACATGTGGCTCCAGTACACTAAACTGCTGGCTCACACACAACTCTTGTGTAATAAAACAGCCTCAAAGGCAAAACACCACTCGAAAAACAGGAGACTTAAGCCAGATTGACGACGCTAAAAAGTCACAGCCATCAGTATAGAACAAGGTGGTGGGGCTTGGCTGACCCGGTCTGCCTCCCTCCTTCCCACAAACGAAGGGGGCAGGTGGGGCAAACTAGTTTGTTTTCATTGTTGGGACGTTCTTTTGGCAATTTTGGGGCTGTGGTCTTTTTTTAATCATGCAGTAGTCTATTTTAATTCTCCTATCTCTCTGAGTGTCTTCACTTGGATGGTGGCAAAGATGATAAACTTTAAATGTAGAGTTTATAGGCCATTACTTCCTGTGCCACTCTGAGGGGGGCCAGTTTCTGGCTCATGGTCCCCAGTAGACCAACAGAACTCCAAGAAAAGGCTTGACAGAAACGTAACTAGCACAGCACCACAAAGTTCAGTTCTAGCACAAGTAATATAAACGATCTACCTGAGGAGATTCAGTGTTACATGTATACTTTTGCAGATTAAGTTACTAAGGAGAGTTAAAGATTTAGATAATACCAAGGCCATCAAAATAACCTAGACAAAATAAGTGAATGGAGCAAAAGGTGGCAGATGGAATTTAATGTGGGCAAATGCTATGTCATGATATTTGGAACAAGGAAAACAAACCACAAACAACCTACAAGTGAAAAGTTATTAAAAAACTCAGACAAAGAAAGATACCTTGAAGAGGTTCTGGATATTAAATTATCACCAGAGGACCACATCAAAGTTATTTTCAGAGAAGTCTATATTATACCTGCAAACTTTGAAACTCTTTTAAATACACGGATAGGGTTATACTAAAGATAGTTTTTAAAACTAATACGACTGAAATTAGAGTATGCAGCAGTTGTATGGTGTCCTTATCTAAATACGCACAAACAAAATAGAAAATATGCACAGATATGCTACCAAATGCCTTCCAGATGGAAAAAACAAGAGCTGTGAAGAAAGATGAGGTGCTTGACAAAGAAATACCTGTAGAAAGAAGGAGAAAGAGGACATGTGAATAAGAATACAAAATCACAACAGGAATTGGCAAAGTTTACAAGGAGGAATTTATAAAACCTGAAACATCTAGAACAAGAGATTACAAGCTCAAACTTAGAAAGTAAAGCTACCAATAATGTAATGATGTCCAAAGGTTCTTTTCTGATCAGAACTGTAGACTTGGATCAATTCAAGTGAGAAGGTGGTAGATGCCAAAACCATCAGCAATTTCAGAGCCATATGACAAAGATTATAGGAAAAATGGGAAAGCATGAGGAGCTGCAACTACACTTAGGTAATTACTCGCATACACAAGAATTCGGACAAAGAAAGAGATTTAGGGTTGATTCTGGATAGTCTACTGTCACCAGAGGACCAGACGAGGGATGTTGAATGGGGAGATAATGCTACACTTTCTAACTTCAGAATTGCTTTTATATACATGGGTGGTGAAATATTACAAATATGGTTCACAACTTTAGTAAGACCAAAACTGGAATACACAGTGGTTGCATCATGGCCCTCTCGAATAATAAGGCAAGCTGTCCAAGTTGACCCTTATCTAAACCATACACGACTCAACATCCTGCCTGGATGTTAGAGTATAAACCAAGATATCTGGGAAGGGGGGAAAAAGGAAAGGGAGAATAATAAGGGAAAACCAGGGACAATTTCCTTTAACTGTTACAATTAATAAACTGGAAAAGGTGCAAAGACATGCTACTAAATAGCTTCTAGGACTGAAAGACAAGAACTACAAGGAGGGGCTAGAGGTGTTAAATATGCCAAAGCTAAAAGATAGATTTATACATACAAAATAATAATAGGAAATGACAAAAAAGTGACAAAGGAATTCTTGAAACCTGCAATTTCAAGAGATGGTGGTCAAAGACTCAAGCTAAGGAAACAAAATAAAGTGCCAAGCAATTATGACTATATGGCAGAGTGGTGGATGTTTAGTGTAAGTTCAGTGAGAAGGTGGTGGATGTCAAAGCTGTTAGTACTGTAGTTTCAAAGTGTCATATGATAAAGAGTTCTGGGAAGATGGGACACCACAAACAGAGCTTTCATCCTGTAACTATGCTTAGGTAATTACACGTACTGTACCTACATACATACAAACTAGTACTGTAGAACTTTACTAAAAAAGCAAACACATAAGTTACTACTGGGATCTATTAAATTAAAAAAGAAAGAAAAAAAGACTGAAAAGAAAATGTCTGTGACATGACCATATACTATTTGCAAAATATTACATGAGTTGGATAATTCAATCACTAAATTTAAATAAGGTTGTTTAATAAAATATCATATAAAATGATCATATCACAGTTATTCAACAACTACTCCTACCTTCCTACTATGCTGAGGTGAGTGGGGAGGGGAAGGGGGAAGTGAACGTGAGTGTGTTCCACCAGGGGATGGGTTTGGGGGGGCCAGGTTATGGGCCGAGCCGGCACGCTTCAGACTACCCTTGCTAGCACTTGCTACCTGAGCAAGCAAGCTGCCAAGGGTACGACGTTGCGTCTGTAGAGTGCCAAGATGTGGAAGGAAAATTTATGTCAATGACGATTATTTAATTAAAACTCACAAAATGTTAGATTTTTCTGAAACTAAAGCCTTTAAACATTAATAATATTTCATTGCTTATATTATCTGTAACAAAATTTGAAGTAGGAAATTTTGAAGAATTAATAAATGATAAAAAGCAATAACAAGGTGTTAACTAAAATAAAGCACTCCTTTCCATATTTATCACTCGGTTGCTTCCTTGGGCAATATCCACTCCTTTAGGGTCATTACACACTTCAGTCTAGGCCAGTTTCTTTTTCATTTCCAACAAATCTTTAAACTTTTTAAAAGACACACTTGCCAGGCACAAGATGAGGAAGGAAACCATTGGAGAATTCTCAATGCAGCCCACTGAATGACCATCAAAAGGTACATTCTTTTAAATTTAAAATTTTATTTTTTGCCATACACTTATCCCATCACTCTCAAGCAATTGGCTACTCTGCTGCAACTGCATAGAGGCAATCTAGGTTGCCCAAGAATCAATTACCAAATTTGCTATAAAGTATTAGACAAAATACCGAGTCTTAGTTTCCTTTCTGAGCCTTAGCAAAAATCAGGGTTGAATGTAATGAAACACCATTTTCTGGGTGAGCCTCAGAGGCTCCCTACAGCTATCGGACTGATATACGCCATATTAGTCTGGGGCATCAGTCAATTGGAGTTCAGCCTACTGGGGGCCATGAGCCAGAACCTGGCCCCCCTCAGAGAGGCAAAGGGATCAATAACCTATGGAACCCCCCCACCCATGTATTGGGAGATATTCAATGTCTGCCATCGACCAGGGTTAGGCACTCAGAAAGGTAGGCATAACAAAACAGACCCCACACGGTAATAAAATTGCAACCGATGATCGAACAGAGAGGCAGAACTCCCCCAACTCTAAAGAAACAAGCAAATAAGCAAACGTCATACACCACCACTGCACCGTTTGTCCGTGTAGCCCTCCCCTTCTTGGGAGGGGAGCCCTGGATCCCACGTGCTGGCTACTCTCACCTCCATTTCAGACTCTGAGCATCAAAACAAAACAAAAACCGCCGACCAGAGGGATAGAGGGTGTCAGGGAGCCTCCGGGGCTCACCCAGAAAACCAGCGTTGAATGTGATGAAACTCCATTTTCTGGGCGAGACCCTTCGGCTCCCCGGAGCTATACTGGGCTGATGTGCATTTATTAGACTGTGGCAACAGTCAATCAAAGAAGTTCTAGGCCTACCGGGGACCAGAGCCAGAACCTGGCCCCCTCAAGAGAGGTACGAGGAACAATGGCCTAAAGACACCCCCATGTACTGTAATTGGAAGCAGTCTTTGTCTGCCATCTACCAGGTCAGGCACCCAGAAAGGTAGGAATTCCAAAGCAAACTACTGCTGATTAAATAATTTGTAAACTGAAAGCCGAACTAGCAACAGAACTCCTCAAACAAAACCAAGGAAAAAAAAGTATGACGGCACAACAAATGTCGTGCATCAGTCTGCACACCCCTCCCCCCCCTCCCTGGGTGGGGGACAGGGGATTTCCAGACCTCCACGCCGGCAACTCTCCTCAGTTCAGAGGCTGAGTATCAAAAACGTGAAAAACCGCCGACAAGAGGGAGGGAGGGATGCCGGGGAGCCTCCGGGTCTCACTCAGAAAATGGCGTTTCATTGCATTCAACGCTGGTTTTCTGTGGAGAGCCCCTTCGGCTCCCCGGAGCTACCTAACCAAAGATAAAGAAAAAAGAGGGACTTACTAGGGAGGTGGTCATCACTCGCTCCTCAACTCGAAGTCAAGACAAATGGCTGCAACCTGCGACCCAAGGCTACACACGCCCGAGAAGGCCCAGGAACATTAACGTGATACAGTGCAGCCAGGAACCTGTTCGACCTCCAAAAGCCCTGTCCCCAAATGTCAGCCCAGGACATATTCCCCAAAACAGCAGGCAAAGCTGCAAACTTACGAACGTCATGGGCACGGGGATAGACCACAGGCTGGCTGGACAGAATAATCCTGCGGACGACCTGCGAGACCCGCGCCTTGGAACAGGGAAGAAGGGAAACCAGGTCCACCGAGAGCGTGTCTCCTGCCACAGAGGCCGTGGCGCGCAGATACCGGTGAAGAGCCGCAACTGGACACAAACATGATGCACCCCCAGCTGAACCAACCAAGCATCAACAACCCAAGGACCCCTTTGGAAATCAGCAGACTGATTCTTCACCAGAAAAGAAGAAGGCTGCAAACGAATGAAATGACCACCAAGACCGAAAGAGCAGAAACGCCTACGCCGGAGGAGAGCATGAAGCTCCCCGACCCGACCCCCAGAGGCCAATGCCAACAAGAAAAGAGCCTTAGAAAAACAGTCCTGAACAGAGGGGCCCACCACAAACCGAGGAGAAGTGAGAAAAAGGGAGCACCCGGTCCAATGACCAGGACAGCTCAAGCGGACCATGAGCAGGCCGGAAGTGAAACAACACCCGAGAAAGCTTGCGGACCGGAGCAGAAGTGACATCCACCCCGAAAGCAAGCTACAGCGGCTACGCCAGCGCTGCATGAAACAAGTCGACAGTATTTGGCACAAGACCTGGTATTTGGCAATCCTGAAACAACTAGGAGAGAAAGGACAAAACAACCCGATCAGAAATCGAAGATAACCTACGAAGAGACAAAAATTGCCGAAAGGACCGCCAGGAAATTTCATACTGCCGTCTAGATGAAACTCGCAGGTGGGACACCATCAACTAAGCCACCTGATCACCATACAAGTGGTGATACACCCGCATCAAAAAGACCAGATGCCAAGAGTGGAGGAGAAGATCGAACCAGAATCACGTAACAGACTGGACCGATCTGCTGAAAGAGGCGGAACCACGGGAAGACCCTCGGGTTAGGACATCGAGCAAGGAGCGACTGAAACCAAGGCTAGCCTGGCCAACAAGGAGCCAACAGGACTACTATTCCTTGGTAAATCTCCAATAGAGCCAGGAACCAGAGTAACAACCAGACCGGAGGGAAGAGGTACAGATAACTCCGCCTCGACCAGTCCAGCCGAAAGGCATCGACCCCGACGGCTTCGCAATCTGGGAAGGGCGCCACATAAACTGGAAGACGCCTTGACTACACCGATGTGAATAGGTACACCTCTGGGCGCCCATACGTCCGGCAGAGCCAACTGAACGAGTAGGCGTCGGCCGTCCATTCCGTGGAAAGGGGAATGAACCGAGACAGGCCATCCACCAGGATGTTGGACACCCCCTGAACATGAACCACCAGGAGAGGCGAACACCCGAGAACTCGCCAGACAAGTCACCTGAAGCAACCAGCCCAAAGAACCAAGGATCGCATCGAACCCCCGCGGTTCAGGCAATGAACCACCGGGGAGCAGTCGGAATGGAGCCGGATCGTTGCTCCTTGAGCGACCCAAATCCTCTGAAGCGAATGCCACCATGCCGCAAACTCCCGCACGGTGCTGTGAGCTCAACGGAAGGACGGACCCCACCGACCGTGGCTGGCCTGGTTAGCACTTGTCACAAAACCTCAGCCGAGAGACGAGGTATCCATGAACACATCGAGCTAGGGCTTGGGGAGGCGCCATGGCACAGAACCCCGAAAAACCCGGGATCCGAACCCATCGATCGCGAGAGCGGCAGAAGGGATGACCCTGAAGAAACCAGAACATCCGCTGAAGCCAGATCCGACCCGATGAGTAGACCAGCACGGCAAAGTTCAGGCTCCCGCACAGCCGCTCGAACAACCAAAAACAGCCAGAGGCGGGACCGCAGCCGCAACAGCGGCGCAAGAGGGAGACAAGGAAGCGGTCTGAGAGTTCCACACCAGACCCAGCCAAGTCTGAACCTGAGAGGGAACCAAAACGGACTTCCTCCAGTTCACCATGAACCCAAAACCGGCAAGCTGGGAAAGAACCATATCCCTGGTGAGCAGACACGCGGACTGGCTGTGAGCCCACACCAGCCAGTCGTTGAGGTAAGCCAGAACCTGAAACTCTAATAGAAGCAAACAGGTCACCATGACCCAGTAAGGTGTGTGAACACTCGAGGTGCCAGATTCAAGCCGAATGGAAAGCAATGAAAGTGTTAAGCTTGTCGCTCCACGACAAAACTGAGCCAGTCACTGAACCCCAGATGAATCGGGACGTGTACATTAAAATTATAAAACCAAATACGTGTCCCGGAGGTCCAGAGACACCATCCAGGCACCCGGCACCAAAAGCAGCCGGACCTGAGACAGAGTTGTCATCCGAAAGGAGAGGCAAAAGACCTAGGGATTCAGACTAGACAAGTCCAGTATGAATCACAGATCCACACAGTCCCTCTCGGAACTGAAAACAGGCGGGAAACCCACCTGAGGTACGTTGTCGTTTCAACAAAGGAGCGACCCAACACCACGGCAGACCAGAGGAAACGACCCAAAATGCCCACGAATCATGGGACCAGGCAAGAGCAAACAGCGCGAGCCTCCCCTCTATTGCCCCGTCAACTGGGCAACCCACAAAAGGACCGACGACCCCTACGAGAGCCCAACTGAAGCTAAGAGCGATCACTGCGTCAACCAGACGCTGACGGCTCCAGAGGAGATGCCAGCCCCGTATATGGCATTACTGGCTTATGACGATCGAAGGAACCCCGAGACCTAGCACGACCCTTCCGGGTAGGACCTCCATGGCCCCCCCAGAGAACCTACAAGTTCGACAAAGGCTGTCAACTAGATGAAGCCACCTGCAGAAAATGCACCACCGCAGACTCTGCAAACAGCAACGGACAAAAAGGTGATGAAAATCTAAGAGCCAGGGCCCAAGACGATTCCAAAATCTGGACGAGCACCGCCTGTCAGCATACGAGGCAAAAAGCGAAAAAGACACTGCCTCCCTCAGAATCGACACCTACAACTTCACCAAAGTAGCCGGCGCCCGAGCTACCGAAGCAAGCACACCGGACCCTGGCCCGGAACCCAGCTCCTTTACACCCAGCATGAGACAATCCAAAGACAGCTCCAGCAGGGAAAAGAAGACCGAAGCCAAGTGCCCATGGGCGCACAAATCCTCGGCCACCAGGGATGCCGAAAGGGAGGGAACCTGCACGTGAAGCCGCACCTGGCCAACATCAAAAGGAAAGACGGGAGCGAACAAGCACGCCTTGAGGTGCTCCAATTCGCCCCCCAGGAAAACCTGAACGACCGTAGGCAACTCTCACCATTCAAGTACGCATTCCGACAGGATGAATGCCAACCCCCCCCCCACCCCCCAAGAAGAAAATGCAGTCTGCCAGCCAGGAAGACTCTGGCACCTTGTAATGCACCCAATAAAGAAAAAGAGAGCCAAACTCAAAAAGAAGGCTTCATTATCGAGGCGTAATCCGGGTCTCGCAGGAGGCCTTCCACACCTTCCTCGGTGGACTGCGGGAAGCCAAAAACCTTCAGAAGGAGGGAATCGAAGAACCCAAGGGAACTCGGACCCGAACCTGGGGAGAAGTCGAACTCATAACAAAATCGTACAGGGAGGGGAAAGTAAAAAACCCTCCCCCTGTAACAACAAGCCCCGCACCGAGGGTACCAAACACCCAAGCAGGGACCAGTGGGGCCCAGGCCCCCCCCCCCCAAGTCAACTCCTCCCCAGCCCCGGGAATCCTCCACGTCAGGACCCGCGGCCGAGCCTCCAAACCCTTTGCCTTTGGAGTAAAAGCAGAGTCCACCGGAAAAGCAGGGATAAAGGGGGCCCACTGGCGTGGCCCAAAAGCTACGGCAGGAGGACCAGGCTCGAATGCCTCCGCCGCCAATCCGGAAGGGGCAATCCCTGAAGCCACCCAAGTCTCACTACCAGTATAATTCAGCGGGGCAGCTGTGGGGCATCCGGAAATGCAACCAACCTCACACGTTGCTGCAACTTAAACCTTGCATGCAACGCTAAAGCTGCCTGCACCCAAATATCAGTCTCAGTGGACTGGGTAAATAGACTACAATGCCCCCCCTTCCCCCTCCCAGGGAGGAGGGGAGCTGCGCAGGCAGCGACGTGTGACATCGTGATCGTTTGCTCGTTTCGTTTAGGGGAGTTCTATCCACTTGTTCGGCTTTTGGTAGCAATATTTTCACCAGAATAGGGGTTTGTTTTGGGATGCTTAACTTTCTGGGTGCCTGACCGGTTGATGGCAGACATAGAATGCTTCCAACCACACAGGGGGCTTCTATAGGCCATTGCTCCCCATGCCTCTCTGAGGGGGCCAGGTTCTAGCTGTGGTCCCCGGTAGGCCTAAAGAACTCCATACTCATGAGTGATGCCAAAGTCTGACATTAGCATATCAGCCTGGATAGCTCCGGGGAGCCGAAGGGGCTCCCCCTAACCCCCCAGAAAAATGCCAACTGGAGGGAGGGAGGGAGGGAGGGAGGGAGGGATACCAGGGAGCCTCCGGGTCTCACCCAGAAAATGCCGTTTCATTACATGCAATGATGGTTTTCTGTGTAGAGCCTCTTCGGTACCCCGGAGCTACCTAACCAAAGATAAAGGGAAAGAGGGACTTACCCGGGAGGCAGCCGCTACTCGCTCCTCAACTCGAAGTCCAGACAACTGGCTGCAACCTGTAACTCAAAGCTACACAAGCTCAAGAAGGGGCCCGGAACATTAACAAGGTATCGGGCGGCCAGGACCCTGTTCGACCTCCAAAAGCCTCTTCTCTGAATGTCACCTCAGGACATATTACCAAAAACAGCACCCAAAACCGCAAACTTCCGAACGTCATAGGCAATGGGAATATTGGAGTACAGGCTGCAGGCTGGCTGAACTGAATACTCCTCCGGACTTCCTGGGAGTCCCGCACCCTGGAACAGGGAAGAAGGGAAACCGGGTCAACCCAAAGCGCGTCCCCTGCCATGGAGGCTGTGAAACGCAAGTAACAGCAAAGAGCTGCAACCAGACACAAAACATGATGCACCTCCAGCTGAACCAACCAAGCATCAACAACCCCAAAGGCCACTCCAGAAAGGAGCAGTCTCATTCTTTGCCAGAAAAGAAGAAGACAGCTCCAACTGAACAAAATGACCACCAGGACTGAAAGAGCAGAAACCCCTGTGCCGGAGGAGAGCATGAAGCTCCCTGACCCGACCCCCCAGAGGCCAATGCCAACAAAAAATGCCTCAGGAAAAACAGTCCTGAACTGAAGAGGCCACCACAAACTGAGGAGAAGAGAAAAATCAGAGCACCTGGTCCAATGATCAGGATGGCTCAGGCGGTGCATGAGCAGGCCGGAGGTGAAACAACGCCCAATAGAGATTGCAGGACGAAGCAGAAGTGACATCCAACCTGAACACAAGCTGAAGCGGCTCCACCAGTGCCAAACAATACGAGGCGACAGTATTCAACATAAGATGACAGTCCTGAAACAACCAAGAGAGAAAGGAAAAACAACCCAAATAGAAATCAAAGACAACCTCCAAAGAGTCAAGAAATGCCGGGAAACTTTATACTGCCGCCGAGACGAAACTTGAAGGTGGGACACATTCAATTAACCCACCTGATTATCATACAAGTGATGATAAACCCGAGTCAAAAAGACCAGACACAAAGATTGGAGGAGATGATCAAACCAGCCACGTACCGGACCAGACAATCTGCTGAAAGAGGCGGAGCCACGGAAAGACCCTCGGGTTCGAACACCGAGCAAGCAGCGCCTGAAACCAAGGGGCCAAAAGAACTACTCTTCCCTGGTAAGTCTCCAAGCGAGCCAGGACCTGGAGCAACAACCAAACTGGGGGAAAAGGGTACAGGTAACTCACATTGGCCAATCCAGTCAAAAGGCATCAATCCCGACAGTCTCACAGTCAGGGAAGGGCGCCGCATATACCAGAAGACGGCTCAACCAAGCCAACGCGAAGAGGTCCACCTTTGGGCACTCGAATGCCCGGCAGAGCCAACGGAACGAGTCAGCGTTGACCGTCCATCCTGTGGACAGGGGAATGAACCGGGACAGGCCGTCCGCCTGGATGTTGGACACCCCTAGATATGAACCGCCAGGAGAGTCAAACTTCGAGAACTCGTCAGATGAGTCATACGAAGCGACCAGTCCCAAAGAGCTAAGGACTGCATCGAACCCCCCTTGGATCAGGCAATGAACCACTAGGGAGCAGTCTGAATGGAGCTTTCCACACCACCAAGAAATCCCGTACCATGCTGTGAGCTTGACAGAAGGATGGACCCCCACCGACCCATGGGGTTCATCCCCCGTGGGCCTTGCATCAGTTGTTGCGTCACCAGCTTTCTTTTCATTTTTTTCGGGGTTCAGAGCCATGGCACCTTCCGGAGCTCTCGCACGATATGGTCATGGATGCCTCGTCCCTCAGTTGGGGTTTTGTGACCCCAACCACAGTGCTCATCAAGCCAGGTGGGAGGCTGTGGGCTCCATCGTTCCATCGCGCTCACAGCACTGTGCGGGCGTTCGCAACTGTATGGCTTTCGCTGATTCGGCTCGCTCGGGGCTCTATGATCCCGCTCCATTCAGACTGCGCCTCGGTGGTTCATTGCCCGAACCGTGGGGGAGGGATGTATCTTCGGGCCTTGGCTCTTTGGGGATGGTCACTTCGGGCGACTCGTCTGCTGTTTCTTGGGGTTTAGCTCTCCGTGTGGTTCACATCCAGAGAGTGTCCAACATCCTGGTGGACGGCCTGTCTCGATTAATTCCTCTGTCCACGGAATGGATGGTCAATGCTGATTCCTTCAGTTGGCTTTGCCGGATGTTTGGGTCCCTGGAAATGGACTTCTTCACGTCGGCATGGTCCCTGTGACTCCCGATATATGTGGCACCTTTCCCTGACTGCAGAGCCATCGCCATGGACACTTTTTGGCAGGATTGGTCGAGGTGGGGGTTATCTGTACCTCTTTTTCCTGGTCCAGCTGTTGCTTCGAGTTCTGGCTCGATTGGAATCATATCACGGGATAGTGTTCCTTGTGGCCCCCATGATGGGTGACCCAGCCTTGATTTCAGTCATTGCTTGCTCGGTCTCCGAACTCAGGGCGGCATTTTCCGCAGCTCCACCTCTTCCAGCAGATCGGGCTGGTCAGGTACCTTGCTGGTTCAATCTACTCTTCCACTCTTCGTGTCTGGTATTTTTGACGTAGGTATATCACCGCTTGTATGGTGATCAGATGGCTTCATTAATGGTGTCCCACCTGCAGTCTTCTTGGAGACAGTATGAAGAGTCTTGGCATTCCTTTCGCCATTTTCTCTCTCTTTGTAAGTTGTCTTCTGTTTCCATTTGGGTTGTTTTGTTCTTTCTTTCTTGGCTTTTTCAGGACAGTCATCATATGCCAAATACTGTTGCCCCTTATCGTGCAACACTGGCGGAGCCACTCCAGCTTGTGTTCGGGAGGGATGTCACTTCTGCCACGTTCCGTAAGCTTTCTTGGGCGCTGTTTCACCTCTGGCCTGCTCCTGAGCCATCCTGGTTTTTGGACCAGATGCTCTCCTTTCTCTCTTCTCCTCAGTTTGTAGTGGCCCCTTTGGTTCTAGACTGCTTTCAGAAGACTTTGTTTCTGTTGGCTTAAGCCTCTTGGGGTCGTGTCTGTGAGCTTCATGTTTTCCTCCAATGCAGGGGTTTCTGTTTGTTGGTCCTGGTGGACATTTTGTTTGATTGCAGCCATCTCCTCCTTTTCTGGAGAAGAATGAGACGGCAGGCTTCCGAAGGGGTCCATGGGTTATTGATGATTGGTTGGTTCGGCCAGGGGTGCATCATGTGTTGTGTCCGGTTGTGGCTCATTGCCATTACTTGCGCACCTCGGATTCTGTGTCCGGAGACGCACTTTGGGTTGATCCGATTTCCCTTGTTCCCTTCTCCAGGGCTCAGATCTCTGAAGTTGTCTGCAGGGGTCATTAAGTCTAGCCAACCTGTGGTCTACCCTCATGCCCATGATGTTTGTAAGTATGGTGCTCTTGCTGCTGTGTTTGGAAACATATCCTGGCCTGACATTTGGGTGTGGGGGTTTTAGAGGTCGAACAGGGTCCTGGCAGCCCATTTTTTGGTGAATGTTCCGGGGCCAGGTCGTTCTTGTGTGGCCTTGGGCCACCGGTTGCAGCCAACTGTCTCGTCTTCGAGTTGAGGCACACAGACCTGCCACCTTCTGGGTAAGTCCCCTTTTACTTATCTTACTTATCCAACAGGGCTCCCCACAGAAAACCAGCATTGAATGTAATGAAACACCATTTTCTGGGTGAGCCCTGGGGGGGCCCCCCAGCACCCTCCCTCCCTCCAGTCGGCGGTTTAGTTTTCGTTAGCTCAGTCTCTGAACTAGGGAGTGGGCTGCAGGTGCAGGGGTCCGAGGCACCCCCATTCCCCTCCGGAAAGGGAAGGTGGGGTTAAGAGCAGCACGAACAAGTGATATGCAGGGTTGGTGACGTTTGCTTGTTTCCTTGATTCTTTTGGGGAGAGTTCTGGGCCTCTGAACAGTCTTCGGTTGCAATTTTCTACCAGGTGGGGCTTGTTTTGAGACGCCTATCTTTCTGGGTGCCTAACCCCAGTCGATGGCAGACATGGAATACTCCCAAAAACAATAGGGTTTCCTTAGGCTATTGTTCCCTGCGCCTCTCTGAGGGAAGCCCAGGTTCTGGTTCGTGGTCCCCGGTAGGCAGAACTCTAGTTGACTGAAGTCCTAGATTAATATAGCTGATATCAGTCAGATAGCTCCAGGAAGCCTTCGGGACTCACCCAGTAAATGGCGTTTCATTACATTCAACCATGTTTTTTTTTCAACAAGATGATAGGGATAAGCAAGACTGTGAAATGGTACAAAAAGACAAACCAACAAAATCACTAGAGGTGGGGGGAGGGAGGGGGGGGAAGTAAAGAACAAGGGGAGAAGAAACATGTTCCTGAAAATTGTATATAATAACATACATGGAGTGAAGTAAAAAATACTGGAGCTAAATGACACAATACAGCTGAAGACACCACTGCTGCACTAACAGAGACGAAACTGGGAGAAGATACAGTATCTTAAATGAGGTCGTATTCCCAAGGGACTACTCAATTTGGAGATGGGACAGAAGAATTAGGAAAGGTAGAGGCATTGCTATGCTGGTGAAAGAATACCTATAGGTAAATAAATTAATGATTGCAAACCCGTGAGAAGTTGACATAATGGCACTAGAGATTTGTAATCAGGATGATAAACTGATAATCATAAACATCTACAGTCCACTGACTTGCAACACATGGACAAAGGAAGAGCTGGACAACAAACGAGAGGGCCTCATAACGATCATGAGAGATATTATAGTATGAGCGGATAAAGAAAGAGCATGATTGTTGGTACCTGGTGACTTTAACTTGAAATCTATAGACTGGGAGGCCTATGAAACAACAATGGAGGATTTTTAGACAGGTAGATTTGTAAACCTCATCCTATAGAGATTCATTTATCAACATTTTCAACAAGCTACAAGAATGAGGGAAGGGATGTTCCTTTGATGCTGTATTTGATGTTCACATGGAAAAAAAGAAAAAATATTTGACATTCAGAACCTTCCCTCCCCTCTCGGGCAAAAGTGACAATGTCCTTTTGGAAATAAAGTATGCAATGCATTATAATCTAGAAGAGAATGAGGAAAATGAAGCAGTTGAAAAATCTGATTTCAGGAGAAGACACTATGAAAAACCAAGAAAGTTCTTAAATGAATTTGACTGGAAAGATTTGCTGTTAGGCAAGGTAGTAAATGAGATGTATGTAAGGTTTTGTGAAATATATAATAAAAACCCAAAAATTTATACCAAAATGGAGATGCAGAACTAGAAAACCGGATTGGTTCAACAGAAATTGTGAGAGGGCCAAAAACCTTGCTATATAAATGGAATCAATATAGCAAGAGGCCAAACCCCCAAACATACATACCAGCAATACAAAGAAGCAAGAAACAACTACATGGCAGAGAAGAACAGCAGAAAGAAATTTTGAGAAAGGGATAGCAGACAAATGCAAAACAGAACCAGGCCTATTCTATAAATTCATTAAAAGAAATTTTCAGGTAAAGGATAAAATTCAGAGGTTGAAAATGGGAAACAGATTCATGGAAAAAATAAAAGGAATCATGTGAAACATTAAACAAACAGTTCCAAAGTGTGTTTGTGCAATATTTAATTTTCAGAGAACAAGACACAATAAGGTTTCCAGAGGACAACATAGAGCCGACAGAGCTGTCTAGAGACAAAGTGTAAAAAACCAGCGTTGAATGTAATGAAACGCCATTTTCTGGTTGAGACCCGGAGGCTCCCCGGAGCTTTACCGGCTGATATGCTAATGTCAGACTTTGGCATCAGTCATGTGTATGGAGTTCTAGGGCCTACCGGGGACCACGAGCCAGAACCTGGCCCCCTCAGAGAGGCAAGGGGAGCAATGGCCTATAGAAACCCCCGTGTGGTTGGAAGCATTCTATGTCTGCCATCGACCGGGTCAAGCATCCAGAAAGGTAAGCATTCCAAAACAAACCCCTATTCTGGTGAAAATTGCTACCTAAGCCGAACTAGTGAATAGAACTCTTCAACAGAAAGCAAGGAAACTAGTATGACGTCATACGTCACCGCGCTGCTGTCTGCGCAGCTCCCCCCTCCCCGGGAGGGGGAAGGGGGAGCCCCAGACCTCCCACGCCGGCTATCCACCCATCAGTTCTGAGGCTGGATGTCAAAACACGCGAAAAACGCCGACCGGAGGGAGGGAGGGTTGCCGGGGAGCCTCCGGGTCTCACCCAGAAAATGGCATTTCATTACATTCAACGCTGGTTTTCTGGGGGGAGCCCCGTCGGCTCCCCGGAGCTAACTACCCACAGAGGAAGGTCAAAGGGACAAAACCGGGAGGCGGACACCACGCACCCCCCAAGGAGGCGAGACAACCGGCAGCAAACGCCAACCCAAGGCGCCACAGCCCCGAAAACCCCGGGAACAACACGAGAACCACGAGCAGCAAGGCCCCTGCACGAACACCAAAAACCATGCCCGAAAGACTGCAAGGCCACGTCGCCCAGACGGCAGCGAGAGCAGCGAAGCCACGAACGCCACAGGCATGAGGGAAGAACACAGGCAGCTTAGCCGCAAGAACACGGCTGACCACCCGGGACACCAACACCCGCGAACCGGGAAGAACAGAACCGGATCAACGCAAAACGCGCTCCGGACCCAAACGCCGTGGCACGCAAACAACAGCGGAGGGCCGCCACTGAACAGAAAAACGACACACCCCCGGCCCGACCAACGAAGCACCAACAAACCCTGGACCCCTCCAGAATGCAGCAGCCCCACCCCGCACCAGAAAAGATGGAGACTGCTGCCATCAAACAACCAAAACGCTAAAACCGAAGGAGCAAGAAAACTCGGCGAACCGACCCCCAGAGGCAAAGGCCCAAAGGAAAGAGCCGACGAAAAAACACACCGGAACCGAAGGGGCACTACCAACCGAGGAGAAGACAGAGCACGCTGACCAGAGACCAGGATGGTGCAAGCGGCGCACGAACAGGCCGGAGGTGAAATGACGCACAAGACAGCTGACTAACGGTGCAGAAGCAACACCAAGACCGAAAGCAAGCTGAAGCGGCTCTGCCTGCGCCGCACGAAAAAAGGCGACAGTATGTGGCAAGACGACGGCCCCCAACCCCCACTAGAAAACCAAGCCGAGAGTAAACCAAGCTAACAAGAGGAACCACCTAAGAAGGGACAGGAAAAGGAAGGACCGCCAAAATACCCCATACTGCCGCCAAGAGAAGCACGCAGGTGGGACACCTACCACGAAGCCACCCGACCACCAACCGGAGGCAAGACCACGAGGCAGAACATAAGCAGCCCCGACAAGGCCCCCCCGAGCCCAGGAAAAAGGCGGAGCCGCGAGAAGATCTCGGGCGCGACCACCGAAACCCAGACGGCACAAGGAGATGGAACGTAGCGAAAAACCTTCCCGTACCCTCGAGAACACAGAAGCCAACACTAGTCCCGAAGGCACACGAAGGCGCAGGCGCACCCGAGATCAGAAGTCACGCAGAACCCCATCGAACGGGGAAACATGACAAAAACACCGTCCCAAAAAGCGGGGGAGGAAACATCCACCCACAGGACGGAACCAACCGACTCAAAGGCCAAGGAACCGAGCCCGGGGAGGGGCCAACGTCCAACAGCACGTACGGCGAGTGGGGAGGAAAGACCCCACTCCGCGTAACCACAAACCCCGCCTAGAGGGGGATAAAAACCCCCACGGGGTCTAATGGGGCCAAGGCCCCCCCAAGTCAGCCCCTCCCCAGCCCCGGGAACCTACACGACAGGCCCCGGGGCCGAGCCGTTCCCCCAAAGCCCCGGCCGTACCAGAAAACCGGGGCAGCCGTGAAAACACTAAGGAAGGGAGCCCACTGGCAGACTCATACAACACGGCTGGAGGAACAGGCCCAAATGCCCCCGTCACTACCCCGGAAGGGGAATTCCCCGAGACTGCCCGAGTCTCAACACCACCAAACACCCCGCCCTGAACCTACAGACGGTAAGGAACCGGATGCAGGCAGGAAGGGTGAACCAGGGGAAAGACAAGGGGGCGTGGATGGAACCGAAGCAACCAACACCCCCAAGTCCCAAAACGAACTACAACGGGGCAGCCCCGGGGCTCCCGGGGAGGAAACCACGAGAACGTTGCCACCACCAAGGCTCAAGTGCAACGCCCCTGCTGCCCGCACCCGCTTTGTTAGCACAACTGGGTAACCGAGCCACAACGAGCAACCAAACTCGCAGGACACCGGGTCGAAGGTGTCACCGACCCCACAGGCAGCAGACGGAGGCAAAACAGAGAGTCACCCAGAGACAAAAGGTGAGAGCAACCCTCAAACTCGCTGGAAGCGAGGGGGGGCTCTGGGGTCACATCCATCGGACCCGCGCGCCCCCAGGGGTTTCCCAGGGTCCCGAGCGTTTACTTTAAGAGGACTCGCGCTCAGGTAATCCCAGGCAGGGTACTGCTAACCGGCACCCAAGCTACCAAACAACTTTCTAAGAGCTGAACCCCCGGGACGTGTACACTCACGGGGACCTAGCAGGGGGTACCACCAGAAATACTCAGAACACAAGGGACACAAGGGGCAAGAACGAAGGCAGACCCCCCCACCAGGTATATAAACAAAAGAAAAAGAAAACCCCGCAAGAGGACAGCGTACCCAAGCGGAACAGAGCCGGCCGCTATGATTGGTAAAGACAAGCTGCACAGTACCCCGCGCCCCACCAGTGCAAACACTGCCCCTTACTCTAAGGCGAACAAGGGAAACAGAACACCCGAGCACACAAAGAGCGGCCGAAAACCAAGCAGGGGCAGGACCCAAGGAACTTGTGGAAGGTGGCCCCAAGGGCAGTACTTACAGGGCACCTAGGGAAGGGAACCCTAGGCGCATGCAGCCTGAGTACTGAAGAATCACTCCCGGCTCACGCACCACCTAGAAAACAGACACCACACTCTAGGTACAGTGCTGAAACAACCACTGGAGCCGGAGCACATAACCATTGCCAATAGCATCAGCCGAAGAACTGATGGGTGGTAGCCGGCGTGGGAGGTCTGGGGCTCCCCCTTCCCCCTCCCGGGGAGGGGGGAGCTGCGCAGACAGCGGCGCGGTGACGTATGACGTCATACTAGTTTCCTTGCTTTCTGTTGAAGAGTTCTATTCACTAGTTCGGCTTAGGTAGCAATTTTCACCAGAATAGGGGTTTGTTTTGGAATGCTTACCTTTCTGGATGCTTGACCCGGTCGATGGCAGACATAGAATGCTTCCAACCACACGGGGGTTTCTATAGGCCATTGCTCCCCTTGCCTCTCTGAGGGGGCCAGGTTCTGGCTCGTGGTCCCCGGTAGGCCCTAGAACTCCATACACATGACTGATGCCAAAGTCTGACATTAGCATATCAGCCGGTAAAGCTCCGGGGAGCCGACGGGGCTCCCCCCAGAAAATACTCAAGAAGCTAAGTAGGAACAAAGCAGTTGGCCCAGATGGAGTTTCACCTTGGCGTCTAAGTAAAAGCACAATTAAGCTCAGCATTCCACATCAAATGACTTTTCAGTCATCTCTGTGTACAGGAGTCCTGGCAGTTATAAGGAAAAAGGCTAACATAGTTCCCCTCTACAGAAGTGGCAGCAGGGTAGATCCTCTTAATTATAAAACTTTCACTGACAAGTGTAATAGTGAAAATATTGGAAGAAATAATTAAAACCAAATGGGTAGAGCACATGGAGAAAAATTATATTATAACAGACAAACAGTATGGTTTTTGATCTGAAAGATCCTGTGTAAGTAATCTACTTAGTTTCTATGATAGAGCCACAGAGATTTTACAAGAAAGAGATGGTTGGGTTGACTGCATTTATTTGGACGTAAAAACCAAAGGCCTTCGACAGAGTCCCACAAAAGAGATTGTTCTGGAAACTGGAATATACTGCAGTGACAGAGAGGGTTCTAACATAGGTGAAAAATTTTCTGACGGAAAAATGCGGGCAGTAATCAGAGGCAATGTATAGGACTGGAGAAATGTTATGAGTGGAGTACCGCAGGGTTCAATTCTTGCACCTGTAATGTTCATTGTCTTCATAAACGACCTACCAGAGGGAATACAGAATTACACGAACATATTTGTTGATGATGATACTAAGGAAGATAAGAATCCTAAACATTTGTCATGCCTGTCAAGAAGACTGGAAAAAATAAGTGAATGGAGCCCCAATGGAAAATTGAATTTATTGTGAACAAATGCCATGTTATGGAATGTAAAATGGGAAAAAACAGACCTCACAACCTACAAATTATGTGAAAAATTTAAAAACTAATTCTGATAAACAAAGACATCTAGGGGTGGTTCTAAATAGAAAACTATCACCTGAGGATCACATAAAAGAACAGTGTGCGAGAAGCTTTTCAACGCGTTTCAATTTCAGAATTGCTTTTAAATGCATGGATGGTGAAATACTAAAGAAATCATTCACAACTTTTGTAAGACCAAAGTTGGAGTATGCAGCAGTTGTATGGTGCTCAAATGTTAAGAAGCACATCAACAAACTGTAAAAGGTGCAAAGACATGCAAACTAAATGGCTTCTGGAACTGAAAGACAAGAGTTACAAGGAGAGGTTAGAGGCATTAAATATTCCAAAGTTAGAAGAAGAAGAGGTGATATGTTTACCATGTACAAAATAGCAACAGGAATCAACAAAATTAATAAGGAATAATTCTTGAGACCTCAAACTTCAAGAATAAGAGGTCATAGATTTAAGCGAAACAAAGCTGCTGAAAAAATGTAAGAAAATTCATTTTCACAAGCAGAATGGTAGATGTGTAGAACAAGGGAGAATGTGGTGGAGGCCAATACCGTGAGTAGTTTCGAAGCATTATATGACAGAGTACTGGGAAGATGGGACACCACGAGGGTAGCTTTCATCCTGTAACTACATTTAAGTAATTACACACCCACTCATACTCATACCGACACACACACAAAAAGACAGTTGTGTTAGGCAGAGTGGTGACGAGGGTAAGGGCTCTGCTCTGTCAGACCCACTGCTCGGTCAGACACCGAGCAGTGGGGGAAGACAGGTTCTCAAACTCATCACAAGGTAGTCACCAGGCATGTAGGTAGGGGTGGAGAATAGTGCTTGGGTGGTTATTCCACTAGAGTTTGGTTCTGGCTTGCATATACAGTACAGTACTGTACTTTGATTTTATAATGGTTTTGCACTTCATTAATTTTATTCTATTTTGTAAACTACCTTGAAGCAGCCAAGACTATTTTGAGTTGCCTTACTCAGCTTATTGCATCATTAAAAATTTCTATTTTAAAGAGTATTTTTATCATGAACAACAATATTCATCTTATTTTCAATTTTGTATTTTATTTTACAAATTTCTATTGAACACTGTTTCAAAAAATGCATTCCCAAATGAAACGAGGATCCTACCATATGTATTAAATTTAATGAGAGCAAAATATTACAAGTAGCTAATGATAGACGAATAAAATTAACCTATACCGTGAGAAAATTTGGGTTCAAAATTCTTAAACTCAGTAGATAATAAAAGAATGCAAACTACACCTACCAATATCTGTATTCAATACACACAGCTCTTTTATAATACTTATACATTTCCTAGTTGTTATAAATATTACAATACATCACAAAGCTAAACTTTCTACATAAATATAAACAAAAACACAATGTCAATTACTGTACTAGGTTAACGTGCCTCAATTAGAACATCAGTTTTTTTTATTATATATTGTATTAGAGGATAGAGTTGTATTATTGGAGTTTTAGCTGCATTAGAGTTTTATTCTTCATTTCCTTCCATATCATTCACTCCAGTATGTTGTAGTTTTACTGTGTAGATTTGGGACCTGGCCCTCCGGTATTTTTTATGTGTATATCATTTGATCTCTCTCATCTCCTTTCTAGCACGTAAACATAGAGAGCTTTGAGATGATTCCAATCATTTAATTGCTTTACCGTGTCTATGTATACTGTATATGTTCTATGTATTCCCTCTACTTCAGCAATCTCTCCTGCTCTGAAGGGGGAAGTGAGTATCGAGCATTAGTCAAGATGGGACAGCACAAGTGATTTGAATAGTACAACCATTGTGATGGGGTCCCTGGATTTGAAGGTTCTCGTAATCCATCCTATAATTTTCTGGATGACGCAATATTTGTTTGGTTATGCTCCCCAAACATTAGATCATCAGACATCAATATTCCCAGATCCTTAATATGCTGCTTTCCTACCATGGGCAGGACTATTTAAACTAGCAAGAGGCCAAATCCCCAAACATACCAGCAATACAAAGGCTTGATTGTGTTTTGTACCCTTTATTTTTGTTAAGGCCCTCATTTTTACCATACCTGAGTACCTGGAATTTATCAATGATATTTTTTGCTGCTGTCTTAAACTTAATTAATATCTCCTTGTAGTTTATCAATGTCTTCAACAGAAGTAATTTTCAAGCTGATTTTTGCATCGTCTGCAAAAGATGATACGAAGCTGTGACTTGTATTTTTGTCTATATCTAATATGAAAATAAGAAAAATCAGTGGTGTAAGGACTGTACCCTGAGGTACAGAGCTTTTAGCTGCACTTGGACTATTTTTTTTATTTAGATGACTATGACTCTTAGTGCTCTGTTCAACAGAAAATTGAATATCAACCGTCCTACTTTACATGTTATTCCCCCACTGATCTTATTTTGCGTGCTATTACTCCATGGTCACATTTATCAAATTCCTTTGCAAAGCCCATGCATACCACATCTGTATTATGTTTTTCTTCTAATGCCTCAGTGATTTTGTCATGGTGGTCAAGTAGCTGCGAGAGGCATGATCTTCCCACTGTAAATCCATGTTGGCCTGTGACGTGATCCACTGGTATCCATAAAACTGGAGACCTGATTTCTGATCACTCTCTCAAATATTTTTATTATGTGGGATGTTAGTGCTTCATGAGTGTGTGATAATCACTGAAGCAGTCTTTATAGCATAAGGCAACTTTGCTCTACTCGCCAAATACACACAGATCTTCACTTTATCACTTTGCATGCAATTCACAGATCTTTGTGCTTGCAAACAACACACTCATGTACACCTTCTACAAGTCTTCCCATATTTGGTATGTAACCAAGCTTGTGTATTGCAAAGTAATCTTTTTGTGCTAGTCTGTCGCGAGCAGCGACCCCTCACAGTGTTCAAGAGAGAGAACTTGATAAGCACCTCTAAAAGATACCAGATCAACCAGGCTGTGACTCATAGACTGCGAGCAGCCGTGTCCAACAGCCTGGTTGACCAGTCCAGCAATGAGGAGGCCTGGTCGAGGACCGGGCTATGAGGACGCTAAGTCCCGAAATTGTCTAAAGGTAGGCAAGGCAGCACGCGGTATTGTTGGTATGAAAATTCTCATCTTGACAAGTAACTGGGACAACAGAGCAAGACTAGAATTACAGATTCTTGGTTTCTTGCTTAATTTCACTAAATACACACTGAAACTGTTCTGCACGGTTACATCCACCAGCTGGAAAACAATTTCTTTGTCCACTTTACAGTTTTTTGCACACTTGACAGTGAAAACCATCATGTCACATTTATCCACCAATCTCATATTTATATTGCAGTTCATGACAAAATCTGATTTATGTAATTCACCCAGTGCTGTAAAGTTCACTTTGCCACTGTCTACCATTTCACCAATGTCAATCTTTGTCAACATATTCACTTCGCATTTGTCTTTCCAGTGCACTGATAAAATTTTGTCTCGTTTTCTGAGCTGACAATCAACCACTGAAATACCTGTACCAAACACTGGCACTTCTCTCCAATGTGGCTTTTCTGTACAACAGACTACAGTCTTATGTTCAAGCTGAAACACTGTTAGCAAGGGGCTGGATAATAGTTGTCAGTGTACAGAACATGCCCCTTGTTCAGCAATGGTGCCTCAAACATCTTTACCACACTGCCAGAAAACCCATGAGGATTGTAACCAGGTGAGTCTATGTCTGTATTGGAATATAACAACATATTTATCAATCTTCCTGCTTCACAATCATAGATCACAAAGAATTTCAGTCAAAACATGTGTCTTTTCAAAGGAACATACTACTTGAATGCAAGACCTCTCTTGAAAAAATAGATTCATCAATCACTACATTAGCCTGGTACAAAGAAATCTTGGAATTTTCCTATCTTTCTCTCTTTTTCCTGAACACTTTTACTCCCTTTCCACAGTCTATCATTTGGAATCACATTATTATTACTTTCCAAAGCGATGGCACCTTAGAAGTAGGAGAAACCGGTCATGAAACATATATTTCCCAAAAACTGGGGTTAGAACAATGCTGTCTTTGTTCCAATAATCCTCTATGATATGTTTTTCTGAGTATTTCATCAACATACACAGTGCAAGGAACACATACATTTCAGATACAAGTCATGTCTTTCTAACTTGTCAAATTTAAAGCTGATAATAAGCTATCTGTAATGAGTTTCACTGTGTACCAGTTCATGTCCTCAACAAGATGTTTCATGAATGTCTCATCAACATAAACCATAAATTATTCACTCTCACTCATATTGTCACCAGTATACATGAAAATATCCAACACCATCATCCGTATCATCAAATATAGTTACTTCTAGTACAAAAGTCTCACAATCTTCCCACACGAGTACAGTACTTCCTTGCTGCCTGTGCTAGCATCAACACCATGCCTCTGTCTTATGATAAAACTTTATTGGCCAGGAGATACTCTTCTATGCTGTATACACACAACACAAACGGTTGAAATGGAGGCCACACTTTCCTCATTATCACCATGGCTGGACACACACCATTGCTTCACAGGGTGAACTGATGACATAGAAAACCTGCACCTAGTAACACCACCATGAAACCTGCTACCATTATTTCATCTAGCTACTTGTATGAAAACCAATGTCATTGAACCCAGGAAGAGGGTCATCTTCCACAAATTCATGACATTCAGGAATGGCAGATGGCATAAGTGGTGATATGATACACTGTAGCAGTGGTGCTGACCTGGGACAGTGCAGTGGGGTGCTCACTGTATCGTCCTCATCTATGTCTGAATACAGTATCTGGTATCCAATTATTGCATTAGAACAATATCAGGTCTTGGGTCATCAGCATCATAATCAGGGTTATGATGTATCCACCCGATACAATGTCACGTATTTCATCCTCCGTGAGTGACTTTTTAACCACACGACCCCCATCAGTGACTGGGAGCTGAAGCATGTTCATCAGCAATGATTGCTCACTTGAAACCGAGCCTACTTGCACCCATGGGGCACGCTGGGAATTTTTTCAAGACGGCAGACACTCATTGGAGGCCCTCAGCCATCCATATGATACCAATGTTTCCATGTAGTTTCCCTTACAAGTTTTGAATCTTATGATATACCAACAAACAACACATGTAAGTCGGCGTACCATCCTTCAATCAACATACGTCAGTGCAAGATTAAAAACTACACAAGGAAGGTTTAAAAGATTTATGTAAACTAATTTTGATAGAGCATAAAATTTATCATCAAAACTTGTTTTGATTAACAAGCTTCATTTTTACTTAATTCTGATTGTTTCACTATTTGTCAGAAGCAAATATCCATTAAAGATCTTTTATGGTTTTGGTTAAGTAATGTATAAGATGTTAAAAGACAAGAATATTGCATATTTATCAACAATGGAAGTAGTCCTACGAGTGTATTGAGCTGATGATCCATTTAAACAAGATTCTACTTGAAAAAACTTTCTTTATAATACTACATTGCACTCAAGGTTAAAGGGGGATAATACCATACTGTATAAAGCAACTTATAAAAAAATCTGAACCTGTAATTCCAATGCTTTGTGTGTGAAACTTTTAGTTGATGGAGAGTTTTCACTGCGAGGTGTCATTAAAGACTGGATCCTCAAAGACAGCCGTAAACCCAGGTCACGCTTCTGGATTCAGATATTATGAAAATAATATCAAGTAAAACAATAATTATGCTTAGGAAAGCAGGAAAGATTTGAAGCATATGAGATACTTCTTTTCAGTTAAGATGATTAGGCTTCATAGAAACCATACAGCCTCTTTAAGAAGGGCAGTAAAGTTCTCATTGCTAGTAAGCAAATGAGACTCAAATAAAAATGTAGCGTATACATGTGTGCAATAAGAGGGTACAACTGAATGAGAATGTGGCTCAAGATATGCGTAAGATTAAAGTCAAAAGAATCATGAAAGATTATTCATCTCAAATTAGATTACGCTCTAAAAAACCAGCGATGAATGTAGTGAAATGCCAGTTTCTGGGAGAGCCCTGGTGGCTCCCTGAGGCTACAACAATGATAATGTGCCATACTACTAGGTGCCATCAGTTGCAGAGTTTTTATTGGCCTACCGGGGACCATGAGCTAGAACCTGACCCCTTAAGAGAGGAGCAAGGAGTGGTAGCACTATAAAAACCAAAGGGTTTCATAGTGCCACCGCACTATGGGAAGAAACGAGACTGCATACTGCTTGGTTATGAGACTACAGCCTCAAAACTGCCAAAAGAACTCTTCAAAATTACCAAAAGAATTCCCTCAAATAATGTAAACAAATGATAGAAAATTTGTTAAACTAGCGTGCGCTAGAACGTACCACCTTATCCCCTCATTTCGAGGTAGGGAGGCAGACTGACTCAGCCGGCTGCTCCACCACCAGTTACTATGATGATGGAAACCACCTCCCACACCCTGGGGAATGGAGGGTGTCAGAGAGCCACAGGGGCTCACCCAGAAATTGGTGTTTCATAACATTCGATGCCGGTTTTCAGGGAGGGGAGGCACCTTGTGGCTCCGCGAAGCTATCTATCCAAGGAGAAGGAAGAAAGGGCACACACCAGGGAAGAAGAGGCCAAAGCCATAGAAAACAGGAATGTCCACAAGATACCTGGTTGTTGGGACCCAGTTCGATCATCAAAACCCAGTGCCCGAACAGCAGCCCAAGACATGCGCAAAGAACGCCGAAAGTTCGGCCTATGGAAGCACATCAAGGGATGAGGGTAGACCACAGGCTGGCGAAGATAATGCAGACTACCTGAGAAACACAAGCCCTGGAACAGGGAACCAGGAGAAACAAGAGCAAACCACAGAGAGACCACTGAAACAGAACCATTGGCATGAAGGCAGTGACAAAAAACTACCACAGCACATGATGTACCCCCAGCAGAAACATCCACCACCAGAAAAGCCCAACCGAAAGCCAACCAACTAATTCCCAGCCAGAAAAGAAGGAGCCAGCAGCAACGCAACAAAGTGCCCGCAAGGGTCAAAAAAATAAATAGCCCCAGTGCCAAAGGTGCTCAAGAAATACCCACACCTGGTAACCAAAAGCCAATGAAAACAAAATAACACTTGCCGAAGCAAGCCACATCTGAAGGGGTTCTTTCTTTTTCTTTTATCCACCTCGTTTCCAGTGGAAACAGAGTGGACAAAAGAAAAGAAAGAACCTGGTCATGGGACCAGGCAGGCTCAGGTGGCACAGGAGCAGGCTGAAGGGAAAATAATGTGCGAGAAAGATTGAGAAACAGAGACGAAAAGAAATGCATGCCGGAGCGGCTCCCCTAACCCCCGCAAGAAGAGAGGTGTTGACAGCATACAGCAGAAGATGTCGAACAAGGAAAAGTCAAGAAAGAGTAGAAGAACCTATAAGAACCAAGAAGCAATGACGAAGAGACAAAATGGCAGAAAAGACACCAAGCCAAAACAAATTGTTGCTAGGAGAATTGCAGATGGGACACCATTAAACCAGCCCCCCCTGATCATTATAAAGATGGAGATAGACACGCATAAAAAAAAACAGTCACAAAGAGCAGAGGAGAAGGTCGATCCAGCAAAGTATGTCACCAGCCCAACCCTCCGAAAGAGGCAGAGCCAAAAAGATAGCAGTGCTGCAGCTGAAGCGAGGTGACAGGAGGCAGTGAAAATGATGCCAACCAAGTCTCAAACTAAGTCAACCAGTTCCAAACCTGGGATGAAACAAACTGGGTCTTCTACCAATTCACCAAGAACCTAAAACCGGCAAGCTGGGAAAGAACCAGATTCCTGGCTAGCAGACAAACAGACTGGCTGCGAGGCCACACCAGCCAGTTGTCAAGGTAGGCCAACACTAACACCGAACAACAGAAAACGGGTCACTACAACTCGAGTTTAACATGTAAAAACTTGAGGTGCCAGATTCAGCCCAAATGGGAGAACCCAAAAGCATAAAGTCTACTGCCCCACGACAAAACCTAAGCAATCCCTGAATCTTGGCTGCATAGGAATGTGCCAGTATGCATCCTGGAGGTCCAGAGATAACATCCATGAGCCTGGCTCAATAACGAGCCAGACCTGGAACAATGTGGTCATCCAAAAGGAGGGGCACAGGATGAACTGATTCAATCTGGAAAGAATGAGAATAAACCGGTAATATGTAGAATCCTGTTTCATGACCAGAAACATGCAGGAAACTCAATAAAGAGATGAAGTTGTTTCAACCACACTTGAAGCCACCCACTTTCAAGACAAAGCAACAAAGGGGAGGGGGCCTGCCCCGAAAGCCTTGAACCATCCCGAAAGATGGGGGACCGACCAACTTCACAAAGGGGAGGGGGCCTGCCCCGAAAGCCTTGAACCATCCCGAAAGAGGGGGGGGGGGGGTACCGACCAACTTCACCACAGGTCACAAGAAACGATCCAAAAAGCCCCCAAATTGTGGAACCAAGAGCTGGAAAATTGAGCCAGCTACCCCTCTTCCCTCCCAACTGCCCCATTAAAGGGCAACCTCAAGAACCAGCCTACCGAGCAGAGCAAACATAGCGCTAACCAGACGAAGAGGACAAAGCCCAATGAAATGCATCCGAGCCTTCATGGAGGACCCACCTCGAAAAACTACAGGCAAGACTCCATTCTACCCAAACAACCACCACGAACACACACACCAAGTCAGCCACAGACCGACTAGGTAAGTACAGGCCAGCAAGCAGTGGCCTCAGAAGACCAATACTGAGAAACCACATCCCCAGGAACAAGAGCAAAGAAAAGGGAGAAGCGAAAATGACAGCCAGGGCCCAGGTAAAGTCCAAAGACCAAGCCAGCACAGACTGCCGACATGTGAGATGGGAGGGGGAAAAAGGGTGGCCACTGCCCACCAGAGAATTAGAGTATGTAGCATAAGAAGGGCATTCAACACAGCAGCAGCAGACTCCAAAACCCCCACAAGAGGAGCCTCACCAAGTCCCCCAGCGTCCCTTGAGAGCCAATCAGAATGAATCTCCAGGAGGCACCCAAGCACACTACAGAACCCTAGTGCACAAAGGACATCCGAAAGTAATGCAGCCAGCAACTGAGGGACCTGAGCATGCAGCTGCATGAGACCCACATCATGGGAGAAAGCAGAAGCAAACAGGCATACATTGAGTGGACTCGAAAGAACTCCTCAGAACACCTACAACACAGGAGACACCTCCCGCCTCTTAAGCGTGTGGGGACGACAGAACCACGCCAAGCCCCAAGGGTAACCAATGGACAGTCTGCTAGCCAGGACAATTCCAAACCATCAAAATGCACCCAAAAGTGGTGAAGGACCAAACTCAAGAGAGACCGGGCCCAACACCGAGGCAAAACCAGGTTGTGCAGAAAAGAACTCGAGACTCTGTTGGGAAACTTGAAAGATAAGAAACCTCTGAAAGGACAAGCACGAAGAACTCAAAAGCACTCGGAAATGAACTCTAGGGGAGCCACATCCAAAGTGAACACATACAGGAAGAGGAAATAGGAAAACTCCAACACCCTGCAAGACAAAACCCTCTGTAGAAGGCCTGAATGCCTGCAAAGGATCAAGAGAGACCCAAGGGCCCCAGGCAGTTTCCCCAAAGCCCCAGGAATCGCAGATGAGGGCCCTGGAGCAGAACCATTGTCCATGCCCATTGCCCAGGATATAAGTGCAGAGCCCTCATACATTTCGGAGCTGGAAATAGGGAAAGAGAAAGGGCAAACACTACCCACCAGGGAAGGAAGAGGTGGTGTGGATGGAACCACGGTAGAAGTAATGAACCTCCAAATCTGAGTCCCTAACTACCAAGCGGGGCAAAACCAGGGCAACCAACCTAGACCGCTGCATAACCAGAAATGCAAAGAAATCACTGAATGATACCTCAGAACTTCAAGAGGGCAGAGGGAAATTGAACTGAGTCATGTGTTCATGACTCCCGGCGCTCGGCCGACCGGCTCCCCGGTCGGCCGAGTGGACAACATGCTGGACTTGTGATCCTGTGGTCCTGGGTTCGATCCCAGGCACCGGCGAGAAACAATGGGCAGAGTTTCTTTCACCCTATGCCCCTGTTACCTAGCAGTAAAATAGGTATCTGGGTGTTAGTCAGCTGTCACAGGCTGCTTCCTGGGGGTGGAGGCCTGGTCGAGGACCGGGCCGCGGGGATACTAAAAAGCCCCGAAATCATATCAAGATAACCTCAAGAAGATGTGTGGGAACAAGTCCCACATGACTCAGAGTTGAAGATGTCTTTGACCAAGCAGGCAGCATGGCAGAGACAGAAAGTACAAATGTCGCCCTGTGGCATAGACAACGAACACTCCATTAATTCGCATAATCAAGAGTGGGCTTGGAAGAGGTACACATAGTACAACCGAGCCCCAGGGGGTTTTCCAGGGCCTGCAGGGAGACTGTTCTCTGAAGGAAGCCCAGGCACTGGGAATGCTATGCTAGTAACCCCTGTACACTCATTCAGCACCCCTGATTACAGACCGTCAAAATACCCAGCATACCTGAAGGGCAAGGGCCATCCCAAGTGAGAAGACCCCTTAAGGGAGTGTATCCCAAACACACCAGGGAAGAGAACCCTGAACTGGGCAAGGGTAGCGCTTACGGAGCACACAGGGAAAATCCCCATGAGCACATGCAGCTCCAAGTACACCAAACTCCTGGCTCATGCTGCACAAATGTGCACAAGAACAGCCTCAAAAGCAAACACCACTTAGCTAAAGACAGGAGACTGGAGCCAGAGTGAGCTGAGAGGGCGACCAACACTGTCCTACATTAGCGTAAGATCTGATGGTGGAGCAGTCGGCTGACCCGGTCTGCCTCCCTCTTCCCCCTAAATGAGAGGCAGAGGTGGTAATTACGTAAGTGTAGTTACAGGATGAGAGCTATGCTCATGGTGTCCCATCTTCACAGCACTGTCATATAATGCTTTGAATGACGTGTTTAAGCACACACTAGTTTCACACATTTTTTATCATTTGCTTACATTGTTGGGGGAGTTCTTTTGGTAGTTTTGAGGCTGCAATCTCATTTCTAACGAAGTGGTCTCATTTCTAACCAAGCAAGTCCGTGTCTCTTTTGTTTCACTGACTTTCTGGGTACCTTTCCGTAGTGGTGGCAGACATGAATAACTTAACAGAAAAGGTTTTCATAGTGCCACCACTCTCTGAGCCTCTCTGAGGGGGCCAGGTTCTGGCTCATGATCCCCGGTAAGCCAATAAGAACTCCATGACTGATGGCACCTAGTAATATGGCACTATATCAGTGTTTTGTTTCACTGGAGCTTCAAGGAGCCACTGGGGCTCCCAACCCAGAAAAACAGGGAGGTCCCTCATGCTTCAAATTTGTTTTGTGCCCTTAAAACCTGGAAATAGCCAAGATAGAGAAGAAAAAAAAGTAGGCAGCAAAACCAGTATCTGCAAAGATGAATCTGAAAGAGAAATATAGGAGCCATGTCTCAAACATAAAATTGTAAAAAACCAGCATTGAATGTAATGAAACGCCATTTTCTGGGTGAGACTCGGAGGCTCCCCGGAGCTTACTAGGCTGATATGCTAATGTCAGACTTTGGCATCAGTCTGTATCAGTCGGTATGGAGTTCTGTTGGGCCTACCAGGGACCACGAGTCAGAACCTGGCCCCCTCAGAGAGGCATGGGGAGCAATGGCCTATAGAAACCCCCGTGTGGTTGGAAGCACTCTATATCTGGGTGCCATCGACCGGGTCAGGCACCCAGAAAGGTAAGCATCCCAAAACAAACCCCCTATTCTGGTGAAATTATTACTACCACAAGTCGAACAAGTGGACAGAACTCCCCTTAAAGAAACGAGCAAACGAGCATGATGTCACATGTCGCCGCGCTGCTGTCTGCGCAGCTCCCCCCTCCCAGGGAGGGGGAAGGGGGAGCCCCAGACCCCCCCACGCTGGCTATTGACCCTTCAGTTCTGAGGCTGGATGTCAAACCTGGAGCTAACTACCCACAGAGGAAATAATAGGGACTTACCCGGGAGGCGGTCGCTGCTCACTCCTCAACTCAAAGTCGAGACAACTGGCTGCAACCACCAACCCAAAGCGACACAGGCCCGACTGGGCCCAGGAACATCCACAAGGTAACGAGCAGCCAGGACCCTGTTCAACCACCAAAAGCCCCGTGCCCAAAAGTCAGCCTAAAACATGTTGTCTAAGACAGTGGCAAGAGCAGCGAACTTGTGAACGTCATGAGCACGGGGACAAACCGCAGTCTGGTGAGCCTGAATAATTCTGCAGACGACCCGGGAGACCCACACCTACGAACAGGGAAGAAGGGAAACCGGAACAACCCAAAGCGCATCCCCGGACATAGAAGCTGTGGCGCGCAAACAACGGCGGAGGGCCGCAACCAGAAACAAAATATGATGCACTCCGACCAACCAAGCAACAACCACCCAAGGACCCCTCCGGAAAGCAGCAGTCTCATTCTATGCTAGAAAAGGAGGAGACGGCTGCAAACGAACAAACCTATCGCCACGACCGAAGGAGCAGAAACCCCAGCGCCGGAAGAGAGCATGAAGCTCACCGACCCGACCCCTAGAGGCTAATGCCAACAGGAAAGAGCCTGCAAGAAACAATCCTTAACCGAAGGGGCCACAACAAACTGAGGAGAAGAAAGAAAAAAGAGCACGCTGTCCAAAGACCAGGATATCCCAGGCAGCACATGAGCAGGCCGGAGGTGAAACAACGCACGAGGCAGCTTGCGAAACGGCGCAGAGGTAACATCAACACCGAAAGCCAGCTGAAGCGGCTCCGCCAGCGCCGCACGATATGAGGCGACAGTATGTGGCAAGATGACGGCCCCGAACCTCCACAAAAGAAGGACAAGCCGACACCAACAAAACGCAGTCACCTAAGAAGGGACAGAAGGAAAAAGGAAGGACCGCCAAAAAAAACCACACTGCCACCAAGAAGAAGCACGCAGGTGGGACACCAACAACGAAGCCACCTGACAACTAACCGAAGGTAAGAGACTCGAGGCAGAACCGAACCAGCCCCGCCATGGACCAATCGAGAATAGGAAGAGGTGGAGCCACAGGAAGATCCAAGGAAACCCAAACTGGCAAAGATGGAGATGGAACGTCTGCCGATCAGAAAACTTCCCAACGCCAGCGAGCTCGCCAGGAGATCGGAGACTACGGGTCCGACGCGAGACTCCAGAGAAGGGACACCACGAGACCTGGAAAATGCCAAAAGACAGGGCAAGCCAGGAACAGGAACCCAAACCCGGCAATAGGAGAGCCAAAAGGTACAAACAAAACACACAACAGTGCATAGGATAAACGAGAAAAAAACCGAAGAACAGCCCCAGCCCAGCGGCTAGGGACAAGAGTGAAGCAGGAAGATGAGTAGCGAAGAAGGCAGGCAGCAAATCGGGAACTAAAGGGACACGACCAACCCACAGAGCTGCAGGTCATGTCCTAACAAGTCACGCCAACAACACACAGAGTTGCAGACCCTGTCCAAACAATTAAAACTGAAAAAGGTGCAAAGGTTTGCCATCAGACTAATACCCGAACCGAGGGGTACGAGCAACGAGGAGAGACTATGGGAATGAAACTTCACCCCCAGTGGGAGACAGAAGAGTGAGAGAAGACAGGACCACCACATTCAAGACCCCCAGAGGAAATGAAAGGCTAGAGAAAGACAGACTATTGAACACAAGGGGCACACACACCAGGAGACAGGTGGAATTGAGTGCCTAATGGAGCCATAGAAACACTAGAAAGAAGTATTCCAGTGTCAGAGTGGTAAACAAATGGAATGCATGAGGAAGGGAAGTAGTGGAGGCTGACTCCACACACAGCCTCAAGTGCAGACATGACAGAGCCCAGTAGGCTCAGGAACCCGTGCACTAGTCGAATGACAGGCGAGCGGCGGAACCAAAAATCCAGAGCGCAACCCTTGCAACACAACTAGGTAAGTACAACCAGATAAGTACAACTAGGTGAGTACAGAGAATCCAATGTACACAGAAGGGCTAAGCCAGGCACCCCAAGACAGGAAAGGAATGAGGGACCCAGATAAGACCACGAGAAACGGAGCCGAGATCCCCCGCATAACAAAGAACACACACACACACACACACACACAGGCATCCCTGTGTACAGGAGTTGTAGCAGACGGGTGGAAACAGGCTAACATAGTTCCAATCTACAAAAGTGGCAGCAGGGAAGACCCCCTCAATTATAGACCTGTATCATTGACAAGTGTAATAGTGAAAGTATTGGAAAAACTAATAAAAACTAAATGGGTAGAACACCTAGAGAGAAATGATATAATATCAGACAGACAGTATGGTTTTCGATCTGGAAGATCCTGTGTATCGAATTTACTCAGTTTCTATGATCGACCCACAGAGATATTACAGGAAAGAGATGGTTGGGTTGACTGCATCTATCTGGACCTAAAAAAGGCTTTCGACAGAGTTCCACATAAGAGGTTGTTCTGGAAACTGGAAAATATTGGAGGGGTGACAGGTAAGCTTCTATCATGGATGAAAAATTTTCTGACTGATAGAAAAATGAGGGCAGTAATCAGAGGCAATGTATCAGAATGGAGAAATGTCACAAGTGGAGTACCACAGGGTTCAGTTCTTGCACCAGTGATGTTTATTGTGTACATAAATGATCTACCAGTTGGTATACAGAATTATATGAACATGTTTGCTGATGATGCTAAGATAATAGGAAGGATAAGAAATTTAGATGACTGTCATGCCCTTCAAGAAGACCTGGACAAAATAAGTATATGGAGCACCACTTGGCAAATGGAATTTAATGTTAATAAATGTCATGTTATGGAATGTGGAATAGGAGAACATAGACCCCACACAACCTATATATTATGTGAGAAATCTTTAAAGAATTCTGATAAAGAAAGAGATCTAGGAGTGGTTCTAGATAGAAAACTATCACCTGAGGACCACATAAAGAATATTGTGCAAGGAGCCTATGCTATGCTTTCTAACTTCAGAATTGCATTTAAATACATGGATGGCGATATACTAAAGAAATTGTTCATGACTTTTGTTAGGCCAAAGCTAGAATATGCAGCTGTTGTGTGGTGCCCATATCTTAAGAAGCACATCAACAAACTGGAAAAGGTGCAAAGACATGCTACTAAGTGGCTCCCAGAACTGAAGGGCAAGAGCTACGAGGAGAGGTTAGAAGCATTAAATATGCCAAAACTAGAAGACAGAAGAAAAAGAGGTGATATGATCACTACATACAAAATAGTTACAGGAATTGATAAAATCGACAGGGAAGACTTCCTGAGACCTGGAATTTCAAGAACAAGAGGTCATAGATTTAAACTAGCTAAACACAGATGCCGAAGAAATATAAGAAAATTCACCTTCGCAAATAGAGTGGTAGACGGTTGGAACAAGTTAAGTGAGAAGGTGGTGGAGGCCAAGACCGTCAGTAGTTTCAAAGCGTTATATGACAAAGAGTGCTGGGAAGACGGGACACCACGAGCGTAGCTCTCATCCTGTAACTACACTTAGGTAATTACACTTAGGTAATTACACACACACAAGGAAGGCCCCAGGAAAAAGAACGCAAGGGGCAAACAAAATGCCACAATCAATCCCCAACACGCATCCCCTGTCACAAAACTGCGGCAAAATGTTACCTCATAACATCCTGACACAGGAACACTTACCACATAACCTTCACCTTCACCATTGTACCTCATAACATGTATGAGGTGGGGCCCCCTTGATTGACTCAAACATGGGATGGATATGCACATGAGTGGGACTGGATGGGTAGAAATAGGAGCTGCCACGTATGGGCCAACAGGACCTCTGCAGTCACCTGTGCGCTGATGGTCGTATATTCTCATATAAAAACCACGAACCAGCGCTTGGCCGAAAGAGATGCCAGACTGCAGAAACTCACCTGTTGAACGTAGGCACGAATGTGTCACAACACAACGTAGCCGAGAAGATTCCAGGAGCACTGCCAGGGGAAGAAGACCAGAGCCACACATGCAGGGGAAGAGCAGGGTAGAGGCGAAGGAGACGCCCCACACCCATAACACAGGGAAAACCCCAGCGTCCTCCCGATAGCTGCAATCCAGAACACCTTAGTAGCTATAGGGCATGGACTGGAGAATGAAGAAGAGCGAGAGGCAAAGCACCCCGAGAGAAAAGGACGCAAAACACCAGCACTTGCGCACTCCACCCAGACCAAAAACTCCCACGGCACATGCGCAGAACACAAGGGCCAAACTGCATAATCCACTCAGCAGGGAGGCGCCAACGAGGAGTATGGAAAGAGAATGAACAGTGTCGAGACAGAGCACATAAAGAAAAGAATTACAAAAGAATGAGACAGGACCGAAAACCGATAAGAAGCACGGAAGAAGTCCAACAAGACTGAGAAAGGACTGGAGGGAAGCCAGACCGGAAGACGACAGACATTCCAATAATACGGGAAGAAGCAAAAACCTTCCCGAACCTTCGGAAACACACACAAGCAAGCACTAAGCACGAAGGCACAGAAGGCACAGTCGCACCCGAAACCAAAAGTCATGCAGAACCCCGAGAAGAGAGGAACATGACGGAGAAGTCCCGTCCCAAGGAAGAAGGGTGAAGAAACAAACAAGAGTACCCACCACCAGGACGGAACGATGGACTCGGGGGGCCAGCAAACTGAACCGGGGAGGAGCCGACACCCAACAACTCGTACGGAGAAAGGGGAAGAAAAACCCCACCTCTCGTAACCACAAGCCCCACCCAGAGGGTAGAAAACCCCGTCGGGGCCCTACGGGGCCTGAGACCCCCCAAGTCAGCCCCTCTCCAACCCCGGGAACCCACACGGCAGGCCCCGTGGCCAAGTCGTGGCTGAGCCGTCCCCCAAAGCCCCAGCCTTACAAGAAAAAGCCGGGGCAGCCGGAAAAGTACTAAGGAAGGGAGCCCACTGGCAGACTCTTACAACACGGCTAGAGGAACAGGCTCAAATGCCTCCGTTGCTACTCCAGAAGGGGCATCTCCCCAGGACTGCCCGAGACTCAAGACCATCTAAACCCTGCCCCGACTCCGAAACCCTCAGACGTTTCAGAACCAGAAGCAGGGGTGGGGGGGAAGGACCAGAACGAACCACAGCAGGGGAAGGACGAGGGGGCGCAGACTGAACCAAGGTCGAAGCGACCACCACCCCCAAGTCCGGGTCCCTATAGGAAAAACGGGGCAGCCTTGGGGCATCCAGGAGCAACCAACCTAGCACGTTGCAACCTAAAGCGCACATTCAATGCCTGCGCTGTCTGTACCCGTAGAATATCATCATGAGAGTGGGTAAACTGAGTCCTTAGCAAGCAACAAAACTCGCATGACTCAGGGTCGAAAGTGTCACCGACCCAACAGGCAGTATGACGGAGGCAAAAACCGTGAGGGTCACCCTGATTCGAGGGGACAGAGCAGCCCTTGAACTCGCACGAAGCAAGCGGGGACTCCGGGGACACATCCAATGGACCCACACGCCCCCTAGGGGTTTCCCAGGGTCCTGAGTGTTTAACGGAATTCACGCCCAGGTAATCCCAGGGTACTGCTAACCGGCGCCCAAGTCTACCAAACAACTTTGTAGGAACTGAACCCCCAAGACGTGTACACTCACGGGGACCTAGCAGGGGGAACCACCAGAAGAAGGAAGGGTAATCAGCACACAGGAAGTAAGAACCAAGGCAGACCCCCCCCCCCTACCAGGCAGACAAAGAAAAAGAAAAAGAAAACCCCGCAAGAGGACAATGTACCCAGGCGGAACAGAGCCCGCTACTATGATCGGTGAAAACAAGTTGCGCAGTACCCTGCGCCCCTATCAGTGCAAACTGACCCCTACCCTAAGGTGAACAAGGGAGACAGAACACCCTAGCACACAAAGGGCGGCCGAAAACCAAGCAGTAAACGGCTTAGCAGGGGCAGAACCCAAGGAACTTGTGGAAGGTGGCCCCAAGCCCCAAGGGCAGTAGCTACAGGGCACCTAGGGAAGGAAACCCTGGGTGCATGCAGCCCAAGTACTGGTGAATCACTCCCGACTCACGCACCACATAGAAGACAGTCACCACACACTTAAGTGCAGTGCTGAAACAACCATCGGAGCCAGAGCACACGACCTCAGCCTCTAGCATCATCCTTAGAACTGAAGGGTGGATAGCCGGCATGGGGGGTCTGGGGCTCCCCCTTACCCCTCCTAGGGATGGGAAGGGGGGGGGGTGAGCTGCGCAGACAGTGGCGCGGCGACGTGTGAGGTCATGCTCGTTAGCTTGTTTCTTTTAGGGGAGTTCTATCCACTTGTTCGGCTTGTGGTAGCAATAATTTCACCAGAATAGGGGTTCGTTTTGGGATGCTTACCTTTCTGGGTGCCTGACCCGGTCGATGGCAGACATAGAATGCTTCCAACCACATGGGGGTTTCAATAGGCCATTGCTCCCCATGCCTCTCTGAGGGGGGCCAGGTTCTGGCTCGTGGTCCCCGGTAGACCCACAGAACTCCGCACACATGACTGATGCCAAAGGCTGACATTAGCATATCAGCCTAGTAAGCTCCGGGGAGCCAAAGGGGCTCCCCCCAGAAATTTTTTTTTAAATTAAAAGATGGGAAATCACTTGTGGTGAATGGTAAACAAAAATTTACTGCAAAACATACGTTGAATTTTGAAGAAAATAAATTGACACATTGCAGAGGTACTGCATAGAAATATATTTCTTGATTCTGAACACATCAATGTAGTTCCCATAATAGCTAAAAATGGTGAAAACCACATGAAATGCCAAATGAAATGCCCAACAGAAAGAAGAAAAAAGAATCTAAGAGACACAAAATACATGAGACACAAAACACTGAAAAGTCACATGGATAATGTAACACATATTGATATGTTGCTGGCAAGAAAATCTCAGTAAGGGATCTATGAAGTAGTTGGGGAAAATGTCCAACACATAAGAACTTAGATGTGGACAGATCTGTTGAACATGTTAAGGTCTTGGAAAATATCAGTAAAGCAATAAGAAAGAGAATTATTATAGACAATACATAATAAGTACAAAATGTCTATGAAAACTTTAAGAGTGTAGATGATAATTATTGCTACAAATAAATCAAGATAAAATAAAGAAAGAAAGAAAGAAAAAATAAAGAGTGCCAATCATTACAGATATAAAGCTTCAAAGAAGTGAGCTTATATCTCTGATTTATTAAATACAAGTAAAAGAATGGATATAGTGTCATTACAGTCTTGTTATATATGATAAACCCTTCTATTTTCTAACTTTACATAATTTTAATCTCTTCTGTAATTTCTGTGTGAGTTGTGCACCCCCTAAATTCCAGTTAGGGGTATCGAGCAACAATAACAGAAGTTTGTGTATTGGTTTATTTATTCAACTTGACTAGTAAATGATAATGCTCATACCGCAGTACAGGTAATAGTAAAATGCTATCTTTAGTAGTACAGGGAAGCCCCATTACATGAATGCACCAACTAATGTTTTTCCTTATAAAAACATATCCATCCAAAGAGGGTCCAAAGTGTCTCAAGACAAAGTGGAAAAATTACTTAAGGGGCTAAGGCAAAATAAAGCAGTTGGACTAGATGGAGTTTCACCTTGTGTGCTGCATGAATGTGCAACTGAGCTAGACATTCCACTCCAATTGATATTCCAGACATCCTTGTACACAAGAACTTTAGCAGATATATGGGAAAGGGCAAACAGTTCCAATTTATAAAAATGGTAACAGAAGGCCTTCTAAATTATAGACCCATATCATTAACACGCATGGTAGTCCAAACGCTAGAAAAAATAGTTAAAGCCAAGTGGGTAAAACACTGTAGAGTAATAACATAATAACGGACAGACAGTATGGTTTTCGAACAGGAAGATCATGTGTAACAAATCTACTTAGTTTTTATGATAGAGCCACAAAGATTCTACAGGAAAGAGATGGTTGGGTTGACTGTCCATCTGGACCTAAGAAAGGTTTTTGACAGAGTTCCACACAAGAGGTTGTTTAGGAAACTGGAACATGCTGGAGGGGTGACAGGGAGAATTCTGACATGGATGATTTTTTTTTTTTTTTAACGAAGATGAGAGTGGTAATCAGCGGCAATGTATCTGACTGGAGGAGTGTTACTAGCAGTCTCGCAGGGTTCAGTTCTTGCACCAGTAATGTTCATCGTCAACTTAAATGATCTATCAGAAGGAATACAAAATTATATGAATACGTTTGCTGATAATGCTAAGATACTGGGGAAGATTAGAGACGCAGATGATTGTAATGCTATTCAAATTGATCTATATAAAACAAGTTCTTGGAGCGGCATGTGGCCAATGGAATTCAATGTAAATAATTGCCACCTTATGGAATGTGGAATCGGAGAAAATAAACCACACAAAACTTATAAATTATAAGAAAAGGAATTAAAGAACTCTAATAAAGAATGAGATCTTGGGGTGCTTTTGATAGTAAGCTGTCTCCAGAGGAACACAAAGAACATTGTGTGAGAAGCATATGTGTCGTTTTCCAACTTCAGACTCGGTTTTAATTATATGGATGGTGAAATACTCAAGAAACTGATCATGACTTTTGTGAGACCAAAACTGAATTTTGCAGCAGTTCTATGGCGACCAAATCTCAAGAAGCACATTAATAAACTGGAAAAGGTGCAAAGGCATCCTACGAAGATATAAGTTTAGGGGTCCCGGTAATACAGCCAGGTTTGTTCTCGACTCAAAATAGCAGTTCCTATCACCTAATGGGCCTGTTCGCCTAGCAGTAAGTAGGTAATCAGGAGTTAGTCAGCTTGTGGAGTTGCATCCTGAGTGGGGTCAGTAATTTGCCCCTAGGGAAGGGGGAACCTCGATATAAGCCTAACATTTATGGATACACTCTGGCTGCCTGTCCCCTACACAACAAATTATTAGTTTGAATTAAAATGGCTTCCAGAACTGAAAAACAAGAGTTATGAGGAGAGGCTTCACACATTAAATATGCCAAAGCTAGAAGAGAGAAGAAAAAGAGGTGATATGATCACCACTTACAAAATATAAACAGGAATCAACCAAATTGACAAAGAGGAATTTCTGAAACCAGCATCTTCAAGAATAAGGGGTCACAGATTCAAGCTATGGAAAGAATGGTACCAAAAAAATATTAGAAAGTTTTTTTTCAAACAGAGTGGTAGATGGTTAGAACAAGCTAAGTGAGAAGGTGGTGGAGGCCAAAACGGTCAGAAGTTTCAAAGCGTTATAGGACAAAAAGTACTGGGAAGACGGTACACCACGAGTGTAACTCTCATCCTGTAACTACACTTAGGTAATTACACACACACACTTGAACCACTAGTGTTATGTTAGCACACACTGCCCCAGTCAACAGTGTACTATGATCACACCCATAAAAAAAATCCACTTTGTTCCCAAAGTTCTAACATATCAAGGTAATTTTAAATGAATGTGTTGGTGCAACTAGTGTGAGTGGTAGACTAGTTGTGAGTTTGTTTTCCTTCGTGCTTGCCACCCCTAGCTGTTGGCATAAGTCGACACATTTCTTATGTTTATACCTTCACCTATTTCTCTGCTATTGCTGTTGTATAGCAGCCAGGCAGGCAGTCAAATGGGAGTGTCAGGGGGTAGGGAATGGGAGGGAGGGGCCTTGAGGGAAGAGACTGGGTGTGAGGAAAGTAAGGAGGGGAGAACAGAGAGGGAGGGAGGTAGGGGAGAGGATGAGCCAACTAGCAACTTCTTTTCTATTGTCAGACAGGCAGCCAGCCAGCCTGTTGGGTGTTTGTCAGGAGTTGGCTGGTTGGTCGGTGGGGTGGGTTGGTGCTTTACCTATCAGTGACTACAGGAAAGTGAGAGCTATGCCCTGCCTCCTAGCCGTTCATACGTAGAACGCTAATTACCCCTCTCAACATTAACATTTTCATCATATTTTATTTTAAAGTTGTGGATGAAATTCATTTCAACAACCTCTTCCTTCAGTGCCTTCACTTGCCTATAATCTATACAGGGAACAAGAACTTCTTTACATTTCTGACTCAATTACATGTCCAGTTCCCACCTATGTCCCTTTGTCCTACCTCTTTTTAATTTAAATAGGCTACCTTTATCTACTTTATCTATTCTCTTAAAACTTTGTATATAGTTATCATAGTCCCTCTGTTTCTTCTCTAAGGTTGTGTGGCTGAGTTCTCTCAACCTGTCTTCATAGCTGAGGCCTCTCAATTCTAGTACTCATCTAGTTACAAACCTGTGAATTTTCTCAAAGTTTCTGCTTTTGCTTCACACGCTAAGAGTTCCATGCTGGAGCTGCATACTCAAACAATAGTCACACATAGGTAGTGTGTATGAACTTAAAATCCTCCTTGTTTAGATTTTTAAACGACATTCTTATGTTTGCTAACTTCCCATATGCTGCTGATATTAGCCTGTTCACATGAGCTTCTGCTGTTAGTGTTTGGCTTAAGTCTACTCCCAGGTCTATTTCTCTTATTGTTCCTGCCTTCCCTTTATGGTAGAGTATAGTTAAATACAGGTCTTTTATCTTGTTTACCCATTTTCATTACTTTGCACTTGTTTGGACTGAATTCCAGTAGCCATTTATTTGCCAACTCCTGAAGTTTGTTAAGGTGGTAGTGAAGAGAGAAGCACTCTCTTCACTTCGTACTCTCCTCATTAACTTTGCATCATCTGCAAACATTGAGAAGTATGTGCTCACTTCCTCTATGAGGTCATGTATATAAATCAAAAACAGCACTGGCCCTAGGACAGAGCCCTGTGGAACACCACTTTCCAGCCTGACATATCTTCTGAATACTGTATGACCTTTTGTTTCCTGTCCATCAAGTACTCCCATATCCAATCATGTTATCCTCGCTTTTCTCTCCTTGTGTATTAGTCTTTTGTGAGGAACTGTATCAAAAGCTTTGTGGTGGTTTAGGAAGATGGACCTTACCCATCCTTCATTCTCATGTCTTATTTTGGTGATCCTGTCATAGAATTCAATCAAGTTTGTTAAGCATGATTTTCTTTTTCTCTGAAAGTGTGATGTGCCTATTAAAAAACTTGCTCCCTCAATGTTCTACAATCCCTTTTCTGATGACTTTTTCTAGAATCTTGCATGGAATGCATGTTAATGAGACTGGTCCTACTGTTTTTGTTACATCCAGTTCCTCAGCTGTCTTTTTACCTATTCTACATTAGCTTCAATTCTGTCTAGTGTTGTCACCCCTACTTGGTCACCAATCTGGTTCAGGTTTGAAGATTTCCTGGAACATCTTGTCGAGTTCTTCACGCACTGCTTTGTCATTCTCCAAGAGTGATAATCTCTGTCCCTGCTATCTAATCACATGGTCTCTTACCTTGTTTTACTGCATATATGGCTGTGCAATAGCTTACGTTGACTCTCTGCTTTTGCCACAATGTCATTTTCAAACTGCTTCTGTGCTGCCTTCCTGTACTCATTCCTGTTCTCTGTTTACTGCCTCCTTATTTACCTCCATAGCCATGTCACTATACTGTACTGTTAACATGTCTTTTCTGTCTTCTTTTACTCCTTAGATCTTTGCTTTGGCTCTTCTTGTCAATGTGGCTGCCTTTTCTATTATCTTCAGGTAAGTTTCATTGGATTTATCAGATTTCTCCTTTGACCTTTCTGCAGTTTATGGAGGGCTATAAATTACACCTACCACTATCTACATTGTTCTCATTGTTATCATACTTAGTATAAAATCATTCTGGTCAATTACCTCCAGAATCTCTATCTACTCCAAGCTCCAATGTTGCTGTATGAGTAGGACTACTACTACTATTTTCTTCCACCCACTGTTTATTCTTTCTTTTCTTACTACCTGTTATCATCTTGGGAAGATTGCATCTTCAATTATTTTCATTAGTTTTGTCTCTGTAACTGTGAATATGTGAGAATGCAGTTCTGCCACCTGTTCTTCCAACTCTACTCCTTTATTTGTAATGCCATCTATACTTGTGTACAAATTTTTATAATACTGTACTCATATCTACCAAGCTGCTTTTGAGGCAAGGGAGGAAGTCTCCTGTTGGGCTAGTCCCATTCCTTGCAGCGGGTGGCATTTGTGAGTATTGGCCTAGTCACACTCATTCCACTGAGTTCTATTCTCTCCATTGTGATTAGGCCTAATTTCTTGCTGTGTCTGATTATGCTCTTGCCCTAGTCTTATTTCTTATTCCCTCCCAACTTCATTTCCTGTCCCTCTTAACATTTCCTCTTACTTTTTCTCTCTATTTCTCTTGGCTTCCTCTCATCCTTCATTACTTATGTTCTGGTCAATAAATGCCTGGCTGTATCTCTTTTCCCCCCATCCCATAATCTTCTCTTCTCTGCCATTACTACATACTTCACTGGTGGATGGATGTCGCAAGTGGGAGGGTTGGCGAGTGTTGTGAATGAGTGGTAAAGTGGGTGTTGGGAGTGGTTTGGTGGGCGTCTGGAGTGGGTGGGATGATGGGCGGTTTCAGGAGTGGGAGGAATAGTGGTTGTCAGGAGTGGGAGGAATAGTTGGTGTCAGGAGTGGGAGGAATAGTGGGTGTCAGGAGTGGGAGGAATAGTGGGTGTCAGGAGTGGGAGGAATAGTGGGTGTCAGGAGTGGGAGGAATAGTGGGTGTCAGGAGTGGGAGGAATAGTGGGTGTCAGGAGTGGGAGGAATAGTGGGTGTCAGGAGTGGGTTGGTTGCTGGGTCAGTGTTGGAAGTGGGTGGGATGGAAAGTGCTTGTTTGTATTGAGTGTCTTTATGGGAGTGGTGTTATTGGGGAGATGGCAATGTAGAGTGGCAGCTCTCAAGTTTTCAGCAACCCACAAATTCTCACAATTTGAACAAGATCAAATCATGTTTACTCTGTTGGTGGGGTGAGGTCAGAGTGCTGGTGATGAAAGGATGGTGAGAGGTATTTACTTGTGCTTCAGATTACAAATGGCCAACTCCCAACACAATACACAGATGTATTTTTATCTATTTATTCATGCAATTAAAGTTCTTCACTTTTCAAAAAACAACCAACTTTGACAAGAATAACTCCATCATTCAAGATAAATAATATGCTGTGTTTTTATATTAAATGTCCCAAAAATATTGGTTTTGTGAGGATTTTTGGTGGTCTGGGAACAGATCCCCTCATTGATAGCATTGTTCCTATGGGAAATCTCATCCATGTTCCGAGCAAATGTTTTACAAACATCTTTTCAGAACTTAACCCATTAACCTTAACTTTAAAGGTTACCTAACTAACCTTACTAACCTTAACCAGAACTTTTCATTAACCTTAACCAATTCATAGTTGGGGGCCTCCCTGTAATTCAAACGATAAGTCTACTAATACGTTAACACTTAAAAAAAGTTGAAAATTAGTTAAAATTTTAGGTATACTGTATTTCAAATAATACAGATTATATTCTAATTAACAAATCATATACTAACAACAATACAGTATATCTGTTATTTAAACTCCATTAACATTTGAGTCTTTATAAAAAGCAAAGAAAGTTTGGGCATATCAAAAGACGGAATGTCAGTTGACTTGTCTGATGGGATTTTGTTTACTCACATACTTAATTCCAACCCTTAAGATGTTTGTAAGAGAAAGTAAAGTATATAGTAAACTTTAAATGTCTGAAATATATGAATAGGCAGTAGAAGGCGGCTACAATTTTTATAAAATATTTCTTAATAACTTGACTTGTATCATTTATGACATTATAGTTCAAATGTCTGATTATCAATAACATAAGAAAAAAAAATTTGTCACATGGAATTTAGGCAATAAACACTAGCATCGGCTGTTAGCAGTTGCACACTGAAAGCTCTCAGCGAGCATGACTAACAGAATTACTTACTTGAGGTGATGCAGGTGGGGTATTTCCTGGGCTACTGTTATCACCACCTGTACCTGCTACAGCTGTGGTTATAATTTCTGGAGGCATTTCCTTGCTGTCCCGGCTATCTTTGGCATCAGTTTTTTGAGAATCTCTGTACCGAAGGCCCGCAGCATCACAAACGGTTTCTTGTTCACATTTTACCATACACTTTTTATGGCAAATTATCCCACATTCTCCACATTGGTATGCATCTTTCAACCAGATCTAAAAATAAACAAATTAATACAGTTATTACTATTTAGACTTGTACAGAAAAAGGCATTCCATTTTTATTTAAATATTAAATAAAATGAAAAACAAAAGGTGGGTGATGATACATTTAAAACTCTAGATAAATTATATCACACTTGTTTGTGATGGGATTTTTGAGTTACATGTTTATTAATAGACAAGAGTTTTTACTTTTTTGTAAAGCCACTAGCACGCGTAGCATTTCAGGCAGGTCTTTAATCCTAATTTTTCATGGAATACGACCCCGCTGAATCATTTAACAACCAGATCCTCATTCACTGCTGGGTGAACAGAGGCTACAGTTAAGGACTGGTGCCCGGTCAATTTTCCCCGGCCAGGATACAAACCCAAGCCAAAGCGCTCGCAAAACGCCAGGCATGTGTCTTACCACTGCACCATGGGGACTGCTAAATTTGATTGTATTTGAAAGGGTAATGTGACTTGGCATGATGTGATATTTGCTTAATAAAACATAGTAGACTCGGGTAACTGTCAGAAGAACATAAGTTGAACATTACAAGAATATGGAAAGTTCGTGGCAGAAATTTATGGTACATAAACTATAAAGAAAATGAAATGGAGAAAGCAGAGACTCTTACCTTTTGAGTGGAAGCAGAGAAGTGACTATTCCAGAGTTTGGGCTACTGAAATGCACTAATTGAGAGTGGTATGTGATACAAGACTGTGAGCAGATATATAACACAGGTAAGAAAGAGTGGAATAATTAGTTAGGCTGAGTACAAAGTGAGCTGTGAAGCATATTAAGGCTTGTATGAGATGTTGAGGAGGAAGAATATTGGAGCAGTAAAAGGAAATATAATGACTGAACATCTGCCAGTATGTGAGAGTTAGGTTTGGGGAATGTAGGGTTTTCTATACGTCATCATTGCATGTTTTTATTATATAGTTTAAAATTTAAGAGTCCTCCAACACAGTGTATTTTGTCATCCATATTTACAAATACAATAAGAAAATAATATAGACAAGAGTTAATGAGGGTTAAAATATACTCTAATTCAAATATAGCAACAGTAAGAAGAGAAGACAGAGCACAAAATACACACAAAATGTAGATAATTTCAAGAGTAAATACAACAAATGGTATATGCTAGATGGGACACCATGAGCTTCAATCATCCTTTAAACCATAAATAGGAAATCAGATAAAATTTATGTACCTTCTTCTTACAAAAGTCACACTGCGTGGCTGAATTAAAATGAGTTCTCTTGAAATCATGGTTGCGATCCTCTACAATCTCTTGCACACTTAAAATATCATCTTCTTCAGAAACTGTTCCATCAGTGAAACTTTCATCTTCTGAGATTGCTGTTTTTTCAACAGTTCCCTTTCCAGTGGCTTCACATCTGGGTAAAGATACAATATTTAAATACCTGAACTTATCTAAACTCAAAACAGATTTTGTTTTAATGTACAATAGGGAAATGTGTTAGAGAGAGAAGAGGTTAGCACTGCATTATGTTTGCATTTGGATGAGAATGGGGCAGTGAAATCTTTTTTATTTCTCATTGGTGCGAACAGGAAGCTTGTTAGGCTTATTAAGGTCATCTTAGGTAAACCACTGACATCTTCCCAAGAAGTAATCTACAATAGTTACCTAACTGCCAGGTACTAAATGTTTTGCAATCACAGGAATCAACCTAAGATTGCATGCATTACAGATCAACTTTTAATCCCTCACTGAGCAGTGGATTGGTACAGGTGAGACCTAGTCCCAGAGTTCCTTCCACCCTTGAATAGAAGAAAGAAAGTTGGGGAGGCAGTATATTCACCTAGTTGTGTTTGCGGGGGTTGAGCTTTGCTCTTTCGGCCCGCCTCTCAACTGTCAATCAACTTTACTAACTACTTTTTTTTTTCCCACACCACACACACACACACACACACACCCCAGGAAGCAGCCCGTGACAGCTGACTAACTCCCAGATACCTATTTACTGCTAGGTAACAGGGGCATTAAGGGTGAAAGAAACTTTGCCTATTTGTTTCTGCCTCGTGCGGGAATCGAACCTGCGCCACAGAATTACGAGTCCTGCGTGCTATCCACCAGGCTACGAGGCCCCCAAGTGTGTGTGTGTGTGTGTATGTGAGTAGTGAGCCACAGGATGAGCAAGGGCTGAGAGCTGGAGTAATAATAATGATTCTTGTCTGAGTTACTCTTGCCTGAGGATTTAGATGTTGGTCTCTTTGGGGTCATAATATTCAGGAAATTCATGTGGGTCAGTAAACAGTTTGGGAGCCATTTCCTGCTGCTGCTGTGAACTTAGGGGTGTGCCAAACTGGATACACTAATATAGATGGAGTGAGATCAAAGATACTGGAGTTAAATGAAGTAATACACTTGCAGATGCCAGACATTGTTGCACTCAAGGTGACAAAACTTGAAGATGATATTTCAAATGAGACCATATCCCCAAGGGGCTACTCAGTATGGAGGCAGGACATAAAATTAAGAAAGGTGGAGGTGTTGCCGTGCTGGTGAAAGAACCCCTAAAGTTAATGAAACAAAGATTGCTAATCTACGAGAAGTTGACATGACAGCACTGGAGATCTGCAATCAGGATGATAAACTAATAATCATAAATGCATACAGTCCACAGCCATGTAACACATGGACAAAGGAGGAGCTGGATAATAAAAAAGAGGGTCTTAGAACAATAATGAGTGAGATTATAGCGAGAGCTGATGAAGGTAGATCACGACTGTTTGTAGTTGGCGACTTCAACTTGAAATCCATTGACTGGGAGGCACATGAAGCAAGAACAGAGGACCTTTGGACCTGTAGATTCGTAAACCTCATCCTGGAAATATTCATGTATCAACACATTAAATAAGCTACAAGGATGAGGGAAGGGAATGTTCCCTCTATGCTGGATTTAATATTCACCAGGAAAGAGGAAGAGATATTTGACATTCAGTACCTTCCTCCCTTGGGTAAAAGTGACAGGTCTTTTGGGGAATAAAGTATGCACTGCATAATAATTTAGAAGGAAATGAAGAAGTTGAAGCAGTTTTAAAACCTGATTTCAGGAGAAGGCATTATGGAGAACTAAGAAATTTCTTTAAGGAATTTGACAGGAAAGATTTGCTGTAAGGCAAGGAAGTAAATGAGATGTAAGTCAAGTTTTGTGAAGTATATGATAAAGGCACAACAAAATTTATCCCTAAGCAGAGATGCAGAACTAGGAAACAGGATTGGTTCAACAGAAATTGCACGACGGCCATAGATCAAGACACAAAAATGGAATCAATATAGCAAGAGGCCAAACCCCCAAACATACCAGCGATACAAAGAAGCGAGAAACAACAACACAGCGGTGAGGAGAGAGGAAGAAAGAAGTTTTGAGAAAGGAATAGTAGACAAATGTAAAATAAATCCAGGCCTTTTCTATAAATTCATCAACAGCAAATTACATGTAAAGGATAATATTCAGAGGTTGAAAATGGGAAACAGATTCACAGAGAGTGTAAAGGAAATGTGTGAAACATTAAACAAACAGTTCCCAAGTGTGTTTGTACAAAACTAAATCTTCAGAAAACTAGACACAATAAGAATTCCAGAGAACAACATACAGGTGTCTAGAGACAAAGTGAACAAATGCTCAAGGAGCTAAGAAAGAACAAAGCAGTTCGCCCAGATGGAGTTTCACCATGGGTTCCGAAAAAATGAGCACCCAAGCTCAGCATTCCACTTCAACCGATTTTTCAGGCATCCCTGTGTACAGGAGTCCTAGCAGATATGTGGAAAAAGGCTAACATAGTTTCAATCTACAAAAGTGGCAGCAGGGATGACCCCCCCCCCCTCAATTAGAGACCTGTATTATTGATAAGTGTAATAGTCAAAATATTGAAAAAAAATAATTAAAACTAAATGGGTAGAACACCTGGAGAAAAACGATATAATATCAGACCAACAGTATGGTTTTCGATCTGGAAGATACTATGTAACGAATTTGCTTAGTTTCTATGATCGAGCCACAGAGATTTTACAGGAAAGAGATGGTTAGGTTGACTGCATCTCTCTGGAACTAAAAAAGGCTTTTGACAGAATTCCACAAAAAGAGGTTGTTCTGGAAACTGGAACATATAAGAGTGTCAGGTAGGCTTCTAACATGGATGAAAATTGTAATAACTGAAAGAAAAATAAGGGCAGTAATCAGAGGCAATATATCGAACTGGAGAAATGACACAAATGGAGTACCACAGTGTTCAGTTCAATCCCTGAATCTACCTGATGGAATACAGAATTATATGAACATGTTTGCTGATTATACTAAGATACTAGGGAAGATAAGAAATTTAGATGATTGTTATGCCCATCAAAAAGACCTGTACAAAGTAAGTGTACGGAGCACCACTTGCCAAATTGAATTTAATGTGAATAAAAGTCGTGTTATGAAATGTGGAATAGGAGAACATAAACCCCACACAACCTATATATTATGTAAGAAATCTTTAAAGAATTCTGTTACAGAAAGAGACCTAGGAGTGGTTTTAGACAAAACTATCACCTGAGGACCACATTAAGAACATCGTGCAAGGAGCCTATGCTACACTTTCTAACTTCAGAATTGCTTTTAATTACATGGATGGAGAAATACTAAAGAAATTGTTCACAATATTTGTTGGACCAAAGCTGGAATATGAAGTGGTTGTATGGTGCACATATCTCAAGAAGCACATCAACAAACTGGAAAAGGTGCAAAACCATGCAACTAAATGGCTCCCAGAACTGAAGGACAAGAGGTACAAGGAGAGGTTACAGGCATTAAATATGCCAAAACTAGAAGTTAGAAGAAAAAGAGGTGATATGATCACTACCTACAAAATAATAATGGGAATCGATAAAATTTATGGAGAAGAATTTCTGAGACCTGGAACTTCAAGAACAAGAGGTCATAGATTTAAACTAACTAAACAAAGCTGCCAAAGAAATATAAGAAAATTCACTTTCAGAAACCGAATAGCAGATGGTTGGAACAAGTTAGGTGAAAAGGTGGTGGAGGCCAAGACCGTCAGTAGTTTCAAAGTGTTATATGACAAAGAGTACCGGAAAGACAGGACACCATGAGCGTTGTTCTCATCTTGTAACTACACTTAGGTAATTACACTGTAATGTTTGTTATTTATCAGGCCTGTGCCACATATATTATGGATCTCTCCCATTATACTCTAATGAATAAACTAACAATGTAGAATAAAGTACACCTTTCAGTATTTCAATTATAATGTTCTTATAAAATTAGAAATGTAATTAAAGGATCCTATTGAAACGTGAAAAGAAAAGGAAAGGGATTTAACTATGGTGGAAAATACATAAATGTTAAGTAATACAGGGAGTGTTACTGATTATTGGAGAAACAAATACAGTAGTAATTGTCAGTGGGATAGAGACATCACAATACAACAATTCAGAATGGGTAAAGGAAAAATGCATACTGTGTATTAAATCAATCTATAATAAACATTTCTTATAATTATGTCATTGTCTAAATAACTAAATAGGCTTTGAGAGAATATGAAATGTGTATTTCTGAGCAGAATTATATGATCATCATATAAAACACAATTCCACAAAGAATGACATCCACAGTATTGGCACCACAGGGAACTTTTAAAACATCCTTGCAGGGGTCATAATGGTACTAGGGATCACTGGAGAATACCATCCAGCTAAATTGCTGAAAAAGCATTTAAAAGCCTTCTTTGGCACCAGTTAGATCCCTTAGGAGCATGTCTGTAAACTGCAGATTGGTTTATCAGCCACCAACCTCTCCAGCTTCCAGACTGCAACATCTGCACCATAACACAGTCCACCTCATCGAGCACTCTGACGTTATTCCAGATGTATAAAACCTGCGCTGAATGTAATGAAACGCCATTTACTGGGTGAGCCCAGGAGGCTCCCTGGAGCTATCCGGCTAATATGCAAATTATTAGACTGGGGAATTAGTCTATGGAGTTCAGCCTACCGGGGACCACAAGCCAGAACCTGGCCCCCCTCAGAGAGGCACAGGGAGTAATGGCCCTTGAAAACCCCTATATGGTTGGGGGGTTTTCCTTATCTGCCATTGACTGAGGTTAGGCACCCAGAAAGGTAAGCATAACAAAACAACCAGCGTTGAATGTAATGAAACACCATTTTCTGGGTGAAACCCGAATGCTCCCAGGAGCTATCCAGGCTGATATGTGTATCATTAGACTTTGGCATAAGTCAGTAGGAATGGAGTTCCAGGCCTACCGGGGACCACAAGCCAGACCCTAGCCCCCCCTCAGAGAGGCATGAGGAGCAATGGCCTATAGAAATGCACATGGAATTTGGAGCATTATATGTCTGCCATTGACCGGGCCAGGCACCCAGAAAAGTAAGCGCCTCAAAACAAACCCCTCTTCTGGTTAAAACAACTACAATAAACAAACGAGTGGACAGAACTCCCCAAATGAAAACGAGCAAATGAGCATGATATCACACGAGCTACGCCGCATGTCTGTGCAGCTTCCCCCTCCCTGGGAGGGGAAATTGGAAGCCCCAGACCCACAGCACCAGCGATCCATCCTTTAGTTCGAGGCTCAATGTCAAAACACGCAAAAAATTGCCGACTGGGAGGAGTGGGGGCTGTGGGGAGCCTCCAGGTCTCACCCAGAAAATGTCATTTCATTACATTCAATGCTGGTTTTCTGGGAGGATCCCCTTCGGCACCCCAGAGCTACATTACCATAGACAAAAACTAGAGGGACTTACCCGGGAGGCGGTCGGTGCTCTCACCTCAACTCTAAGTCGAGACAGGCTGCAGCCACCGTTCCAAAGTGACACAGGCTCAACTAGGCCTAGGAACATTTATGACGTAGTGTGCAGCCAGGACCCTGTTCGACCACCGAAAACCCCGTGCCTGAATGTCAGCCCAGGGTATGTTACCGAAGACGGCAGCCAACGCAGCAAACTTACGAACATCATGGGCACAGGTGAAAAAACCGTGCAAACCGAATAACTGTGCAAACAACCTGAGAGACCTGAACCCTAGAACAGGGAAGAAGGGAAACTGGATCAACCCAAAGCGCGTCCCCAGTCACAGAGGCTGCGGCGCACAAAAAAAAGCAGAGATCCGCAACCAAACACAATACATGATGCACCCCTGGCCTGACCAACCAAACATCAATAACCCAAGGACCCCTCCGGAAAGCAGCCATCTCATTCTTCGCCAGAAAAGGAGACAGCTGCAAATGAACGAACCTATCACTTTGACCAAAAGAGCATAAACCCCGGCACCAGAGGAGAGCATGAAGCTCCTAAACCCAACCCCCAGAGGCCAATGCCAACAAGAAAAGAGCCTTAGAAAAACAATCCTAAACCAAAGGGGCCACAACAAATGGAGGAGAAGACAAATAGGAGAGCAGTCTGTCCAAAGACCAGTACGGCTCAGGCAGTGCATGGGCAGGGCGGAGGCAAAACAACGCCTGAGCTTGCGAAATGGTGCAGACGTAACATCAATACCGAAAGTAAGCTGCAGTGGCACCGCCAATGCCGCACAATACGGCAATAGTATTCGGCATAAGATGACGGTCCTGAAACAGCCACGAGAGAAAGGACAAAACAACCTTAACCAAAAGTGAAATACAGCGACGGAGAGACAAAAAGAACCGGAAAGACCGCCAGGAAACTTCATACTGCTGATGAGACAAAGCCCGCAGGTGTGACACCATCAAAGAAGCCACCTGATCACCATACAGATGGTGATACACTAAGAGTCAAAAAAGACCAAATGTGAAAACTCGTGGAGAAGGTCGAACCAGTCACGCAACGGACCGGACTGATCTGCTGAAAAAGGCGGAGCTGCGGAAAAACCTCCGGGTTTGGACACCGAGCAAGCAGCACCTGAAACAAAGGCTGGGCCAACCACCATGGGGACCAAGAGGACTACTCTTCCCTGGTAAGTCTCCAAGCGAGCCAGGACCTGGAACAACAGCTTAACTGGGGGAAAGAGGTACAGGAACCCCCACCTTAACGAGTCCTGCCGAAAGGCATCGACTCCGACGACCTCGCAGTCTGGGAAGGGCGCCACATATGACGGAAGACGCCTCGATCATGCCGACCGACGCGAAGAGGTCCACCTCCGGGTGCCCAAACGTCTGGCAGAATCAACTGGACGAGTTGGTGTCGACCGTTCATTCTGTGGACAGGGGAATGAACCAGGACAGGCTGTCTGCCAGGAGATTGAACACATCCCAGACGTAAACCACCAGGAGAGCCAAACCCTGAGAACTCAGCAGACGAGTCACCCGAAGTGACCAGCCCCAAAGAGCCAAGGACCACATCGAACCCCCTCGGTTCAGGCAATGAACTACCAGGGAGCAGTCTGAATAAAGTCGGATCGTCGATCCGCAGGTGAGCCAAACACTCCGAAGCAAAAACCACACTGCCGCAAACTCCCGCACCGTGCTGTGGGCCCAACGAAAGGACGAATCCTACCGCCCCTGGCCGGCCTGGTGAGCACTGGTCACAAAGCCCCAGCCGAGAGACGACGCATCTGTGAACACATTGAGTGAGGGCTCGGGTAGGCACCAAGGCACTGAACCCCGAAAAACTCAGAGGAAACAGGCGATGCAGCAGCCGACACAAAGTCCCCGGGGGCCAAACCCAGCGATCGCAAGAGAGGCGGAAGGGATGAAAGGAACCAGAACAGCCAATGAAGCGAAACCTGACCCGGCAGGTAAACTATCATCGTAAAGTTCAGACTCCCGCACAGACCCTCGAGCAACCCCTGTGTGACCCAGAAGCCCCCCCCCCCCCGAAACAAGCACATGCAGGACCACACCCAAAGGAGAGACTCTGGAGGGAGAGACAAGGAAGCAATCCGAGAGTGCCACACAAGACCCAGCCAAGTCCGAACCTTGGAGGGGACCAGATAGGATTTCCGCCAGTTCACCAGGAACCTGAACCCTACAAGCTGGGAAAGAACCAAATCCCTGGCGAGCAGACACGTGTACTGACTGAGAGCCCAGACCAGTCAGTCATCAAGATAGGCCAACACCCGAACACCTCAAAGATGCAGATGGAACATCACAACCTGGGTGAGGTGTGTGAACAAGCAAGGAGCCAGGTTCAACCCCGAATGGGAGACAACGAAAGCGGTAACCAAGACACCCCACAACAAACCCGAGCCAGTCCCTGAACCCTGGATGAATCGGGACGTGCCAACAAGCGTCCTTGAGGTCCAGGGAAACCATCCAAGAGCCCGGCTCCAACAGAAGTCGAACCCGAGACAGAGTTGTCATCCGAAAGCGGGACAAGAAACCCAGGGGTTCATACAGGACAAGTTCAGAATGAACCGCAGGCATGAGGTTAGACCGCAGGCTGGCTAGACTCAATGATACTGCAGATGACCTGAGAAATGCTAGCCTTAGAACAAGGGACCCAGGAAACAGGATCAACCTACAAGGCTTCCACCGACACAGAAGTGGTGGCACGAAAGTAGCGATGGAGAGCCACCACCCGACACAAAACATGATGCACTCTTGGTCGAACCAACCAAGCATCAACAATCAACCAACTCCTTTAGAAACAAACCGACTCATTCTTCGCCAGAAAAGAAGGGGCCAGCTGGAAATGAACAAATAAACCCCCAGGACCAAAGAAACAAAAACTCTGGCACCAAAGAAGAGCATGAAGTTCACCAGTGAGGCAACTGGAAGCCAAATAGACTAGGAAAAATAGTCTTGTAAAGCAATTTGAAATGGAAGGTGACACAATAAACCAAGTAGAAGACAGAAAACGGAGCACCTGGTCTAGAGACCAAACTGCTGGCTCCAGTGATGCAACCCCCAACATCTACTTCCATCTTCAATTAACACCATACTCACCAATCCATCATTATATCAAATGTGGAGAAACATCTGGACACTTGATGAGTGCCCATATTTATTGTTACTGTTACTGTACCAATATTTTGTGGTGTTTTGTTTGAAGTATCTAGTGAAACAATAATGTATTGTTACATACTTTTGTACATAAAATTATTATTTTTCGTACCTGGGGGAAATTCAACTACTTATCCAGACATGACTACATATCCAATCACAGTCAGGCCCCGAGGTGTACGGAAGAGAGAATGTTGAGTGTAACAGGAAAGAGAACCCTGAATAAAAACTGAAGTAGACTGCTGCAGTCAGATACATACAAATGACTGGGCACCAAGCTATGAAGTGAACACAAACTATAAAATCCCTGCACAGAGATTAAGTCTCAAGGAAAACTAGACAACTTAACTAAGTTAGCCTCTGCATATCTTGCATGAAGTAGGTCTATGCCAGACTTTGAGGAAAGTTTACCTACTTCTTAACCCCTGCACTGCACACCTGTTTTTGGCAAAAGCTTCATAGTGCAATTGTTAAGGACATATTTTTGTTGTTTTTATAAATGTTCAGGTAAACTTAATGCAAAATGTTTCCAAACTCAACCATTTGTATTTCAAAACACAAAGAGTGATGAAACATTAAAAAGCATTAAAATATAGCCTAATTAAAAAAAAAAAAACTCAACTAACAGCATTTGTCGTTTTGCGCAGTGCAGTGGTTAAGACTCTCTTTGTGGTAGCTAGTGTCGCCATCTTATAATGGCAACAGTTATAGAGGGCAACAAAGGGTAGTTAGCTAAGTGGTTAGTAGAAGACATGTTTGGCAATCCTGGTGATTCCAAATCTTTCTTGAAGGGCATGACTATTTGAAAAGTTCCTTGTCATTGTGAAGCACAGTAAGCAGTACCCTGGGTGGACCTTGGCCATGGCTTGGGAAGTGACCTAGGATATACCCTTAAGGAATGTATGTAAACATTTACATGGAGAATAGAGCAACTGATTAATAAAAAACATGATATAACACAATGCATTATAAGTACATACTCAAAGGTATTTACCTGTCTTGAGGTTGGTAAGTTAGTGAGAGCATCATGTCTCCATAGCACAGGCTAGGGTTGAAACCTTTATGTGGGATAAGTGGGTCAGAGGACACTTCAGGACACTTAGGATGTGGAGGGTTCAGAGTGAGTATTTTGATGACGTGTCCTTGGGTGTTGAGAGTTGTCTCGGGGATCAGAGATATAAGTGGGATGTTCAGGTAACCTGTAAGTGTATCGTCGGTCAGACCTGCCGTCACTTTCTCCTCCCGGTTCTTGAACTTATCACTGTCTCTACTTCTTTTTCTTTCTCTCTCATTTTCCTTGGACTTGATTTTATCTTTGCTATCTTTACCTTTATCAAAAGACCCAGAATCACTGTCTTGCTTTGATGAGGAAATGTTCCTACTCCAAACAGCAACATTAAGGAATTTGTTTTCCTCTTCCAACCAAAATTCGAAGTCACTATCAAACACTGGGTCCTGGAAATTTTAAGAAAGATTTCATTGAATCAAATAACCAGCGTTGAATGTAATGAAACGCCATTTTTTGGGTGAGACCCGGAGGCTCCCCGGAGCTTTACCGGCTGATATGCTAATGTCAGACTTTGGCATCAGTCATGTGTATGGAGTTCTAGGGCCTACCCGGGACCACGAGCCAGAACCTGGCCCCCTCAGAGAGGCATGGGGAGCAATGGCCTATAGAAACCCCCGTGTGGTTGGAATCATTCTATGTCTGCCATCGACCGGGTCAAGCATCCAGAAAGGTAAGCATTCCAAAACAAACCCCTATTCTGGTGAAAATTGCTACCTAAAGCCGAACTAGTGGATAGAACTCTTCAACAAAAAACAAGGAAACTAGCATGACGTCATACATCACCGCGCCGCTGTCTGCGCAGCTCCCCCCTCCCCGGAAGGGGGAAGGGGGAGCCCCAGACCTCCCACGCCGGCTATCCACCCATCAGTTCTGAGGCTGGATGTCAAAACACGCGAAAAACGCCGACCGGAGGGAGGGAGGGTTGCCGGGGAGCCTCCGGGTCTCACCCAAAAAATGGCGTTTCATTACATTCAACGCTGGTTTTCTGGGGGGAGCCCCGTCGGCTTCCCGGAGCTAACTACCCACAGAGGAAGGTCAAAGGGATAGAACCGGGAGGCGGACACCACGCACCCCCCAAGGAGGCGAGACAACTGGCAGCAAACGCCAACCCAAGGCGCCACAGCCCCGAAAATCCCGGGAACAACACGAGAACCACGAGCAGCAAGGCCACGTCGCCCAGACGGCAGCGAGAGCAGCGAAGCCACAAACGCCACAGGCATGAGGGAAGAACACAGGCAGCTTAGCCACAAGAACATGGCTGACCACCCGGGACACTATCACCCGCGAACCGGGAAGAACAGAACCGGATCAACGCAAAACGCGCTCCGGACCCAAACGCCGTGGCAAGCAAACAACAGCGGAGGGCCGCCACTGAACACAAAAAGACACACCCCCGGCCCGACCAATGAAGCACCAACAAACCCTGGACCCCTCCAGAATGCAGCAGCCCCACCCCGCACCAGAAAAGATGGAGACTGCTGCCACCAAACAACCAAAACGCTAAAACCGAAGGGGCACTACCAACCGAGGAGAAGACAGAGCACGCTGACCAGAGACCAGGATGGTGCAAGCGGCGCACGAACAGGCCGGAGGTGAAACGACGCACAAGACAGCTGACTAACGGTGCAGAAGCAACACCAAGACCGAAAGCAAGCTGAAGCGGCTCCGCCCGCGCCGCACGAAAAGAGGCGACAGTATGCGGCAAGACGACGGCCCCCAACCCCCACCAGAAAACCAAGCCGAGAGTAAACCAAGCCAACAAGAGTAACCACCTAAGAAGGGACAGGAAAAGGAAGGACCGCCAAAATACCCCATACTGCCGCCAAGAGAAGCACGCAGGTGGGACACCTACCACGAAGCCACCCGACCACCAACCGGAGGCGAGACCGCGAGGCAGAACATAAGCAGCCCCTCCGAGCCCAGGAAAAAGGCGGAGCCGCGGGAAGATCTCGGGCGCGACCACCGAAACCCAGGCGGTACAAGGAGATGGAACGTCTGCCGAACAGAAAAACTCCCCAAAGCATGCAAGCCCGCCAGGAGTTCAGAAACGACGGGTCCGACGTGAGACATCGCAAGACCCCCAAAAAAAAACCAACCAGCAGGGCAAGCTAGGAAACCAAAGAAGGCGGAAGGGTCGCCGCCAGAACAGTACCCGAACCAAGGGGTACGAACAACTGCAATAGACCGAGACAAAGAAGCACATCACAGGACACAGGCTGACCACCGCCTAAGAACACACGCAGAATATCCCTGCTGCAGAGGAGGCAGGAAGAAAGAGCAGAAGCACAAAAACCCCAGGAGAACAACCAGGGGTGGACAATCAGGCAGGGACAGAAAAACCCCCACGCAATCCCCAGGCACAAAACGGCAGCAAAGTGCCACTCCACAACCGGACACAGGAACAAGGACACGCCACCGTGAAACACGGTACCAATGCACACATGCAGCAGCAGCAACAGGCACCACTGCAACATGCAACATGTAAATAGCAACTCCCTTCTGCAAAGGCAGAGAACGGAGCAGGCAGACCCCAGACAGGGCCAACGGAGACACGACAAAACCCTGCAGGCCCAGAAACCTGCACCAGGCGACCGACGGCGGAGAAAACCCCGCTCAATACCTGCTGGATGAGGTACTGGCAGCTCTTTCACACCTCAAGCCCGGCCCAAGGCCAGGCTAGACCGGCCAGAGGGTGGCCCACCAGGCAGCTGCTAGGAGCAGTCCACCGGCCCACATACCTCCACAACAAGGACGGGCCGGAACTGCCATACGAAAACAGGCTAGTGCGCCCTGGAAGTCCACAGACGAACCAGCAAGAAAGCTTATGCTCGCAAGTAGGTCGTGTAACAAGCACAGACCTCTGATGGTAATACAGTGTTCCCCAAATGTGCCAATAGCACCACTGCACTCCACTGGTACTATCCCGCAAGTTCTACCAGATAGGCGGGACCCAAGAGCCAGAGCTCAAATCCTGCAAGCACAGCCAGGAGCCTTACCAGATGAGTACAGAACCAACCCAACAACCCCCACACCTCACAACATTAAAAAAGGAGGGTCCCCTGAATGACTCCAGCATGGGTTGGACATGAACATGAGGGGGACAGGAAGGGTTGAAAAAAGGGACAGTCACTGGTGTGCGAACGGTCTCAGTCGTACAAAAATATACCTAAATAAAGACAGGTAAATAAACAACACCGCATCGAGCGCCCGGCCAAAAGACGCCAGACCGCAGAAACTCACCTGGCGAATGGTGGCACGAACTTGACACGACGCAACCGTGCCCAGAAGAACCTGGGAGCACCGCCAGGTGAAGACGCCAGAGCCGGACCCTGCCGGACCCGCAGGAGAGCAGGGAGAGGCGAAGGAGGCGTCTACACCCATGACACAGGGAAAACTGCGGTGTCCTCCCCATAACTGGGAACCAGGACACTCCCGGCGCGAAGGGGCACATACCGCAGCCAGGGAGAAGAACGAGAGGCGAAGCACTGTAGCAAAAAGGGCACAAAACACCAGCACTAAAACACCGCCCAGACCAAAACAAACTTCACGGCGCATGCGCATAACACGCTGGCCGAACCGCACACCCTCCCAGCAGGAAGGCGCCAGCCAGGACCACTGCACGAGAAAAGTAGCCAAAAGAGGAAGCAGGAACAATAAAACCGGCCAAAGAAGCAAAGAGCCCAAAAAGGAACCCAACCGGGCGACTAGTAGCCCAACCGGGCGACAAGTAGCCCAACCGGGCGACAAGTAGCTTAACCGGGCGACAAGTAGCCCAACCGGGCGACAAGTAGCCCAACCGGGCGACAAGTAGCCCAACAAGGCGACAAGTAGCCCAACCGGGCGACAAGTAGCCCAACAGGGAGACAAGTAGCCCAACAGGGCGACTAGTAGCCCAACAGGGCGACTAGTAGCCCAACAGGGCGACAAGGACGAGGAGCCGACAGATGTTCCAATAATGCGGGAAGTAGCAAAAAACCTTCCCGTACCCTCGAGAACACAGAAGCCAACACTAGTAACGAAGGCACACGAAGGCGCAGGCGCACCCGAGATCAGAAGTCACGCAGAACCCCATCGAACGGGGAAACATGACGAAAACACCGTCCCAAAAAGGGGTGGGAGGAAACATCCACCCACAGTACGGAACCAACCGACTCAAAGGCCAAGGAACCGAGCCCGGGGAGGGGCCGACGCCCAACAACACGTACGGCGAGTGGGGAGGAAAGACCCCACTCCGCGTAACCACAAGCCCCGCCTAGAGGGGGATAAAAAAAAACCACGGGGTCTAACGGGGCCAAGGCCCCCAAGTCAGCCCCTCCCCAGCCCCGGGAACCTACACGACAGGCCTCGGGGCCGAGCCGTTTCCCCAAAGCCCCGGCCGTACCAGAAAACCGGGGCAGCCGTGAAAACACTAAGGAAGGGAGCCCAATGGCAGACTCGTACAACACGGCTGGAGGAACAGGCTCAAATGCCCCCGTCACTACCCTGGAAGGGGAATTCCCCGAGACTGCCCGAGTCTCAACACCACCAAAAACCCCGCCCCGAACCTACAGACTGTAAGGAACCGGATGCAGGCAGGAAAGGTGATCCAGGGGAAAGACAAGGGGGCGTGGATGGAACCGAAGCAACCAACACCCCCAAGTCCCAAAACGAACTACAACGGGGCAGCCCCGGGGCTCCCGGGGAGGAAACCACGAGAACGTTGCCACCACCAAGGCTGAAGTGCAACGCCCCTGCTGCCCGCACCCGCTTTGTTAGCACAACTGGGTAACCGAGCCACAACGAGCAACCAAACTCGCAGGACTCCGGGTCGAAGGTGTCACCGACCCCACAGGCAGCAGACGGAGGCAAAACAGAGTGTCACCCAGAGACAAAGGGTGAGAGCAACCCTCAAACTCGCTGAAAGCGAGGGGGGAACTCTGGGGTCACATCCATTGGACCCGCGCGCCCCCTGGGGGTTCCCAGGGTCCCGAGCGTTTACTTTAAGAGGACTCGCGCTCAGGTAATCCCAGGCAGGGTACTGCTAACCGGCACCCAAAGCTACCAAACAACTTTCTAAGAGCTGAACCCCCGGGACGTGTACACTCACGGGGACCTAGCAGGGGTACCACCAGAAAATACTCAGAACACAAGGGACACAAGGGGCAAGAACGAAGGCAGACCCCCACCAGGTAGATAAACAAAAAGAAAAAGAAAACCCCGCAAGAGGACAGCGTACCCAAGCGGAACAGAGCCGGCCGCTATGATTGGTAAAGACAAGCTGCACAGTACCCTGCGCCCCACCAGTGCAAACACTGCCCCTTACTCTAAGGCGAACAAGGGAGACAGAACACCCGAGCACACAAAGAGCGGCCGAAAACCAAGCAGTAAACGGCCAAGCAGGGGCAGGACCCAAGGAACTTGTGGAAGGTGGCCCCAAGCCCCAAGGGCAGTACTTACAGGGCACCTAGGGAAGGGAACCCGAGGCGCATGCAGCCCGAGTACTGAAGAATCACTCCCGGCTCACGCACCACCTAGAAAACAGACACCACACTCTAGGTACAGTGCTGAAACAACCACTGGAGCCGGAGCACATAACCATTGCCTATAGCATCAGCCGAAGAACTGATGGGTGGATAGCCGGCGTGGGAGGTCTGGGGCTCCCCCTTCCCCCTCCCGGGGAGGGGGGAGCTGCGCAGACAGCGGCGCGGTGACGTATGACGTCATACTAATTTCCTTGTTTTCTGTTGAAGAGTTCTATCCACTAGTTCGGCTTAGGTAGCAATTTTCACCAGAATAGGGGTTTGTTTTGAAATGCTTACCTTTCTGGATGCTTGACCCGGTCGATGGCAGACATAGAATGCTTCCAACCACACGGGGGTTTCTACAGGCCATTGCTCCCCTTGCCTCTCTGAGGGGGCCAGGTTCTGGCTCGTGGTCCCCGGTAGGCCCTAGAACTCCATACACATGACTGATGCCAAAGTCTGACATTAGCATATCAGCCGGTAAAGCTCCGGGGAGCCGACGGGGCTCCCCCCAGAAAATGCAATCATTTATAAATCAAAAAATATTATTTGAAAAAATATATTGGATTCATCTATTATACATGAAAATAATTAGATGTTTTAGAAGCTAATACAGTTAATCATTGTCATTAAACTATTTTTTACTTTCAGAGAGAGGGAAACATCAGCCAGTAGGATATACAGGAAAAAAAAAAAAGTTACCAATAAGATACCCACCTATTTGCATACTGAATAGTATCATGAAGCCTCGGCACTGTTACACCTCAGAAAACCTTCCAAAGCAGTGTACCATAATTTCATTACTGTAGTTGTAAAGGGCTTCCCATGAGCTATTATTTAAAATGTTACAAATGTTACTCTTAAGTTGATTCCAGCTAATATTTTCTTTCAATCCTCACATTCTCACACATCATAACGGTCTTCCACTCCTCTTCCTCCTCATCTTCAGAATGATATATAGTAGCTGCGTTGAAGAGAGTTCAACAATTGGTAATAAAAATTATTCCAGAACTAAGTCGATTCATATCAGGAAAGGTTGAGGGCCATAGGGCTAACAACACTGCAAACCAGACATGACAGTGTTGATCCCATTGAAACTTAAAATAGTGAACAAGTTGGAGGATACTGAACCAGATAAATTTTTCAAAAATGTCAGATGTAACAAAAACAAGAGCAATGGTTTCAAGCTCAACAAGCCACAATGTAGAACAGAAACCAGGAGATGCTTTTTTTACCCATAGGGTTACAAACCCATGGAACCGTCTACCCATCAAAGCTGTAAATAGTAAAACACTGCTGAATTTTAAAATCCAGTTTGAAGAAATCATCAGAACAAATGGGGGACCTTCAACAAACCGCCAGCTTCCTGTCTTCGTAGATAGAAGGCATTACAAAAATAGTGGCCCTTGGGTAAATTCAGGTAAAATGAATTTAAATACACAGCTTTGAGAAAAAATACTACGAGTCGAAGGGGAAATTGTAAAAGAGGCAAGGACAGGAAGACCAACACCCAGTCAAGAGACTAGAATGGCTCAGGAGAAGCATAAGCTAAGAGATAAAAATACTGTATGTGATGAGACAACCGGCAGAACAGCGCCGAGGAAAAGTCAACAGTGAATACAAGCAACAGCAGCTCCACTAATGCTGAGTGATAAGAAATGATAGTATTAGGCATGAGGTGCTGATCTAGAAACAACCAAGACAAAAGGGTCAGGACAGCCTTGGCTGAAACCGACAAAAGACGACAAAGACAGATAATTAAAAACTGAGCACCAGCCAATCTCGTTATGCTGCTGTGAGGAAAGATGCAGATGGGACACCAGTAAACCAGACACTTACTTCCCATAGAGATGATAGTATTAGGCAATAGACGCACATCAAGATGCATAGATGCTCCAGATGCATAAAGCGGAGAAGGTCAAACCATCAAGGTACATCGTTAGGCCGATCTGCTGAAAGAAGCAGAGCCATGGAAAAATACCCAGTCACTGATCTAGAAGCAGTGGAAATCATGGCTGGGCTGGCCACCCAGGAGCCAGAAGGATCACCCTCCCCAAATACAACTCCAGAATGAATAGAACCTGGAACAACAACTGAACTGGGGTGAAAATGATAAATGCACCTCCACCTCTATCAGTCCAGTCGAAAGGCATCCACTGCAAAAAAGCTTTATGATCAGGAAACAAAGCCACGTAGGAGGTAAGGCACTGGCTCCGTGCTGACATGAGAAGATCCACCTTGGACCAATAGAACGTCTCACAGATCCAATGGAAGGACACATTATTGACTGTCTATTCAGCAGAAATAGAATAGAATTGAGATAACCCTCCTGCGAGAATGTTGACCGCACTCCGCTCATGAACCATAAAGAAAACCAAACCCTGCCAGTTCAAGTAATGACCCACAAGGAAGCAATTGGAGTAGAGCCAGAGCCCAGAGAAAGTCAAATCTTCCTCATGACACAATACTGTCTAAGTACAATTATCCGAACTATATGGTAAAAACCCTTCACTGAATAAGCCAGACGTCTGGATAAGCAGAATTCTTAAGGAAGTCCAAAAATGACCACATTCGCAATATTTTGTATGCCACCCAACATAATTTGAATTTCCACACACACACACTTTAAATAAAAACAAGCGTTGAATGTGATAAAATGCCAATTTCTGGGAGAGCCCCAGTGGTTCCCTGAAGCTACCATCTACTAGGTGCCATCAGTTGTGGAGTTCTCTAGCCAACTGGGGACCCAGAGCCAGAACCTGGTTCTCTCATAAAGGTGCAGGTCATGGTGGCATTTATATATTAAGTTATTAATTTATGCCATAAACAAGGAAGGCACCCAGAAAGTCAGCGAGTCTAAACAAACTACAGCTGGCTGCCTCAGAGACTACAGGCTCAAAAAAATGGCCATACAACTCCCCAAACTATATAAACAAACGATTAAAAATGTTATAAAACTAGTGCCCACTCATTTGCCCCACCCTCTTCCTCATTTGAGGGAAGGAGAGGGCAGGCCATGACTCACAGGCCACTCCACTGTCAGTTTGATGAATGATGTAAGAACACAACTCCCTGGGGGAGGGAGGGTGTCTGGGAACCACCGTGGCTCATTCAGAAATTGTGTTTCATTACATTCAACGTTTATTTTCTGCGGAGTCTCTTGTTAAAGGCTGGGTCCATCTACGAAAAGAAGTCCAAGATACGCTGGTGCTGAAATATGTTCATACGAACCACTAAGACAGAATGCAGAGATGGAAATCTCCAAAAATACAACTATTCTAAGGCACCAAATGGGACTCATAATCAAACCCAGAGGGGAGTTTTTAATGATCATACACATACATTGAGATGGTACAAGAAAAAAAAAAGAGGGAAGGAGTTGAAGGGATACCCATGGACCCTCCTTGGGCTCCTCCTCCCAACCTGTTCTGAATAGTACAGTATATCACATTTTGAAATACAAGTTCCCTAAGGCCAAAAACCGATGTACAGGTACTAAAATGTTAGGGGTTAATGTCCAGTTTTCTGTTTCTGGGGCCTCATGTAGGTTAAGTTCGGGAAATTTAGCACAACAGTTTCGTGACAATGGGAATGCTCGGGAGAATGGGCTACCCCCACAGTCCTTGAAACTTGCCATAAAGGCTCTGGGGAAAGAGCCATAGTCCTTGCCCAACACAGATGGATGCCTTGAAACCCTGGCAGGATATAAAGATTCGGCTGCCTCTGCCGACATAGTGGATGGGACTACCCCTGAAGGTCACACTACACCCTGAGCTAAACCCTGACTTGACACTGAAACCTTTGGATACTTAAGAGCTGGAACTAAGGGGAGGGGGAGACCAGAGACCAGATCAGATTTTGAGGTTTGCCTGAAATTAAGGCAAACCACACCAGCAAGGAAAGGAAGAGGAGTCGCAGACTTGGTCCAGGTGGTCACAAATACCTCCAATTCTGGATCCGTAAACACCATAGGGGCCAACTCTGGGGCATTCTGATGATCAATATACCACAAATGCTTAACTCTAGCAAACTTAGGTAGCAAGATGGCAGCTGGTTGAAAACTTCCAAACCCATTGCCAAATCAGCAAATGCAAAGACACAGTGAGAACCAACCTGACAGGACTCAGGATCGTAGGTGTTATTGACCCAGCAGGTAGCAATGTGGAGGCAGAATGAATGATCATCATCATCAAGTAGCAAAGGCGAACACCCATCAGACTCGCATTCCGTTAGTTCCAATGAATCCCTTGTCCTGTGTGAATCATTTGTGGAGTTGTGTGGTGGTTTCAAGGCTTCATTTTCTGTGAACCCTTTAGTTGTCTGTAAAGCTTTGCTGACTTCTGGATGCTTTCCCAGTGGGATTGAGAGGTGTCACTTGCTCCCTGTGCCTCCGTGTGGGGGACAAAGTTCTAGATCTGGTACCCAGAAGACCAAACAGTTTCCATGATTGATGTGACCCATTAGCATGGAGCAATCTCAATAACCGAATTTCAGGAAGCCACAAGGGGGGAAGGGGGCTCTCGTATAAATGAGGCATTTCATTTCAACCAAGATTTTTTTATTTAAAAAAAAGTAAAAAAGTTATGAGGGGGGAAGGGGGGGGGGGAGTATGGAAATATGTTTTATTTTCAGGCTATAAAAGAGTTCCACATAAAACACACCGGTACAGTATTTAAATTTATAACAACATTTTTTTAATAAGTTGGTTTAAGTAATAAATTAAGAAACAAAAAACTTCTATACATTGACAAAATTCAAGCTATTTTCTGAACTTACACTATTTCCATCAACAAAGGGTGTCTGCAAGGTTTTCAAGAGTGATTTGGTTTTTCCTGTAAGTCTCCTCACTCCTCTTCTTTCTGAATTATAGACATTTATTATTTCTGGGGAGGTGGGAGTGCCTGCCTTGCTGCTTTGATTTGAATTTGGTCTCTCATTGACAAGTTGGCTGACTGGAAAACTCTGATTGGCAACGCTCGAACCTGGTGACTTATCTTGGCTGATCCCAGATAAAGGCCGTGGGAGGCTTTTATTTACTGTAGAAGTTACGGGAGATTTATCCTGGCTTGATACAGTTGATCGTGAATCTGTGGATTGTGTGTTCAAGTCCAAAAGTTTACGCTTCAATTCCGGACTACTGTTGTGGCTCGAGTCTGGTGTTGATCTGCCACTGCCACTAACGTCACCTGCAAAAACACACTCATGTTATGCATATATTGTAGGCAGGTCTATTGTATATATAAAATAATAACTTATAGGTGAATTGTATGTTTTTAGTATTATTAAGAGAAAACTAATTACTGTATTCACTATATCTAATCACATCTATACAGCATAAGGAAAAACAATCACTAGGCAATGTCAACTACACCAAAAATGCATTAGTACTACATTAACAAACTGAACATTATACAAACATAGCACAATGTAAAATGGTTAACTAATAAAACAAGACTGTGTGCATGTTTACCATCTCGAGTTGAGCTTATACGATTCCTACTGGTGCGCTGCAGGACAGGCGAGCCTGGCAGAGAGCGGTGTTTAGGTGGCCGGCCTCCGTTGAATGTCCCCATTATCCCAGCAAGTAAGTGAGAGGGGCTAACAGCACGTGATCCTCCAGGCACACCACCACCATCATCAATACCGCCACTGTTGCTAACTAATGAAACTCCTGAACCACCAATACCAACACAGGAGGTACCAGTGTGATCAATGCTTTTACTACTACCAACACCACAACTATTGCTACCCGTAATACTACTACCACCACCAATTGAGGATGAGGCCGTAGTTCTGGTTTCACTGCCACCACCTTGGCTACTGCTACTCATAACACTACTACAAGATACACTCCCTCCACCACGAGCAATGCCAGCATCACTTGTTCCAATGCAACCAGGGGTACCACTACTTGAGGTGTCTACCCAGGCACTAGAGGACTTTTCTCCACTATAACTACTGTTGGCAGTGCAAGGTGCGACAATGGACTGGCCACTGGAAGCTATATGGAGTCTACCTGAGGTATCCTCCCCGATAACTGGCGAAGCACCATCTGAACCAACGGCTTTTTGCTCGGCTACCACCTGGGAAAATTTGCTAAGTGTTAGTAAAGCAAATACTGCAAAGGTTATCAGCATACAGACAAGACTTTTTACATTTATGACAATGCACATTTTAAGGAATAAGTAAATAGTGGCCGAGGTAAAAAATAAAGAATGAATCATATAGGGGAATAAATGGAATGAAATGTTCCTTTTTGAGCTTGTCCCTTGGTTGTTCTGAGCCAAGCCTAATTTGCCTATCCATTCTATTGTACACACACCCAGCTTTGTTGACTTATCCCCCACCATTACTAGTATCTTCACAAGTGGTCTTGCTATGTAAATTGGCAAAGAAGACAATGCAGAATTCTCAATCTATAATGGAGTGATTTACATACTGTTAAACACATGAAAATTACCAACCACTCAAAACCTCCTGCAAGTGATCCTTGGAGTCACAAGGAAGTGAACATTGCTCTAATAACTACTGGTTAGAAATGCTGGCTATAACCATAAACTGCCACTAAATGGCAACCTGCCATAAGACAACAGGGTCAAGGGAGTAGGCTGCACTCGAAGCTCAGTCTAAACAAAACAAGGCGTAGTAGGTGAGGTCATAGCCAAGCTACAACCTGAGACAATGAGCCTCAAGGCAGGAAGCATGTTGGATAACAACCAGTGTGACCAGATCTCCATTCATGGATCATCACTTTGCATGGACTTTCCATGCACCGAAGAGGATGGAGAGACAAAATGAGTACAGTAAACAAGGATCTCAAGGGCACTTGGCAGTGGTTGGAGGTAGCATGAGGAAGTAATGAGTCTGTTGAGCTCAGCAGTTTCTAAGTGGATTTCTAGTCTTATTTATGTGGTGTTTGGATTTGAAGGGGAAGATGGGTTGATAATGAAATAAGTTGAGAGTTAAGAGTTTTAGGTTAGAGCATATATATAAATCAGTGAAGTTAAAACTGTGGAAGTTATTTTGTGTGTCTAAACCTTATTTCTGTGTCAAAGATAAACTATGGACTTACAGTTGTCCTGGGTCAAGTTACTTTTCACAAAAATAAATGATCAATCACTTTGTTTTATTACAGACTGAACAAATACTGTTCATTTTTATACCTGACATACATCACTTAAACAGTAGTCAAAACCCCAAATGCTATGAAGGTATCTATAGAAACCCAGTTCCAAAACAAATTGAACTGGAAGAAATGCAACCTGACCAGCATAATTGTCAAACGAAGGCCGAGAAGAACCATAAGGTAAGTAGGCCACACAATTCCCCTGCATAGCCAGGAAAACTGCCTCCTCACTCTCACCTCTGTCACTGATAGACGCCTCACGACACTACTACACTCCTCCAGGACCTTCATTCATCATCAATATGTCCATGAAAATTGAGCTCACGCAAGTCTAGACACTAGTATAAACAATACTCACAGGACACACCCCATACCACAGGTGAGACATCACAGGTGCACCAGCTGGTGGGTGATTATAACCTACAAACTGCTCATTATCCTTCCAGTGACTTGTTCCAGTCAACCATTGACAAAGAATGTGACATCACCATCAGGGGTATAAGTACACCTGGCCTCAGCCGTCAAAGTCAGTCTCTCTTTGGGTGCTCAGGCATCACTAAGCTGGCACAGTGCTAGCCTGCTTCTCCAGACCACGCTTCACGTCCAGGTTGTAGCGTTTTGTATAGTGTAATCATTTAAGTCACAAGTGTTATTTTCATTGTTAACGTAAACTTTCATATGTTTTTTGCTATTGTGTATTTGCCAAGTATTATCAGTCAGGAGTTTTTGTAATTCAGATGTTATTTGTTTATCTTTATTATAGAGCAAATTGTTATATTTTTGGTCTGAGTTTACTTCTACACTTGCCCATTTCTCACACTGCAAAAGCCAATGAGTTTTTCTTTTTATTTAATTAATGTGTGAGCCACATTCCATCTGCCTGGTACAGCAGCAGTACCATTACACATCACACAGCAAACGAATAGCACAACTGTGCAAGGAAGACACTAATGGTGGTGAAGACACACTTACCTGATGAAAAAACTAGAGATGGAAATTGCAAAAAAACCAGCGTTGAATGTAATGAAACGCCATTTTCTGGGTGAGCCCCGGAGGCTCCCTGGAGCTTATCGGGCTAATGTGTGTTATGTTAGACCGGGACATTAGCTAAGGAGTTCAGACCTACCAGGGACCAGCGCCAGAACCTGGCCCCTTCAGAGAGGTTTCAGGGAGCAATGGCCCTGGAAAACCCCATATGGTTGGGGGTTTTCCTTATCTGCCATCGACCGGGGTTAGGCACCCAGAAAGGTAGGCGTAACAAAACAAACCCCACATGGTAAGAAACTACAACAAAAACCGAACAGAGAGGTAGAAAACTCCCTACAATCCCAAGGAAACAAGCAAACAAGCAAACATCACACTTTACTGCCGCGCCGATCGTCCGCGCAGCCCTCCCCACCCCGGGAGGGGGAGGGGGGAGCCCCGGACCTACCGCGCCGGCTGCCAAGCTCCAGTTCGGAAGCTAAGCTTCAACCAACGCGAAAAAACCGCCGACCGGTGGGAGGGAGGGTTTCCAGGGAGCCTCCGGGGCTCACCCAGAAAATGGCGTTTCATTACATTCAACGCTGGTTTTCTGTGGGGAGCCCCTACGGCTCCCTGGAGCTTCATACCCAAAGAGAAGGAAAAGAAAGGGCTAACCCGGGAGGCGGCCGCCACAAACTCTGCAACGCAAAGCCAAGACAACCGGTCGCAAACCTGCGACCCAAGGCAACAAGAACGCCCAAGAACAGACGCACATATGGATGGGCAGCCAAAAACCTGTGCGACCCACAATTCCCTGCGCCCGAAATGAGCCCGAGACGTCACCAACACAGCAGCAATTGCTGCAAACGTCTGAACAGCACGGGCGCAAAGACAGACCGCAGTAAGAAGGAAAACACTGCGGACGACCCGGGAGACCCGAGCCCTGCACAACTGGACAACACAGGACGCACCCCCCGGCCAAACCAAACAAGTACCAATACCCCAAGAACCCCTCCGGAAAGCAGCCGTCTCGACCGTCGCCAGGACAGAGAAAGGCTGCACACCAATAAAGCTACCACCAGTACCAAAGAGGAGGAAACTGAAACCGAAGGGGCTACCACAAACTGAGGGGAAGAGAAGAAGGCACCCTGAACAAGGACCAGGATGGCTCAGGCGACTCATGAGCAGGCCGGAGGGGAAACAAAACGCGAGAAGACGTAATAAACGTCATACAGTCTCCAAGACGAAGCTCGCAGGTGGGACACCGTCAACAAAGCCACCTGAACACCATAGAGATGGCGATACCTGCGTCAAAATACCAGACGCGAAGAGCCAAAGAGAAGGCCGAACCAGTCACGGACAGGACCGATTCGGCCTGCTGAAAGAGGCGAAGCCTCAGGAAAAAACGCCCCGGGTACGGACACCTATCAAGCAGCGTCTGAAAAGAAGGCCGGGCCGGCCACAGGGGAACCATAAGGACTGTCCTCGTGGGAATGGGCTGCAACTGAGCCAGAACCCGAAGCAACAGCTGGACCGGGAGAAGAGGTACAGGTACCCCCCACCTCGACCAGGCCTGCCGAAAGCCTCCACCGTGAAGTCCTCGCAGGTGGGAAGGGCGCCACAAAACGGGCGACGCCTAGACCACGCCGACCCGAAGACGTCCATGGCCAGGAGTCCATAAGCCCAACAGAGCCAACAAAACGAATCGGCGACGACTGGCCAACCCACGAAGAGGAATGAACCGAGACGGCTGTCCACTAGGACGCAGGACACACCCCGGACACGAACCACACGGTTAACCAAACCCCCTGTGGTTCCGGCAAGAACCACCAGAGAACAGTCCAAACAGAGCTGAATGGTAGAGTACCTAGTGACCCAAACCCTCCGAAGCGCAAACCAGACAGCCATGAACACCTGAACCGGGCTGTGAGCCCGATGGACAGACAGACTCCATCAACCTCGGCCGACCTGGTGAGCACTGGTCACAAAGCCCCAGCCGAGAGACGACCCGTCCGTGAACACATCGAGCGAAGGCTCGGGGAGCCGCCAAGGCACGGAACCCCGAAAACCCCAAAGAGGAAGCTGGTGACGCAGCACCAACACCAGATCTCCAGAGGAACCCAAGGAATGCAAGAGGCGGAAGTGGAGTCTCCGTAGGAACCAACCGACGCCGGAGCCAAACCCGACTCCGCGGGCAGACAAGCACGCCGAAGTGTAAACTCCCGCATAACCGCCCAAGCAACCGCTGAGCAACCCGGGACCCCCTCCTGAACAGCCAAAGGCGGGACCACAGCCACAGTAACACTTCCGGAGGGAAGACAATGAGGGGCCCAAGAGCCTGAAACAAGGCCCAGGTCCGAACCCGGGACGGAAACAGAAGGTAAAACCTCCAGATCACCAGGAAACCAAACCCAGCGATCTGGAAAGAACCATCCCCTGGCGAGCAGACAAGCGGACTGACTGGGAGCCCACTCCAGCCAGTCGTCGAGGTAGGCCAGACACCGAATCTCAGACGCAGACAGGGCACTAAGATCCGGTAAAGATGCAAAGAGTATACAAAGTGCCCTTCACAAAATAGGGAATGCAATAAAAACAGCAAACCTGAAGCCCCACCACCAAAGCATTGTATGACAATCATATGAAGACATATTATGACATATGACAATCATTATATGACAATATGACAATTATAATCAAAGCATTATATGACAGAGTGCTGGGAAGACGGGACACCACGAGAGTAGCTCTCATCCTGTAACTACACTTAGGTAAGTACACATAGGTAATTACCAACCGTGCTAGCCCCAGAAAACTGGAGAGGAACGTGCCAAGAAGTGACCTGGAGGTCCAGGTCCACCATCCATGCACCCGGCCCTAACAGAATCCGAACAGGAGACAACAGTCCTCCGAGCAGGGCAGAGGATCCAGGGCGCAGACGGAAGTAGTCCAGAAGAACTGCAGACTGGAAAAGCTCACGACTGCAAAGAGCAGACGGGAAGCCCAGAAGGATGGGGCGGATCGACCACGCCCCACGCACCCACGAAGAGGAAATGACGAAGCGCAGGGAAGAAGCCCACCCCGCTAGCTCTGAACCCCCCCCCCAAGGGGGAGAAGCCGTCCTCCGACGCCAGCAGAGGCCGGAAGACAACCCAAAGCGCCCACCAACAGCGGGACCAAGCGAGAGGCAACAGAGCAAGCTGCTCCCCCAGCGCCCAGTCAACAGAGAAGGGAACAGAACCCCTTCAGAAAGAAAAAGTACACTACCGAAGTCATGAGGAGAGACTACGGGAATGAAACCACACTTCGCTGGAAGAGGAAGTGAGGGGAGACCTGATCACCACATACAAGATACCCAAGGGAATCGACAGGGTTGAGAAGGACAGGCTATGTAACACAAGGGGCACACGCACTAGGGGACACAGGTGGAAACTGAGTACCCAAAAGAGCCACAGATAGAATTAGTTTTTTTTTTTTTTTTTTTTTTTTTTTTTTTTTTTCATTTGAGTGTCAGAATGGGAACGGGAAAGCACTAAGAAGTAATGTGGCGACTCCTCACACAAGTAACGAGGCTGACCCCCATACAATGTCACATGTAGACATGACAGAGCCCAAGAGGCTCAGGAACCGATACACCTGTTGACGGACGGTTGAGAGGCAGGACCAAGGAGCCAGAGCTCAACCCCCACAAGCACAACTAGGTGAGGACATATACTGGAAAAGAACAAGCCGCCGACTAGTGGCAAAGAGCACTACGCCGGCCAGGCAAAGAAGGCACAAAACTGCATCAAAAGGCCCACCTCGACAGCAAAACCACAAAGTCCCAGCACAACCACAACATGTGCCAAGACCCAAAAAGCTCAGTCTGCAAGCCAGGAAGACCCCGGAACCCCAAAAGGCAGAACCGGGTCACACGAGGAAACAAAGTCCCCTGAACCCACAAAGGGGGGCCCAAGAGGAAGAAACCTCCAGAACGAAACCAAGGAACCCAAAGGAACCCAGAATCGAACCAGGGGGAGCCCAAACCACCACATTTGCCGGCGGAGAACACCACTAAAAGGCAAAGCACAGACCCCCGCAGAACGCCCTGGGAAAACGGTCCCAACAGACCGAAAACCGAGGGGCAAGGTGTGGGAGCAAGCATACCAGCCAGGGGCACTGAGCCTAAACCCAGAGGCTCAGACCCAAAATCAACACCCAAACGTTCCCAGAGGAACAGGCAACGGCAAGAAAACACCAGAAAAACAAAGAAACGACAACAGGAGAACAAAAACCCTGCAAATTTTTTGAAAACTCACCAGAGACGCTCGCTCGCACACCCAGACGCATGTAAACAAACCGCAACGCCGCCCTGGTGGCCACGCCGTGAAACCGGCAGACGAAAATGGCCGCCAGCAGGGGCTGTGACTGACGCTTAATACACAAAAACACGCCAGCAAATGTGGGAAGCCAGCAGACTGGAAGGGCGAAAAACGACGCCCAACAGCAGAAAAACCCCTGAAGGGGCAAAACCGCCCCAGAACTGCTAGCAGGCAACCCCCACAGCCCCGGGAACCAACAACAGAGGCCCCGGGGCAGAGCCGTCCTCCAAGCCCTCCGCCCTTAAAGAAAAGCAAGAGCCCATGGGAAAGGCAACAAGAAAGGGCCGCTGGTAAGACCCAGAAGCCTTGGCAGGAGGCACAGGCTCAAACCTCCGTCCCCAACCCGAACGGGGCATCCCCCGAAAACCGCCCGAGTCTCCGCCGCAACTGAACCCCGCCCCGACCCCGAAACCCGCAGACGGTCCGGAGCCGGGAACATGGAGAGAAAGGGGCGAGCAGCACCTAACCAAACGGGGCGGCCACGGGCATTCGAGTGGGAAACCAACCTAGCATGTTGCAGCAACCTAACCTAGCTGGCAACACGGATGCCGCCTGTACTCTGAACAGTAATAACATCAGGAGAGTACTGGAGAACAAGCAGAGAATCACTCGCAAGACTCCGGGTCAAGGTGTCAGTGACCCAACAGGCAGCATGACGGAGGTAAAAATGGCGACTGTCACCCGGAGACAAGGGAACAGCAACCAACGATCCCGTTCAAGACGGGTTGGAACCCGGAAGACACATTCAATGGTCCCCCGAGCCCAGACAGGGGTTTCCAGGGCCCGTAGGGTAACAACTACGGGAAGCCCGGGCAAGGTGTTGCTAACCGGTTAAGAAACCCAAACATAACAAGAGGGTAGATTATAGCACTGAAAACCCCTGAGACGTGTACAAGCACGGGGGCCTAGCAGAGGGCCGCCAAACACTACCAGTGGAACTATAACCACCTGAGGCAGACCCCCACCAGGCAAGAAAATGAAAAACAAAAGAAAAACCCCGCAAAAGTACACCGTCTCCAGAGGCAACAGAAACCGGCCGCCGCTTAGGTGGCAGGCTGCGCAACACCTTGACGCCCTAACCAGCACAATACCAATCCCTACCCAGGGCCAAACAAGGGCCCCAAGCCCCAGCTGGCCCCAAGGGCGAGGCAAATGCCGAGCAGCAAGAACCTCTACGGGAATGGTTCCCGAACGCCCCAGGGAAGATAACCCTGTAACGCAAGGGCAGTACTCACAGGGCGCTTAGGGAAGTCAGCCACTAAGCACATGCAGCCCCGGCACTGATGAAGTACTCCTGGCCACCGCACACCACAACACACGGCAGTGAACGCCACACAAGGCAAACACCGCCTAGGAAACTGAGGCCAGAGAAGCGTCAATCCCGGTTGACATTAGCGAACGAACTGAAGCTTGGCAGCCGGCGCGGTAGGTCCGGGGCTCCCCCCTCCCCCTCCCGGGGTGGGGAGGGCTGCGCGGACGATCGGCGCGGCAGTAAAGTGTGATGTTTGCTTGTTTGCTTGTTTCCTTGGGATTGTAGGGAGTTTTCTACCTCTCTGTTCGGTTTTTGTTGTAGTTTCTTACCATGTGGGGTTTGTTTTGTTACGCCTACCTTTCTGGGTGCCTAACCCCGGTCGATGGCAGATAAGGAAAACCCCCAACCATATGGGGTTTTCCAGGGCCATTGCTCCCTGAAACCTCTCTGAAGGGGCCAGGTTCTGGCGCTGGTCCCTGGTAGGTCTGAACTCCTTAGCTAATGTCCCGGTCTAACATAACACACATTAGCCCGATAAGCTCCAGGGAGCCGTAGGGGCTCCCCACAGAAAACCTTATGGTCCGATGTCTTCTGCATTCAGTTTGAGCCATCTTTCTGACTACTCAAGCAGTTAGCTCCTCACTCAAGGATCTGCGCTTCTGTCTCTGATCAATGATCACTCATCTTTTAATTGTTCTATTTCTGCTGTGCTCCTGGTCTGGCTCTGCTGGTCTCAGGAACCCTTTGACCCAAGGAACCAAGCCCCGAATGCAGCAAGGGCAAATGACTCTCAACAAGAGGAGAGAAAATATATGGGCGAAGTAAAACAATGTTCCACCAAAAAACCAGCACTGAATGTAATGAAACACCATTTTCTGGGTGAGTCCAGGAGGCACCCCAGAACGATACCGGGCTGATATGTATTAGACTGTGGCATCAGTCAATTTGAATTGAGTTCTAAGCCTACAGAGGACCATGAGCCAGAACCTGGCCCCCTCAGCAAGGCACGAGGAGCAACAGCCTATAGAAACCCCCATGTGGTTGGAAGCATTCTATGCCTACCATCTACCTGGTTAGGTTAGGCACCCAGAAAGGTAGGTGTCCCAAAACAAACCCCAACTGGTGAAACATTGCTACCAAAAACCGAACTGTTAAGCAGAACTGCTCAATCTGAAAACAAGCAAACAAGCATGACATCACAGCTGCCACTCCGCCACCTGTCTGTGCAGCTTCCCCCCTCCTCGGGAGCGGGAAGGGAAAGCCCCAGACCCCACGCCGGCTATCCACACTCAGTTCAGAGGCTGAATGTCAAAAAACGCGAAAATCTGCCGACCGGAGGGAGGATTGCCAGGGAGCCTTTGGGACTCGCCCAGAAAATGGCGTTTCATTACATTCAACACTGGTTTTCTGTGGAGACTCCCTCCGGCTCCCTGGAGCTACCTAACTGAAGACAAGTAAAAGAGGGACGTACCTGGGAGGTGGCCGCCATTCGTGCCTAAACTTGAAGTCTAGACAACTGGCTGCAACCTGCGACCCAAAGTGACACACGCCCAACTAGGACCAGGAACATTAACGAGGTAACGGGCGACCAGAACCCTGTTCGACCACCAAAATCCCCACTCCCAAATATTAGCTTACTCGATTTAACGGCCTCTTATTTACCATTCTGCTAGTTCCAACAACCGGTTTTGGCGACCGGTATCTGGAGCCTCAAATACCTGTCTGGCAGTCGATAAAACAATAGGTCGGTATTGGATATGTTTTGGCATTGGCGCACCCTCACATGGAAAGCCACCACTGCCCTCGATCATCCAGTCGTAAATTAAATCTTGACTTTTTTGGTAAAATTATAGTTTAATGAAGCAAATTATAAATTATTATTAATAACACATTTGGAAACAATTGTTATTAAGCAAAATTCTTTATTTTCTTATTATACCTTTCATAGTATAGGCACTAGGTATTTTTTTCCACAGACATGAATGTACTGTGTTGGGCCATGTATCCTGATTGTTTACTGTGGACTTACATGGCTAGTTTCAATTCTGAAGGACATTACTGCCTCAGAACATTAACCAGAGATAAACAGAATAAGACAAAAATTGATTGTAAGAGAATGGTCTCTCAAGATTCTCCCACAGCTGACTTGAATGGCTCATTGCAGTGCACAGTGCACCGATCTTCATGCACAAGCCCTATCTCTGTTAACCCTGGGTAATAAACTGGCATGTTGGGTATCTACAGAATGCCCACTTAACCAGGAATACGTTTATAATACAGAGGCCACCGTATGTCCAGGCAGGAAGTAGATACAGGGAAGTTAAGCATACTGGCCATAGGGTCAAAGTGTACATTGGCTGGTGCCAGCGTGAGAGAGTAGAGACACGCCAGCGAGGCGACAGGACAGTCTGACCCTGAGGTCAACCTCAACCGGCGCGATGGAGAATAACAGCTGTGACGTGGTCGTGACGTGTTCATGACGTCACCTCTGCTACTGATCAGGGAACGACCAATATGATTGGTTCCCGCTCATTTGCTGCAATGCTATTAGTCAAATTGTAACCCTTTGTGTGTCCCACAAGATGCCCGGAGCCCCAGGCAAGAGCATTCACGTGAGGAAGCCCTTGCATACAGGACGTGTCCTGTTCTGTCTATCGGCCAATAGACTGAACACCGTCCATTCCTCACCGTCAAGTTAAACTCAGCATCTTTTCGATATACCAACACTTGCCGTGAATCGCAACTGTGACTATATTGTTTAGAAGCCTATAGTGACAAATCAGCAGAGCAAAACAGACTGGTATCAGGTAACCCTTGGTGACAAGTGGAGATCGTCTGTGAGTGACCTAGAGTGATCTAAGGCAGTGCCGCCGCCTAAATAATCTGTGTGTGACTTTTCCACAAATGTACCTGCACAGTACCATATAGCCAGCCGCCATTCTGTCCCGAGCGTGTAGCCCACCAGCCGCCGCCCTCACTGTACTACGTGACGTCACCACCCTTACTCACCGCCAGTGCCATCAACTGTGCGTGTGTCTGTGTGTTAAGCATACAGCTCGCCCTACTGCGAGTACCCTCCATGTCAACGAGCAGAACGAGCTGTCAAGCCACCTACGAGTTCTTGCATAAATGTGCCTGAATGAGTGAGTGAATAAGAGAGGTACCCTACAAGCAGCTTTACTCTTATCTAGCTAAACACAATATACTTAGCTCTTGTCAATATGGCTTCAGACCCAAAAAAAGCACTAACGATGCACTTATTAGTATGATTAACTTGATTCACGCAGCTCTTGATAAAAAGGAGTTCCCTGTTGGGTTATTTGTGGACCTGCGTAAGGCTTTTGACACTGTCAACCACCAAAACCTTCTTCTTAAATTACATCATTATGGAGTCAGAGGACACTCCCTGCAATACCTCAAATCTTACCTTACTGACAGGCTACAGTGTGGGTCTGTGAATAATTCAATTTCTCCCACCCTACCCATCAACATTGGTGTTCCTCAGGGCAGCATACTTGGCCCTCTCCTCTTTCTCATCTACATTAATGACCATCCAAATGCCTCCCAACAACTCAAACCACTTCTATTTGCTGACGACACAACCTTCATTTATTCCAGTCCTGACCCCCTTGCTCTAAATGCCACAGTAAATACTGAGCTAAATAAAGTCCATCTTTGGTTAACTGCCAACAAACTCACCCTGAACATTGACAAAACTTTTTATATTCTGTTTGGCAATGAATCCTCTAATCAAATAAATCTCAAAATAAACAATACCCAAATTTGTAACAAATTAGATGGCAAGTTCCTTGGCATTCTCATTGACCACAAGCTGAATTTCCAGGGACACATTCTAAATATATAAAAAAAAACAGCGTTGAATGTAATGAAACGCCATTTTCTGGGTGAGACCCGGAGGCTTCCCGGAGCTTTACCAGCTGATATGCTAATGTCAGACTTTGGCATCAGTCATGTGTATGGAGTTCTAGGGCTTACCGGGGACCACGAGCCAGAACCTAGCCCCCTCAGAGAGGCAAGGGGAGCAATGGCCTATAGAAACCCCCGTGTGGTTGGAAGCATTCTATGTCTGCCATCGACTGGGTCAAGCATCCAGAAAGGTAAGCATTCCAAAACAAACCCCTATTCTGGTGAAAATTGCTACCTAAGCCGAACTAGGGGATAGAACTCTTCAACAGAAAACAAGGAAACTAGTATGACGTCATACGTCACCGCGCCGCTGTCTGCGCAGCTCCCCCCTCCCCGGGAGGGGGAAGGGGGAGCCCCAGACCTCCCACGCCGGCTATCCACCCATCAGTTCTGAGGCTGGATGTCAAAACACGCGAAAAACGCCGACCGGAGGGAGGGAGGGTTGCCGGGGAACCTCCGGGTCTCACCCGGAGGTTCATGTTGCCTAATGCAACAGCCAAGAGCCTTGCTCAGAAACAAGCTTTGCATCTACTGTGCACTCAAAGCCATATATTTTCATGTTTTGTATTCATTAAAAAAGATGCTGCAGTGCCGTGTATATTTTTCAAACATTACTTTCAGAAGTTGGAGTGTATTACTAGTTGGATGAAGCTGAGGTAAGAGTAAATGCTGTTGATGCATTGAGTCATAAATGTTATCATCAGGATTTTCTACAAGTAATGGATCTTCTACTGCAGTGGAGAAAGACTTCATTCTTGATACACTGCATGATGAATATAAAGGAACTAATGAAGATTATGATGGTGATGAGTATGATAGTGGCTTTGCAACTGTGCTTAACATTTCTTGCAAGGTAACCATGGTGAGAGAAAAGCTCTTTTTAACCTTAAAAGCAGGAAAACAAACTATATTGACTCGTGACATCTGGAATCCTTGTCTTTGAGTTACCTATCAAGGAACCTGTAAAACCTATGCTATTGTTTCTGTCCTTCATACTGAGGGGTTAACTAATTTTCATAGAAAAAATGCAAAGGCAAATTCTAGATTCAAATACAGTATTATACATTTGTGCCATGCCAAAAAGAGACAAGGATAATATTAAGTGGCTAATATTATTTTATAAAACACTGATTGCAATACAGAATACATTTTTTGTAATATTCTAGGTTTTAACGTAAGAATTCATATAAATAAAAATAATGTGCCGCATGTAAAATACTGATTACATATTTTATTATCAATCCAAAATTAAAGATAAAAGGTACAATTTTAGAAAAAGCTAAAATACACTAGTAATAGGAGAATCCTTAACTGACCTTCCTGGGCTCAGGCTGAACTAGTCGCTTTACTCTCAGGGTGAGGCTATTACTGTCTCCATTTATGTTGCTGGTTGAGAATAACTTTGCTGCTTGCTGGCCAGAGTTCAGATATGTCCCATTAACGGCTAAAAGTATGTCATTCTTCCTAAGGCCTGCTGCATGGGCCGGAGAATTTTGCTGAACTGACTCTACCATCTGCAAGGATAAAGATGCAATTAGAATTCCAAATATACTAAATGTGCGAGATACTCAACTTTCACGTGAATGCTAATAAATATAATGGTTTAGGTAAAAAGATGAGACATTGAATATACTCACTCTTAAGTGATGACCCGCCTGATCTTGCCATAATAATGAAAATAACTGTCGTGCATGTTTTAAAAAACTAAAAATAGAAGAAACAGAGGATATCACAAGAGAACACACACATTTCATATAAAAAATGTTGGCTGCATAGACTGAGGCAACGATAACATGGATGCCTATAAGGACTAAGCATGTTACAACCACCTATGGGCACCACGGGTGGTTGTAACCACCTGGGGTGGAAGCCCCTGGGGGTGGGGGGGGAAGCCCCTTTGGCTCCCCAGAGCTATCCAGGCTGATATGTAATATATTAGACTTTGGCATCAGTCAGTGTGAATGGAGTTCATAGGCCTACCGGGGATCACGAGCCAGAACCTGGCCCCCTCAGAGAGGCACGAAGAGCAATGGCCTATAGAATAGCACATGTGATTTAGAGCATTCTATGTCTGCCATCGACTGGGTCAGGCACCCAGAAAGGTAAACATCCAAAAACAGACCCCCTATTCTGGTTGAAATTACTACTGAAAGTCAAACGAGTGGACAGAACTCCCCAAAGAAAAACAAGCAAACGAGCATGACATCACCACTTGCTGCGCAGCCATCTGTGCAGCTCCCCACCTCCCTGGGAGGAGGAAGGGGTAGCCACAGACCCCTTGTGCCAGCAACCCACACCTTCATTTGTTTGGCTGATGTGAATGGTATTGGTCGCTGTGGCTCTGGCTCCTGATTCTGTCCTCTGCTCTGTGCCTTGTGATGCAGGGCGAGTCTTCTCTGGTGGTGCACAAGCCAGGAGTAATTTCCCAAGTACTCGAGCTGCATATGCCTAGAGTCACCTTCCCTAGGTGACCCTAGGCATATGCAGTATGTAAGTACTGCCCTTTGGGCTTGGGGCCAATTTCCACAAGTCACCTTGGGGTCTACCTCTGTTCATTTTTTGCTACTTGGTAAATGACTGCCCTGAGTGTGCGGGGGCTTTCCTTCACCTTTGTTTACCTTAGGGTAAGGGGTAGTTTGCACTGCTAAGGGCACAGGGTACTGCACAGCTAGTTATCACCTATAATGGGTGCCGGCTCTGTTCCACCTGGGTACATTGTCCTCTTGCAGGGTTTTTCTTTTATTTTTGGTTTTCTGCCTGGTGGAGGGGTTTGCCTTTGGTTCATTGCCTCCTATCTATACACTAGGTTTTTATCTCTGTGTTCTGGGTGGTACCCCCTGCCAGTGAGTGGACACGTCCCGGGGGTTCAGCTTCAAAAAAATTTGTTGGTAGACTTGGGTGCCGGTTAGCAGTATCCTGTCTGGGTTTCCTTAGAGGTACAAATCTAAGAGCCCTGGGAAACCCCGTGGGGGCGCTCGGATCCAATGGATGCGACCCCTGGGTCCCCTCTCGTCGGATGCGAGTTTGAGGGTTGCTCTGTCCACTTGTCTCAGCGTGAATCTCAGTTTTTGCCTCCATCTAGCTGACTGTTGGGTCAGTGACACCGTCGATTTGAAGTCCTGCGAGTTTTGTTGCTTGTTAGTGACTCCATACACCCAGTCCACTGATGACTATCTGCGTGCAGGCAGCACTGGCGTTGCATGCTAGGTTTAGATTGCTGCAATGCACTAGGTTGTTTGCTAACCGGGAAGCCCCAAGGCTGCCCTGTTTTGCTTATAGGAACCCTGGACTTGGGGGTGTGGGTCTCTTCGACTTTGGTTCGGTCCACACCCCCTTGTTCTTAACCCTGCTGTAGTGCATTTTGGTCCCCCCTCCTGCTTCCGGCTTTGAGGCGTCTAAGGGCTTTGGGGTCGGGGCGGGGTTTAGCTGGTTTTGAGACTCGTGCGGTCTCGGTGGATGCCCCTTCCAGGGTGGCGACAGAGGTATTCGAGTCGGTTCCTTCAGCCATTGCGTCTCTGACCAGTGGGCCCCCTTCCTTAGTGTTTTCACAGCTGCCCCAGCTTTTTCTTTTGAGGCCTGGGCTTTGGAGGATGATTTGGCCCCGGGGTCCTGGTGTGGAAGTTCCTGGGGTTGAGGAAAGGCTGACGTGGGGGACCTTGGGCCCCATTGGACCCCTCCTGGGTTTTCCTACCCTCCGAGTGGGGCTTACTGTTCTCCCCCCCCCCCCTCACCCCTTACATACGAGTTGGTTGGTGTCAGTCTTCCCCAGGTTCAGTTCCGTGTCCCTTCGGGTCTGTCAGTTCCATCCTTCCTGTGGGAAATTTTACCCACTTTATCAACATTCTTATCTAGGACATGTATTCTTTCTACATCATGTCAAAATCACGTCAGGATCGTATCAGCATCACTTCAGATACTCAATACTCAGATTCAGATACTGTACTCAATACTCTGTCTCGACAATAAACGTAATAACTAACATTGTGGACTACCCTCCTCGAAAGAAGGGAGGCGCCAGCTTGGACCTCAAGCGTCCTGAGCATGGCCCGAGGAAAATCATTTTGTTTATGAACAGTGTACACGCGTGTTGGTGTTCCACGACCTTTATCAGGGGATAGCTGCTGCCCTAACTAATCTATTATCACCAGTCATAGCTCCCTAGATATTGGGTGAGTTCTGGACTATATTTATAGGAAAAATTCCTAGTACTTTTTATCTCATTGAGAGTGTAAAGTAGCTCGAAGTGACGCTGCCGCCTCCTCTACACCACACCTAGCGATACCTCCTTCCACTGCACACGCAACTCAGGACATAATCCACTAGCAATTCTCCCAGAATATTACACGGCAAAACTGTGACATAACACTATAGTGCCACAGCTCTACAAGAGAGACTATGCAGTCTGGCAACACCGTCAGCCAAGCACCGGTTCTCGATTTTTGGATGAGTGTTGGGTATTGTTTGTGGTACGTTGATTGGCCAATTTGCATGCATCTTAATGTAACCTTAATATTTACATACATACATACATACATACATACATACATACATACATACATACATACATACATACATACATACATACATACATACATACATATATATATAGTTAATCATTACACTGTGGGGCAAAGCCCCGAATTTCAGTAAATTTTGATTTAATCTTTCAGCAACTGAATCTTTTCTTGATATCTGGACATTCATTCATTGAACGTCATTCAGTGCCTAACTGAACCCTTTTATATATATATTGGAATCTTTCTGAATATATAATTGATAATATACATTACATTACCAACTGCTAACCAAGTCATGTTAGTTCATCATATTGTATATACATACTCTCTTGTACCTAGATAACAGTACTTGGACCAAAACTTTAAAGTCCTCTCATTGCATATTTCCATATTTCATACCTCTATAATACAAATTATAGAGGACATCGACTTGACTTGATTACAATCGACTCGAGAATGGTCCAGGACGGACCGAAACGTCGTCGTCCCTTCAACTTCTAGTGTGTGGTCTGGTCAACATACTTCAGCCACGTTATTGTGACTCATCGCCTACAAATTGTTGTTTATTAGTATGTGTATATTGGCTGTAATATTAAGTGCTAGGCTAGACTATGTACATGTTCAGAGCCCTGATCATGAACAGAACCAGTGTTCAAGCAAGCTGGTGTAGAAATGTCTGCCGGTGGATGTAGATCTCCAATCAACCACTCTGCCCCCTACAGTGCATTGTCATTAGGACAAGAGGAGCTAGGTTTTACAACCCTAGCTAAAAAATTTTATTTGTATTATTTTTCCATACAGTAATTTTTATTTAGTACAGTACAAGTCCTAAGTGGTTCTCATACATAAACTGGTCACGAGTGCATCGTCTGCACTGCTGAGGTGGTACTCAATTCTTCATTGGCATCTGCCTGGGCCCTTGCTTTTAGGTTTTCATCGCCATTTTGTCCTTGCTGTTTGCAGAATCTGCGGTTGGGCAGTTTCTACAAGCGACTTCTTCTAGTTGTCATCCGTTGTCGGACTTGTTGGTCATTCGGGGGTCCAGGGTGGGGATTCCTCCTGGACAGGGCATGTCCAGCTCACTGGGTTCAGGTTCCTGGTGACCTTGCTGAAGTTCCATCTGGTTCTCTGACACCCTTGGTTTCAGATGCTGCTTGCTCGGTGTCTGCACCCAGGCGTTTTTCCACGGCTCCGCCTGTTTCAGATGCTACCTTGAGGTTACCTTGAGGTACTTCCGGGGCTAAGCGTCTCCGCGGCCTGGTCATCGACCAGACCTCCTGGTTGCTGGTCGCAGCAACCAGGAGGACCAGCAACCACCTGGTTGCTGGTCCTCCTGATGCTCAGTTCGGTCTTCTCCTCGAGTCTTTGCATCTGGTAATTTTGACTCGAGTCTATCATCATCTGTTTGGTGATCAGGTGGCTTCATTGATGATGTCCCACCTGCATGTTTCGTCTCGGCGGCGGTATGTGGTTTACTGGTGGTCCTGTCTTCCTTTCTTTTTTTGTCTCTTCGTAGGTATATTGCACTTTTTGTTGAGGTGGTCTTGTCCTTTCTATTGTGGCTGTTCAGGATCGGCATCTTATGCTGCATACTGTCGCTTGGTATTGTGTGGAGCTGGCAGAGCCGCTATGGCCTGCTTTCGGTTTTGATGTTCCTTTTGCACCGTTTCACGAGCTGTCTCAGGCTTGTTTCACCTCCGGCCTGCTCATGCGCCACCTGAGCCATACTGGTCTTTGGACATGGTGCTCTCTTAACTCTCTTCCCCTTGGTTTGCTGTGGCCCCTTTGGTTCAGGACAGTTTCTCAGAGGTTTCTGCTCTTTTGGGTTCTGGTGATCGGTTTGATCGTTTGCAGCTGTCTCTCTTCTTTTCTGACGAGGTTGGGACAGCTTTTTCCGGAGGGGTCCCTGGGGTTGTTGTTTTTTTATTGGTTTGGCCGGAAGTGCATTTTCTTGTGTCCAGTTGTGGTTCTCAGCCATTGCCTGCACTCCGCGGCCTCTGTGGCCACGAACGCGCTTTGGGTTGACCCAAGTTCCCTTCATCCCAGTTCCAGGGTTTGGGTCTCCCGGGTCATCCGCAGGGGTCATTTGAGGTTGCCAGTTGTCTTGATTTTGGGTTCAGGCTAGTAGTTTCCACCTCCCGGGTTTGTGCCTCTTTTGTCCTTGTCTTTGGGTAGATAACCACCCAAAGTCGAAGGGGGAGTTGAAGGGGCTTCTCCCCCCCCCCTAAGAAAACCAGCATTGAATGTAATGAAATGCCATTTTCTGGATGAGACCCGGAGGCTCCCCAGCATCCCTCCCTCCCTCCCAGTAGGCGGCTTTTTCACTGTTTTGACATCCATCCTCAAAACTGAAGGTGTGGGTTGCTGGCGCGAGGGGTCTGAGGCTCCCCCTTTCCCCTCATGGGGAGGGGAGAGCTGCACAGACAACAGCGCGGCAAGTGGTGACGTTATGCTCGTTTGCTTTTTTTCTATGGGAACTTCTGTCCACTCGTTTGACTTTCAGTAGTAATTTCAACCAGAATAGGGGTTTGTTTTGGGAGGCTTACCTTTCTGGGTGCCTGACCCAATCAATGACAGAAATAGAATGCTCCAAATCACATATGCTATTCTATAGGCCATTGCTTCCCGTACCTCTCTGAGGGGGGCCAGGTTCTGGCACGTGGTCCCTGGTAGGCTTATGAACTCCATTCACACTGACTGATGCCAAAGTCTAATATATTACATATCGGCCTGTATAGCTCCGGGGAGCTGAAGGGGCTCACCCAGAAAATGGCATTTCCTTACAGTCAACGCTGTTTTTTTTTTTATATTCCTAGAACGAGACTTAACCACAGCAGAAATGCTTGTGAAATGACCTCCCAAATGTACAGTAATTAAAAGCTTTATGCCTCCCATCGAGTTAAAATACAAAACTGTCTACTTAATCATGTAATAAATTTTACATTTTATTTACTAAAAAACCAGTGTTGAATGTAATGAAACCCCATTTTCTGGGTGAGACCCGGAGGCTCCCTGGACTAGTCCAGGCTGAAATGTAATATATTAGACTTTGGTATCAGCTAGTGTGAATGGAGTTCATAGGCCTACCAGGGACTACGAGCCAGAACCTGGCCCCCTTCAGAGAGGCACGAGGGGCAATGGCCTATACAAACCCTTGTGATTGGAAGCATTCTATGTCTGCCATCGACCAGGTCAGGCACCCAGAAAGGTAAGTGCCCCAAAACAAACCCCTATTCTGGTTAAGAAATTGCTACTGAAAGCAAAACTAATGGACAGAACTCCCCAAACGAAAACGAGTAAACAAGCATGATGTCACCTCGCCGCATGTCTATGCAGGGAAGGTGGAGCCCCAGATCCTCACACTGGCAATCCACACCCCAGTTCTGAGGCTGGATGTCAAAAAGATACGAAAAACCACCAATCGGAGGGGAGGGAGGGTTGCCGGGGAGCCTCCATGTCTCACCCAGAAAATGGCGTTTCATTACCTTCTTCCCCCACCCCAGGCCCTCCCTCTTCCCACACCCCATGCCCTCCCCTGTTTCTCTAGCCTATGCCCTCCCCAGTACCCCCACCCCAAGCTCTCCTTCCTCCCACACCCCCATCCCTCTATCCCTCCCTGCCACCCCACCCCAGGCTCCCCTTCCCTCCCCAACCCCTGACCTCCCTGGCCCCCCTACCCCAGACTCCCCTTCATTCTACAACCAATGACCTCCCACTCCCTCTTCCACAGGCCCCTCCTGCTGCCCCATCCCAAGCCCTAATTGACCCCCAATCCCAGCTACACAGCTACACCACCACAGATGTAATTGGACTCGCGGAAACAAAATTCTCAGAAATCATAACGAATGAGGCGTTTCCCCAGGATTACACAGTAATAAGGAGAAAGAGAAAGAGAGAGAGAGAAGAGTAAGGGGAGACATGATCACAACCTACAAAATCCTCAGAGGAATCGACCGGGTAAACAAGGATAAACTATTCAACACTGGTGGGACGCGAACAAGGGGACACAGGTGGAAACTGAGTACCCACATGAGCCACAGAGACGTTAGAAGGAACTTTTTCAGTGTCAGAGTAGTTAACGGATGGAATGCACTAGGCAGTGATGTGGTGGAGGCTGACTCCATACACAGTTTTAAATGTAGATATAATAGAGCCCAGTAGGCTCAGGAATCTGTACACCAGTTGATTGACAGTTGAGAGGCGGGACCAAAGAGCCAAAGCTCAACCCCCGCAAGCACAAATAGGTGAGTACAAATAGGTGAGTACAGATCCTCCTAGCTTCCCCATATCAGATCCTCCCAGCCCTCCTCTCACCCCAGATCTCCCAAGTCCTCCTTCCACAACTCTCCCACCCCAGACACCCCATTGTCCCCCCCCCCTACCCCAGTGGAATCAACAGAAACTAAGGATGGAATGAAGAGAGCGAGTTTCAAGGTAATGTACTCGGACATAGATGGGATTACAAGCAAAGCAAGTGAACTTAGGGAAAGAGCACAAGAAGGGAACCCAGATGTAATTGGACTCACGGAAACAAAATTCTCAGGAATCATAACGAATGAGGCGTTTCCCCAGGATTACACTGTAATAAGGAGAAAGAGAAAGAGAGAGAGAGAGAGAGGGAAGGGGAGGAGATGGAGTGGTCCTACTGATAAGAAAGGAATGGAGTTTTGAAAAGATAGTTATCCCAGGCTGCAAGGGGTTCAGAGACTACATTACAGGCACCATGATGATGGGAGGACCAATAGTAGTAGTAGCAGTGATATATAAACCTCCACCAAATGACAGAAGACCCAGGCAAGAGTATGACAGAAACTACATGGCAGTCAACATTATAACTGAGAGAGAAGCCACTGAAGCCTGTAGAAATAGATCCCATCTGCTCATTATGGGAAACTTCAATCATGGAAGGATAGACTGGGAAAACAAAGAACCACACGGAGGTGAGGATACATAGGATATAGGATGAAAAAGGTGACACCCCTAGGGTCAACACTTGCAGCAGAGGAGCTCCAGCATATTTCAACAATCCTAAGTATTGTAGTACAGGTTGATGGTAGTGAGTGGTGTCCCAGAGAACATAAAGGTATAGTGCTCCTGAAAAATAGGTGAGATAACAGGAAAGTGCTAAGGGAAGTGAAAAATCGGATGAGAAAAAGTTGCCCTAGTGTTTACAGTGCAGAGAAGAACATTCAAGATGGCCACTGGCAAGGGGAAAAACAAAACAGAGCTTGATTTTGAGGGATTCAATGAAGAAAGCATTGATATTAGTAGTCTACATAACAAGTTGGTAAATTTAGATACTATAGTGAACTCTCATGTAGAAATAATTAGTAAATTGAAAGAAAGTAATGACCATTTGAATAGCAAAGTTTTATGTCTTGAGGGTTTAGTGAAAGACTTGCGCAAGGATAAGAATCAATTGGAAACAAATTGCAAAGCCATGGAAGAAGAAAATAAACTCTTAAAAATAGCTTTGGAAGAAGTTAAAGTAAATTTAAACATAAATGACTACAATAGGTTAGGCAAGGAAATTCAACAGGAGTAACAGCTTTTGTCAGCACAGATGGAGGAAGTTACACAGGGAATAGAACAGTGCAAGAAAGATATGCAACTCACTTATGCACAAGTGGCCAAGGAGAAGGAAAAAATAGAAGAAGCAGTAAAGGAAGTCAAACACTGCAGCAACCAAGATAAAACAAACATTAGGCTAGAAGTGAGGAAAGAATTGGCATCTAACCCGAAGTTGGTGCAAAACACAGTTGATCGGAGTAAGTCCCTGATCATTTTTGGCTGCAAAGAAAAGGCGATAACATCTAGGTCAGAAAGAGCTGTAGAAGAAGCTAAAGTAGTAGATAAAATTGTTGGCCTCGTGGAAGGTCTTACAAACAGAGAGAATGTGTGCGACTACAGGAGAATAGGCAGGTACGTAAAAGGGAAAGATCGACCTTTGAGGATCACCCTAAACGGTGCCAAACAGATGGAAGAAGTACTAAGGAATGCTAGAAAATTGCAAAGGGAAGAGGATGGGAAAGGGTGGTCGTTAAGACGAGATCTTTCAAAAGAAGATAGAGAGAAGCTGAAACTGAACCTCGCCGAGGCAAAACATTTAAATGAGAGCAGGAATGAAGAAGAAATAAATTCTTTTTTTTCTACAAAGTGATAGGGGTAGGCAAACCAGTAAAGTGGTACATAAAGGCAAACCAACAAAATCAATAGAGAGAGGGGGAGTGAAGAATAAGGAGAGGGGGAACAAGTTCCTGAAGATTGCATACACCAACATAGATGGAGTGAGATCGAAGATACTGGAGTTAAGTGATGTAATACAGCTGCAGACACCAGACATTGTTGCACTCACGGAGACAAAACTTGAAGATGTAATTTTAAATGAGGTCATATTCCCAAGGGGCTACTCAATTTGGAGACGGGACAGAAAAATTAGGAAAGGCGGTGGCGTTGCTGTGCTGGTAAAAGAACACCTAAAGGTGAAGGAAATAATGACTGCCAATCCACAAGAAGTTGACATAATAGCACTAGAGATCTGCTATGAGGATGATAAACTAATGATGATAAATGCATATAGTCCACCGCCAAGCAGCACATGGTCAAAGGAGGAGCTAGATAGTAAACGTGAAGGTCTTATAACAATAATGAGAGAGATTATAGCGAGAGCGGATAACGATAGATCACGACTGTTGATAGTCGGTGACTTCAACTTGAAATCCATAGCATATGAAGCTAAAACAGAAGATTTTTGGACCTGTAAATTTGTAGACCTCATCCTGGAAACATTCTTGTATCAACATGTTAAACAAGCTACGAGGATGAGGGAAGGGGACGTTCCCTCCATGCTAGATTTGATATTTACCAGGAAGGAGGAAGAGATATTTGACATTCAGTACCTTCCTCCCTTGGGTAAAAGTGACCATGTCTTTTTGGGAATAAAGTATGCAATGCGTTATAAGCTGGAAGAAAATAAGGAGGTTGAAGCAGTTGAAAAACCAGACTTCAGGAGAGGACATTATGGTGACCTTAGAAATTTTTTTAGTGAGTATATTTGGACAGACTTGATGCTAGGCAAGGAAGTGAATGAGATGTATGGCAAGTTTTGTGAAATATATCATAAAGGCACAAAAAAATTTATACCAAAACAGAGATGCAGAACTAGGAAACAGGATTGGTTCAATAGAAATTGCGAGAGGGCTAGAGACCGAAAGACACAAAAATGGAATCAATACAGGAAGAGGCCGAACCCCCAAACATACCAGCGATACAAAGATGCGAGAAACAACTACACGGCAGTGAGGAGAGAGGCAGAAAGAAATTTTGAAAAAGGGATTGCGGACAAATGTAAAACAGAACCAGGTCTATTCTATAAATTCATAAACAACAAATTGCAGGTAAAGGATAATATTCAGAGGTTGAAAATGGGAAATAGATTCACGGAAGATGAAAAGGAAATGTGTGAAACACCAAACGAAAAGTTCCAAAGTGTGTTTGTACAAAATGAAATCTTTAGGGAACCAGATACAATAAGAATTCCAGAGAACAACATAGAACACATAGAGGTGTCTAGAGACGAAGTGGAAAAAATGCTCAAGGAGCTCGGTAAGAACAAAGCAGCTGGCCCAGATGGCGTTTCACCATGGGTTCTGAGAGAATGTGCATCTGAGCTCAGCATTCCACTTCACCTGATCTTTCAGGCATCCCTGTGTACAGGAATCGTAGCAGACGGGTGGAAACAGGCTAACATAGTTCCAATCTACAAAAGTGGCAGCAGGGAAGACCCCCTCAATTATAGACCTGTATCATTGACAAGTGTAATAGTGAAAGTATTGGAAAAACTAATCAAAACTAAATGGGTAGAACACCTAGAGAGAAATGATATAATATCAGACAGACAGTATGGTTTTCGATCTGGAAGATCCTGTGTATCGAATTTACTCAGTTTCTATGATCGAGCCACAGAGATATTACAGGAAAGAGATGGTTGGGTTGACTGCATCTATCTGGACCTAAAAAAGGCTTTCGACAGAGTTCCACATAAGAGGTTGTTCTGGAAACTGGAAAATATTGGAGGGGTGACAGGTAAGCTTCTATCATGGATGAAAAATTTTCTGACTGATAGAAAAATGAGGGCAGTAATCAGAGGCAATGTATCAGAATGGAGAAATGTCACAAGTGGAGTACCACAGGGTTCAGTTCTTGCACCAGTGATGTTTATTGTGTACATAAATGATCTACCAGTTGGTATACAGAATTATATGAACATGTTTGCTGATGATGCTAAGATAATAGGAAGGATAAGAAATTTAGATGACTGTCATGCCCTTCAAGAAGACCTGGACAAAATAAGTATATGGAGCACCACTTGACAAATGGAATTTAATGTTAATAAATGTCATGTTATGGAATGTGGAATAGGAGAACATAGACCCCACACAACCTATATATTATGTGAGAAATCTTTAAAGAATTCTGATAAAGAAAGAGATCTAGGAGTGGTTCTAGATAGAAAACTATCACCTGAGGACCACAAAGAATATTGTGCAAGGAGCCTATGCTATGCTTTCTAACTTCAGAATTGCATTTAAATACATGGATGGCGATATACTAAAGAAATTGTTCATGACTTTTGTTAGGCCAAAGCTAGAATATGCAGCTGTTGTGTGGTGCCCATATCTTAAGAAGCACATCAACAAACTGGAAAAGGTGCAAAGACATGCTACTAAGTGGCTCCCAGAACTGAAGGGCAAGAGCTACGAGGAGAGGTTAGAAGCATTAAATATGCCAAAACTAGAAGACAGAAGAAAAAGAGGTGATATGATCACTACATACAAAATAGTTACAGGAATTGATAAAATCGACAGGGAAGACTTCCTGAGACCTGGAATTTCAAGAACAAGAGGTCATAGATTTAAACTAGCTAAACACAGATGCCGAAGAAATATAAGAAAATTCACCTTCGCAAATAGAGTGGTAGACGGTTGGAACAAGTTAAGTGAGAAGGTGGTGGAGGCCAAGACCGTCAGTAGTTTCAAAGCGTTATATGACAAAGAGTGCTGGGAAGACGGGACACCACGAGCGTAGCTCTCATCCTGTAACTACACTTAGGTAATTACACTTAGGTAAAAATTACATGGAGAGCTAAACTGTTGGAAGTGGCAAAAAGAAACCTTTTAACACTATCGCTCACCGGGCAGGCGCGCGGTAAACTTAGGGGTCATGCACCGAGCGTGCGGGCGAGCGTGAGGGTAAGAGCGCGGTGACACCTAAATGTGTATACTTGTTTCAGCTTTCTCACCTTAATTCTCGTGCTACGTCGCTCGTTTTGGTATCATTGTGTTCGCAATTAAATTCCCTACAGGTGTGTATAAATATAATGTCCAAAAGCCTGGTGTGATTCCCAACAGCAAAGCCTAAAGTCAGCAAAAGTTACCTGTGAGCGCACAAAATCAGTAACATGTGCATACTCGTTCCATTTTTCTCACCTTAATTCTCGTGCTACGTCGCTCGTTTTGGTATCATTGTGTTCGCAATTAAATTCCCTACAGATGTGTATGAATATAATGTACAAAAGCCTGGAGTGCCTCCCCGCAGAAAAGCCTAAAGTTACCCGTGAACGAGCACCAATTTGTTCACTGCAACCTAATGTGTATACTTGTTCAATTTGATAACATCAAATTTTGTGTTACGTCTTTCATTTTGGTATCAAATTGTTCGCAATAAAAAGGCGCATATTTTAAAACTAGTCCCATAATAATAGAGCAATAACTGGAATTTTAACAAATATTTTAATTCTGGACGCTCATCATCACAAAATTATTTATATCTTTCCAGTGTTCTGACATAAATTTTTGTGTTACATCTTTCATTTTGGTATCAAATTGTTCGTGACATAAAGGTGCGCATTTTAAAACTAGTCCCAAGATAATAGGACAATAAATAGAATTTTAACAAATATTTTAATATTTTGACCAAAAGCCTATTTATAATCTTTCAAGTGTTCGGACATCAAGTTTTATTATATATCTTTCATTTTGGTATAAAATTGTGTGCAATCTAAAGGCGCTTATTTTGATACTATCCCGAGGTCATTGGATAAAAAATGAATTTTATACAAATATTTTTTGTAGTGGACGCAAGTCCGGTCCAAAGTTAGGACTCGGGAGAAAAATAATGGACGCGAGTCCGGTCCAAAGTTACCGATAGTGTTAAGTCAGTATGTCAGGGGACCCACAAGAATGAGAGGCAATGATGAACCAGCGAGACTCGACCTAGTCTTCACACTGAATGACTCCGACATACGGGAAATCGATTTCGAAGCTCCAGTAGGACTGAGCGATCACAATGTACTGATGTTTAAGTATCTTGTCAAAGAAGGGATAATGAACCCAAGGAAGGGCCCAGAAAACAAAAGGATGGCATTCCAATGGGGAAACTATGAGGAGATAAGAAAATTCCTACCAGATATAACTTGGGAAACAGAGCTCAGAGGAAAGATGGCCAAAGGCATGATGGACTACATCACACAAAAGTGTAAGGAAGCAGCAGACAAGTCCATCCCAGTCCAAAAGGGAAAAAATTAAATGCAGACGAGAAACCCATGGGTTAATCAGAGATAAAAATCAAAGATTTAGGCAGCAACCTAAATTGCTGCACAGCCACATCAGGAGAAAAAGAACAGTGAAGGAACAGGTAATATAACTCAGGATAGGGGCAGACAAATATAACTCAGGATAGGGGCAGACAAATTCACTACAAATGACAAGAAAGTATGCAATGAACTCAATAAGAAATTCCACGAGGTCTTCACAGTAGAGCAAAGGGAAGTCCCAGAGATAGGAGAGGGAATATCTAACCAAACACTACTAGACGAGTTCGTGATTACCAGTGGGGAGGTGAGGAAACATCTGCTAGATTTGGAAGTGACAAAGGCTATAGGCCTGGATGGAATCTCACCTTGGATACTGAAGGAAGGAGCAGAAGCTCTATGCCAGCCACTTGCCATGGTGTATAACAAATCCCTGGTAACAAGTGAACTGCCAAAAATTTGGAAGATAGCTAATGTAGTCCCAATATTCAAAAAGGGTGATCGACAGGAGGCTCTAAACTAAAGGCCAGTGTCACTAACTTGCAAACCATGCAAGATGATGGGAGACAATTGTGCGAAAAAATCTAGTGGAACATCTGGAGCGGAAGAACTTTGTATCACATCAGCATGGGTTCAGGGATGCCAGATCATGTCTCTCATAACTGAATTCTATGACCAGGCAACAAAAATCAGGCAGGAAAAAGAGAGGGATGGGTAGACTGCATATTTTTGGACTGCCAGAAAGCCTTTGACACAGTACCTGTCGGGAGCCGGTACTCTGCCTGTAATGTAGTCTATGGGAGTCGGTCGGCCGAGCGGACAGCACGCTGGACTTGTGATCCTGTGGTCCCGGGTTCGATCCTGGGCGCCGGTGAGAAACAATGGGCAGAATTTCTTTCACCCTATGCCCCTGTTACCTAGCAGCAAAATAGGTACCTGGGTGTTGGTCAGCTGTCACGGGCTGCTTCCTGTGGGTGGAGGCCTGGTCTAGGACCGGGCCCCAGGGACACTAAAGCCCTGAAATCATCTCAAGATAACCTCAAGATAACCACATAAGAGACTAGTGCACAAACTGGAGATGCAGGCAGGAGTGAAAGGAAAGATACTCCACTGGATAATGGAGTACCTAAGCAACAGAAGACAGAGTCACTGTGAGAGGTGAGGTCTTGGAGGGGTGAGGAATCACCAGTAGAGTCCCACAGGGTTCAGTACAGTACTTGGACCTATATCGTTCCTCTCAATGTTTGCTGATGAAGCAAAAATTATGGAGGAGGATTAAGACAGAGGAAGATAGTATGAGGCTACAAGATGACCTAAACAAACTGAAGGAATGGTCAAACAAATAGCTACTAAAGTTCAACCCAAGTAAATGTAGTGATAGGTAATGAAAGTAGGGGGAGGAAATAGGAGGCCAGTCACTTGATACCAAATGGGATTTGAAGTCCTTCACGAAATGAACAGATTAAGATCTAGAAGTTGATATCACGCCAAACCTGTCTCCTGAAGCCCACATCAAATGAATAATATCGGTGGCATATGCGAGGCTGGCTAACATCAGAACTGCCTTCAGAAACCTGTGTAAGGAATTTTTCAGAACCGTGTATACCATGTATGTAAGGCCAATCCTGGAGTATGCGGCCCCAACATGGAGTCCGTACCTTGTCAAGCACAAGACGAAGCTGGATAAAGTTCAGAGGATATGACACTAGGCTAGTCCCAGAACTAAGAGGCATGGGTTACGAGGAAGGCTGAGGGAACTGCACCTCACGTCGCTGGAAGATAAGACCCAGGAAGACATGATCACCATATACAAAATTCTCAGAGGAATTGACAGGGTAGACAAAGATGGATTATTTACCACGGGAAGTACACACACAAGGGAACACAGGTGGAAACTGAGTACCCAAATGACCCACAGAGACATTAGAAAGAACTTTTTCAGTGTCAGAGTAGTTAGTAAATGGAATGCACTAGGAAGTGATGTGGTGGAAGCTGACTCCATACACAGTTTCAAATGTAGATATGATAGAGCTCGAGAAGCTCAGCAATCTGTACACCAGTAGATTGACGGTTGAGGCGCGGGACCAAAGAACCAAAGCTCAACCACCACAAGCACAACTAGGTGAGTACATACAGATAAGTAGATAGATACAGACAAAGATATCTCTATATATCTATCTATAGGTTATATAAATAAATAAATAAATTAAATAAATATATAAATAGTTTATTCAGGTAAAAGTACATACATACAAAATGAGTTACAAACAGAATGCTGAATTTCTAGATAGAGCTAGTATATATACTATGCTTTAGGCATATTAGTATATTTTGGTAGCAGTCTTTCTTGTAAACATATGTTGTTAAATATGACCGAAAAAGTAACATTAATAATTCTAACACGAATTTTCTCAATATTTCTTATGTTTCTTTTTACTGCCGATGGTAATTGAAAAATCAATTCTCCAAAATTCATTTTTATTTCTAGTCTGACGCGACACTTGAACGCATTTCATAATTAACTATTACATTTTCAAAGACTTTAGTTTACACATACAACTGTAACCTGTAAACACGCCATTTGCTTCCTATTTATACTCGCATTTGGGTGAGGTGATATGGTACAACAGTTTTGGATGAGGTGAACAAAATTGTGACAAATACAAGATAGAACACGAAACAATGAGTTTTTCATGAGTAGGTTGGCCAACCTACCAACCTTGGTTGGTAGTAGTAGTATTTTCCAATAGGCCAACCTACTCGTGAAAAACTCTCCAGACACAAAGCAGAACGCCTTAAAGGAGACCAACGTCGTCTATGCCTTCAAATGCCCACTTGGGGACTGTAAGCCCCAAAGAACTCAGTATATAGACAAGACAACAACGTCTCTTTCCAGGCAACTAACAATGCATAAGCAACAGGGCTCCATTAAGGAACATATAATCTCTTCCCACAACCAGACCATCACCAGAGAAGTCTTAACAAACAACACAGAAATCATCGATAGATACAGCGATAGCAGGCGGCTCGACATCTGGGAGGCACTACACATCAAAAAGTCAACACCAGCAATCAACAGCCAATTAATGCACAACTATATTCTACCCACTTCAAGTCTCCGTACCAATATAGAAGCATCAAGAGAAAGTCTGGGCCAATAGGCCCTTTGCAGTTACTTCCATTCTTATGCTCTCATATCCAATTAATACCCATAATTCATGGGTATTAATGTTTTCTGGTATGTCAAGAGGAGTACAGGCCGGATCACGATACACTCTCCTCTTGACATACCAGAAAACATTCTAAGGAAACTACTCCAAGCTTGTACTAAAGAGGCACCCTTCTTGAGCCCAGATGGGCACATGTATAAGCAAGTAGATGGGGTCGCCATGGGTTCTCCCCTAGGTGCCCTGTTTGTGAACTTCTACATGGGTACCATCGAACAGAAGGTCTTAGTCGACATGAACTTGAAACCGGCCATATACTGCATGTATGTTGACGACATTTTTACACAGGTACCTGATGTCAGACATCTGCAGGAGCTGAAGGAGGCATTTGAACAGATGCATTTGATGCGTTTCACTTACGAGATGGAGAAGGATGGGAAGCTGCCCTTTCTAGATGTAACAGTCATGAAAAGGAGCGGAGGTTTCCACACTGCAGTCTACACTAAGGAAACAAACATAGGAATGTGCCTCAATGCCTATAGTGACTGCCCAGACAGGTACAAGAGGAGTGTTGTTAACGCTTATGTCGACCATGCTCTCAGCCACAGCTCAGGATGGAAGCAAGTCGATGAAGAACTCTGTAGGGTAAGGCAGGTCCTAGTCAACAACGGCTTCTCCAATGGTTTCATTGAAGACATCGTAAGAAGGAAGGTGAAACGCCATGCAACCTCTGAAGAGACAACTAACACAACACCTGTACCCCCCTATTAGACTATTTTACAGGAACTTCTTTTCCACAGCTCATAAAACGGAGGAAAGGGTCCTGAAAGATATTGTTAATAGGAACGTTACCCCTACAGACAAAAATCAGAAGATACAATTGACGATTTACTATAAAACCAAAAAAACGGCCAACCTACTCATGAGAAACTCTCCAGACACAAAGTTGAACACTTTAAAAGAGACCAACGTCGTCTATGCCTTCAAATGCCCACTTGGGGACTGTAAGCCTCAAAGAACTCAGTATATAGGCAAGACAACATCTCTTTCCAGGAGATTAACGATGCATAAGCAACAGGGCTCCATCAAGGAACATATAATCTCTTCACACAACCAGACCATCACCAGAGAAGTCTTAACAAACAACACAGAAATCATCGATAGATACAGCGATAGCAGAAAGCTTGACATCTGCGAGGCACTACACATTAAGAAGTCAACACCAGCAATCAACAGCCTATTAATGCACAACTATATTCTACCCACTTTAAGACTCCACACCAATATAGAAGCATCAAGAAATATGGGCCAATAGGCCCTTTGCAGTTACTTCCACTCTTCCCTTTAATTTATCCAATTTATACCCAATGCACGGTGTTCTGTCTTGTGTTGAAAGTTTGCTTTGTCTTGTGTTGAAAGTTTTGTTCACCTCATCCAAAACTGTTGTAACATATCACCTCACCCAAATGAGAGTATATAAGATAAAAGCTGTTTAAATGATAGCATAGTAAAACTCTGTTTAGTGTTTGCTGGTTATAGTTGTGTGTGTGTAAACTAAAGTCTTTGAAAATGCAATAAGTTATTACGAAACGCGTTCAAGTGTCGCATCAGGCTAAAAATAAAAATGAATTTTGGAGAATTGATTTTTCAATTACCATCGACAGTGAAAAGAAACATAAGAAATATTGAGAAAATTTGTGTTAGAATTATTAATCTTACTTTTTCGGTCATATTTAATAGCATATGTTTACAAGAGACTGCTACCAAAATATACTAATATATACATATATATACATATATATACATATATATACATATACATACACACACACTCACACACATATATATACAGATAACCTTACTTGTGTGCCTTCATCTGAATTGCGCATTAAAATGCCAGCTGATGATCCTTGGGGGCGCTTGAGGGTTATGTCTTGGATTGCCCATAACCCAGATGGTTTCTCTACAGCACACACAATAGGAACTTCGCTCAGTATCACAGTACAGTACATCACTTCTCCAACTAAAGCAGCCTGGAAAATGATTACTTTCTTCAGTGACCAAATTTGAAAACACCAATCACTTCATAAAACTTTAACATATTTATTACCATCAACACTATCTTTGGAAATGTTATTTTCAAATTGTAATCCTTGCCTACTTTTTCATTTATCTAGCATTACCACCCATCCCTTTCCCACTTAATTTCACTTCCATGAGCATCTTTGCTGAAAAACCCTTCATTTGCTTGCCACATTCAGGGTTGCACCGTTTTGATGGCTCCAAATTCAGATTTAAATTTTCAATAAGCGGTGCCGTCTATCCTTGAAATGTTTCATAGCTTTGTTTTGTTCCATTTCTTGTTTCACATTTGTATTTTGTCCATTTGCCCTGAGTATGCTCTATACTCAGCTTACCAGCTTGCTTTCCCCGTGCCTAAGAGTTAAATTAACATCCCTGAGAATTTTGGATTTTCTCTCCCATAAATTGACTCCTTAAGCCCTTTCACTCCTGTATAGGTTGTGGGTTTGCTTTCTACTGTAAAACCTGTTAATGGGGAGTGACTAGTTAGTTGTGTGGCTATTGTGCTTAGCTCTGTCCCCTATGCTTTAATCAAGGGTGTGCTTGGAATGTGTAAACAATAGTTCTTATCTGTGGCTGCATACTTCACATCTCACCAAATGGTTAAGGTTTTGCATCTGTGTTTGTTCAAACAAGACTTACTTACCTGTGAGGACAATCCACATGAGCAGTATTCTCATTCCAGGGAATGATTTTGTCAGACCTGTATATATGAGTAGGCTGTTATCGACTTCTTGCCTGCCACAGTGCCTTACACTTGACATTACTGTGTGCAGTTTTTTCAGAGTAAGGTTCAGGGCTTTTGAATGCTGAGCCTGCTGTCTCCTGCTGCCTCTGTCACTCTACCTACAGGTTTCAAGAGTATTTTGACCCTCAGGTGAGTGCCTTTTGTTGGTGTTTCACCTCTGATTTAGCTGAACTAAAGTGGCTCTTGGAGTAACAGACCACCAAGCTCAGAAATAGGCACTGACCAATATAAAAATCTCCTTTTTGGGCAGATCCTTCAATTTCTCTCCCACCATTTTAGTCTCGGCTTCTATGAGAATGTTTGGAAGGCTTGGACTACAAAAACGGGCTGTTAGCTCATCCGATTCTTATGTGGTAGCTAATGATGCTATCCAGTGGTGGTCAGTGTAGCAGCTAAATAATAATTTGAGTTAGCAAAGTGATACTGTAACAATGTCCTGTGATTTAAATTTTTACTCAGAGGGAACTCTTGAGTGAGCTTCATAATTTTGTCTAATAGTGAGAGGTTACTCAGTGATGAAATGAATTATACTCTCTTATATCTGCCCTCTCCCAAAAGCAGTAGTAAAATTATTTGCAAAGTTTTTTATCATGGTGGAGAGGGAAATTGGCTTGGGCCTGTTGAGTGAATTGAATTCTGGGTGTATCATTTAGGGTCTGGCTCAGGAAGCAAATGAGGAACTTGCATAGAAAGGAGTATTTCATTTCACTTAACACAATTTTTTACTAAAAATTACTGAAAAGAGGGCCAAATAATTTAGTTTATGTTCTTATTTTTGGAATGCGTATGTGCTGACATGACTTGATCCCAACATAAACCCCACATACACACGACTTCATCATTACAGATCAGATCAGATCTTTATGAATCACTCTGATTTATAAAAATTGGAGTATTGTAAAGGAGAATTGAACTATAAACAAAAATAATGAGACAATGCAGTACCTGCAACCTTGTACACTTCACAATGCTGCCAGTCAGTCTTCCTGAAGGGACGGAACAACCTTCTTCGTTGATTGGATTAATCACCCTCTTGATGAGTGGAGGACCTCGCAACTTGAAATATGGAAGGGTATGCTTGCGTTTCAGGATTCCTCGTAGTTGAGAGATGATGATGGAGTTGAAACGTGGAATGTGTAGACCTAAGCTTGAGTACACCTCAAACTCAACCTACATGAGAAAACAAAAATGTTTGTGCTATTATTAAACTTCATGCATGACATGTATGTCATGCTAGACCTAAATAAGATTTGACAAAACCATTTTTAACCCTTAAATGGCGCATAGCTATATACCATTTGACACCCACAGGCGCATACCAAAAAAAAAAAAAAAAAAAATTATTTTTTCTTCCTAACCTGTTAATTTGTGTTCACTGATCACGGGAAAAATAATAAAAGAATCGTAAGTGGCATATATTGCCCACTATAGGGCGGGGAAGTGTGGCAAAAATCAGGCGCTGACTAAGCGTGCGTCCCAGGCGGTCTGTTGATCGCCAGCTGTCAGGCCAGAGTTTCCACAAAGAGATAATTACCTAATTATTTCAATGTCTCTGATTGATTTTTCGTAGTTTTTTTGCTGTAATATTATTCAATAGTGTGTAGTGTGATATATTTATATAATAAAATGAGTGAATCATCGCTGTACTCAAAAATATGTTGTGCATATTGTTGATTCAATTATGTTCATCAAACAGTGAACAAATACTTTGTCGGTTATTACACTATATACACAGGTTATATACAAGTATCTGCATGTTTTGTTCACCATGACAAACCACTAAGTTGGTATGCTGAGTGGCAGTGGCAGGCAGTGACTGGCTGCCACTCCCTCCCTCACCTCACCTCACCTGATTTGCCACCATTCTCCACCCACCATACTGTTTTTGCTTTTATATACAGACGCTATATATAAGTATTTACATGTTTTGTTCACCATAACTGTACATCTAAGCTTGTATGGTGAGTAAAGACAAGAGACGTAGCTACTCACACAGTCAGCTGGTGGCGGCCGCCCTCAAGGCCAGACGCACTAATATTTCTCCTACAACAATACTGTTTGTGGTGTTATTACGCTATATACACACATTATATATAAATATCTACCTGTTTTATTCACCACACTTGTACAAGTAAACTGGTATGGTGCCCAAAGACCATCGTGGTCATCAGTAAACAACATGATAAGTCCTGCAGACGACGCTCCACCCTCACCAAAATGGCGGCTCCCAACCTCCTACTCTCGCTGTTATCTCACACTATACACACGTTATATATAAGTATCTACATTTGTGTTCACCATAGCGAACCACTAAGCTGGTATGGTGAGTGCAGTCAATAAAAGGTGGCCACACACACTCAAAAGACAACGCCACCATCCTCCCTCCCACAGCATTACTCCTCCCTCCATGGCGCACAGCGCCAAATATCACCACAATCCTGCTATTATCAGAACCCTGGTCAGTTTTATCACAGTCAGGGGTCTTCTGTAATAATATCATCGCTACATAATAGCATGAACAAGTATATTATGGCATTTTTAGGCGATGCTGTGGTCACAAGCTGAACAGCAGTGCTGTGAGCTCATGCTGCGTGCGTCAGGCTTGGTAGCTGACTCAATACTGAGGCCCTAAGACCCAAGAGTTTGGCCCACGATTTTTTTTAAAAATGGCGTCTGTTTACAAGAGCCCTGATGAAGGTGTGGTGAACCCCGTGTATCCGCGGGCCGTTTAAATCTTGCATAGTACTCCAAAGCATCACATGATGCGATGCGCAATTTACTGCAAGTCGATCAAAGCATCATATGATGCGATGCGCAATTGAAGGGTTAAGGAACACAAGATCCTTTAATTTTAAGTTAAATTATGATCATACAGCTTTCTATATTCATCATAATCATCAATAACATACTCCCCCTCTTGAATTGGGATGGGCAAGCATCTGCCCAGAAATAAGATAAAATCAGAAGATTTAAAATATAGTATTGGAAACCATTGTCAAGCGTAAAAAGAGAAAAAGAGGAAAAAAAGAGAAGAAAGGAAAGAGGGAGTAAAAAGAGAACAGAAATATTTTGCAAACGATTTGTAAAGTTCTTTATCTCAGTTGGATGAGTCAGCTACAGCCTGATGTTTTAGCAGTGTTCTGGGAGGACTATGACTGTTGGTTTAGATTGCAACTGAAGGTGTGTTGCTTAGAAACAAATTGAGCTGGGCAGGGAAACCCAGATGCAACAAAAATGAATATGCCACATGTAGTACATTGGGGTGAGATTTCACAGTATCATTTCAAGGGAATCTCATAGACCCAACACTGCATAGTAGTTGGGTCTGGTTAACAAAAACAATCCAATCTGACTAGAGATTGTCGATACAATATCAAGATGACTACCAAGGGGCAATTGAGAGATTTCTGCAAATGTTGAAAAAGTAAGTGGCACAGCATTATTATGAAGCAGGACAACAATTGGGATAAAGCTGTATCACCAGCTCAATTTGTAATATGCTATGTAGTGATAATCCATTCTCACCACTTCAATTAATGCTTTTTCCCATTGTCATGGACAGGAATCCTGTCAGGCATATTAAGGCTCACATAGCTAAGGGCAACAATGCCAGTTAGTAAACCGATATAATGGTGTTGAAACACTGTCCAATTGACACACACATCCCCTGCACCACACCAATGGTAAGAGATACCTTGAAGGTCATGATGGAAGGATTAGCATGAAGGATTTCTTATATTTATCAACATGAATATAAGAAACAATAAGCTGTACTAAATATAAATATGGTATACACAAACAAATACATTGTGACAGATTATCTTACTTGAGGTTCTTCATAAAAAGAGAAGCTCCAATGGGTGAAGGGATGCCGGGAAAACTGCAGGCGACCATTACCAGAAAGATGAACAACTGTAGACAATGATGATCAAATCAAATACCATAGCATGAACACGGTTGATTTATTAAAAAATTCTTCTTCTTAACATAATTAATACACACTAGAATGACTACCATTAGTCGAGTATTAAACATTTTGTTTCAATGTATGATACTTTATGTAAATTCAAAATCCCAGATTTTTTGTTGCCCGTATATCCCAGGAAATGGCTTTCCTTAAAACAGCTCTTTATAACAATATTTAACTCCATCCCAGACAAACAAGCACAACGTGCTGAATAATACGTAGAAACAAACCTTTAATTTTAACCATGGCAGGCTTGGAGAACCGTGAGGATGCATCAACAGCCAACTGGATTCCACCATTGTACTCCACTTCTACCATGATGTCGATTTGTTCAAGAGTCGAGACATCGGGTTTGAGATTCACACGTTTAGCTGTCACTGCTCGAATGACTGGGAAGTTTGTTCCTAGATTCAAGTCTCGGATCTGAAATCAGCATTCACATAGATCCTTATTTGACAAGGCAACCCTGTTGTACTTTATATACTTTTCCTTATTTAGCTTATATGTACAGTACATGGCTTACCATATCAAAATACAGTATGCAGCAAGACAGATAATTATCCCCCTTTGCCATTAGCTTTGTCTTCTTAGCATCTGTCACACAAACTGCCAATGACAAGTTGCAATGAGTATAAATTACTAATATATACTGTAATTTCAAACTGCTAAGACTGAAAACATTTGGAAAAAGACCCATATATTGAATCTGTAATGATGTGAAGATTTCATTCTATTTAAATAGCAGTAAATGCTGAAAAATAGAACTGTAATAGGAGACAAGTTTTCATCATAATCTATCCCAGGGGAAAACATACACAAATCACAAGTAATTACACATTCAATCCCTTGAATGACAATTGATCGGGACTTGCCAGCCGACCATAGCGACAGATGGTGGTTCGCGCAGCGTTTCTCCCGTAGATCCCTTTGAGGCTTTTCAGGACCCGTTGTCCCTTGACAAGCATTCCGGTCACGACTTTCTCCCGGTCTTGGAGGGGGATCCCGAGTGTGCTTTTCTGGACAGTAAACATCATAGTAAGGCTAACAGATTGGAGGTGAAACGTCGTCTGCATCCTGCAGTGCCCTGTGACCCCCCACATCCTCTGTCTCCACGTCCTCCACTCCCTCCTGGTCAGACAAATTCTCCTGGCCTGATACATTCATCATCGCTTTTGATGCCGATACACCCGCTGATCGGAGTGTATTTTGGAAATAGTAGGGCACGCAGTCTTTTCTATCTTGAGGTTACCTTGAGGGATAAAGTCGTTCAAGTTGTTCCCGAGTTCTTTAAGATCAAGGTGCCCAATTTCAGGCCGAATAAATGCAGGAACTTGATTGCAGTGGACCACGCTTCCTCCGGGGACTTGGTGCTTTCGGACACTACTGATATGTGTGGTTACAAGGTCCGTTGTTATAAGCCTCTGGGTGACCGTTTGGTACGATATGTGGTCCAGCATGTTGTTGACGTTAGTGCGGACGACATCAAGGCGCAACTGCAGGATGGTGATCTTCCGATCTTTGGTGTCAAGAAATTGATGCCGACCTGTATGATACCAGCACTGACCTCCTTACTTTTTTTTGACTCCCTCCCCCCCTGATCGAGTTTGGATTAATGGCTTCCTCCATAAATTGGAGGTGTACGTTCCTCCATCCCACTCAGTGCTTTCATTGTAAGGGTTTTCACCATACTTACCATTGCTGCACCAATGACGTTCGTTGTGGCAAGTGCTCTGGTTCTCGTTACATTTGTGACTGTGAATCTGACAAGCTCTGTTGCCCCAATTGTGGTGGTGATCATGCCATCACTTTAAAGCAGTGTCCTTCCTACATTGTGGCGCTCACTAAGGCTCTTCCTGTCGTCACTCCGCCCGGCAGTCATGCTTTGCCTCATTCTGCCCCAGTTCCTCGTCACCCACCACTTCCCCCTCCGTCGCCGCCTTACCTGTGCCTGATCCATTTGTCACTGACGTTCCTCTCGCCCCTGAGGCTTCTTCTCTCCCACCCGCCATTCAACTGAGTCCCGATCTTCTTGCCGCTATTGTCGCTTGCTTTGTGGATGCACTCAAGATGATGCTGGTCTGCCTCATCACTAAATTCTTTCCGCAGTCCATCCTTTCCGTTCCTGAGGCTGGCCTGTCGCTCCTCTCCTCCGCTTCTTCTACGGTTGACATCCATCCTCCCGCAGCTGCCTCTGCTGTCTCCAATGCATTTGAATCGATGCTGGACAACATCCTTCGAAGCTCTTTGGCGAGCCTTCCCTGTCTCTCCCCACCCAGGCTGCCTTGCCGCACATCTCTGCCCCCGGTACTAAGCGGAAGCAATCCTCCATCGTCCCGATTTCCAAGTGCCCTGCCACCTTGCCTGATGGGATTCCTACATCGCGTTCTCCCACGACTTGTCCTCGCGCCCTTCATAGGTCTTCCTCCCATTGTCTTGCTGGAGCTTCTGCGGAGTCCAATGCATTAGCGTCCCAGTCGTGAGGCTCCAGATGCCATCTATGTACCTTGCCCTGTCCTAACCTCGCCTGTCCCATCTTGACTTCCTCTACCCTTCTACACATTCGCTCCTTGTATCTTCTTCTGTTCGCGCCTCCCTTCCTTTCTCACGTCTGCTTTGCATTTGCCTCCTTCACATCCTTCAACCCCCCCCGCCCTTCGTCTCTTGCCTCCATTCCTCGCTTTCTTTACTGCGGAGACGCTTTGCATTCCCCTTCTGTTTTCTTTATTCCCATTCTGCATTCCTTTCCTCTTGTTTATTTTGTCTTTATCCTCGCCCACTTTGACGACGTCGTTTTCTTCTTGACTCGGGCACGTCGTGACCGTTGGTGTGTTGTTGTGCATTGTCATATACGCATCTTTCTACATTACCACTCGTGCAGTTTTTGGGAGGATATACCTTTATGCAAACTGCACATATTTTGAAGCAGAAGAAAATTGATCAATTAAGCCAGCCTGCTTAATGCAAATTGGTAGCTCTACTTAGTAATAAAAATTACTGTTAAGCCCTATAAAAAAAGGTTTGCAGGCCCTAGTTAGTAATTAACAGTAATTCTTATTACTAAGTAGAGCTACCAATTTATGTTAAGTTAGCTGGCTTAACTGATCAATTGTCATTCAAGGGATTGAATGTGCAATTATTTATGATTGGATAGCACTGGTGTTAGGGCTTTCTGAAGTGTAAAGGCACAATTCAGCCAAGTGTTTAGAAGACCCATGACCAATGGTCACCTTCAAATGATTACACATTGGTGCCAACATTTCATAGGTCAGTGCTAAGTTTCTACGAACTGAGCTAACAAACTGAATGACTGAGTAGCCAGCGCAGGGAGGGGAGGGTTGCGCAGACGAGCAGTGCTGCAGTAGAAGATGACGCTTGCTTGTGTTTGTTTCCTTGGTATTGGAGGGAGTTTTCTTCCCTTTTTGGCTGTTAGTTGTCATTTTCTTACCATGTGGGGTTTGCTTTGTTATGCCTACCATTCTGGGTGCCTAATCCCGGTCGATCCCTCACCACCACCACCAACACTCCCTCACCATCACCACCACTTGTCCCAACATTCCCTCCCTCACCACCACCATTCCCTCCCTCACCACCACCAACACACCCTCCCTCACCACCACCACCACCACCACCAACACACCCTCCCTCGCCACCACCACCAACACTTCCTCCCTCGCCACCACCACCAACACTTCCTCCCTCGCCACCACCACCAACACTTCCTCCCTCGCCACCACCACCAACACTACCTCACTCGCCACCACCATCAGTCCCTCCGTCGCCGCCACCAACACGCCCTCCCTCGCCGCCGCCACCAATACTCCCTCCCTCGCCACCACCACCAACATTGCCACCCTCACTATTTTTATCCCTCCCTGCCACTTCCCCTCAATGCCTCCCTCCATCAATCACTGCCTCCCATCCCTCCCTTAATGCCTTGGAGGTCGGTGGCCTGTTGCCATGTGAGGGCCTACTGATACTAAAACAAACCCAATACCGACCTACGATTATATCGACCGCCAGATCGGTATATGAGGCTCCAGATACCGGTCTCCCAAACCGGTCGTTATTATCGGCAGATCGGTAAATAAGAGGGCATTAAATCAAGTTGATACTGCATACAGTATGTAAAATTGCATCTCTAAAATGCTTCCTGAAGGCATCTCTGATTGCAACAAATCCCTTACCCCCCAACAAATCTGAGTTGGTCCCATATAGTTTGCCGAGATGAGGTTCCACTGTACTGTATGAATGCGCTAATTCTGGTAATCCAAACGAATTAGCATTCAGCGTTTTCGGGTAAACAGTAAGAGTAAGAGAGTAAATACGAAAATGTATGGGTAAACAGTGAGAGTAACAGGGTTGTTACAAAAAATAGTGAATGTTAATTTTTGGATATTTCTAGTAAGAAATTTGGCTACGTTGAATGTCTGACTGACTCAAATGGCCAATATAATTCAGATTACCAAGCTTAGACAGTACAGTATATTCTGTGACAAATGACTGAAAGCCTAAGTGGAATAAACAGTAAATATACAAACACAATGTTGGGCATGAATAGAGATAAATTTGTATTAAAAAAGCCTTAATGAATTCTAAATTCTAAATCAGCTTTGTTCATATTTTAAAATTAAAGACTTTCTTACCTGCATATTGTGGATGAACTTGGAGAGAGCTTTATGCTTCAAAAGATCATTAAACTCAAGTGTGAGAATGTTTGTGAGCCAACGCATGATTCCAGATTCATGACGTTTTTCCTGAATGACAAAAACACTTTAATAAAAATATATCACTTATCACAACAATAATAACAGTAATAAAATAATAATAATAATATACATTATTTGCAAAAATACAGGATCAAATTACAGTGATTACTTAGTAGGTACACAACAGCATTTGTATATTTTATAAAGCAACTACTGTAATTAGCATAGCATGTAATGTAAGGGTAAACTTAAGATAATGAGTATTGCATTTTCACATTTTTGAAGTAATCCTTATTTTAGATATAAGACATACATATAAATGATAAAAAGAAATTGAGCAAATAATATTAAGTTTTCTACTATGATCTTGATCTTGTGGTTATCTTGAGATGATTTCGGGGCTTTTTAGTGTCCCCGCGGCCCGGTCCTCGACCAGGCCTCCATCCCCAGGAAGCAGCCCGTGACAGCTGGCTAACACCCAGGTACCTATTTTACTGCTAGGTAACAGGGGCATAGGGTGAAAGAAACTCTGCCCATTGTTTCTCGCCGGCACCTGGGATCGAACCCAGGACCACAGGAACACAAGTCCTGCGTGCTGTCCGCTCGGCCGACCGGCTCCCTGATACTTAAAGATGAAAGACATTGACTAGTTTATTTTGTGGAATCTCTAACCTTAGTGTTAATTATAATAGTATCTTAATACTTTATTATTCACAATAACAGCAAACATAAATTGTCTTATACACAAAGAAATCACACTAATGTGGTACAGTATATATCAATGAGAAAATCAACTGGAGAACTGTTCAATCCACGAACCTCCACCTCCGCAACAAACACTCCCTACCCAGGGCAGGACGGAAACCGAAGACCCCCGCTCCACCCCAAGGGCAAGGCTAATGCCAAGCGACAAAGACCTCGATGGGAGTGAGTCCCGAAAGCCCCAGAGAAGATAACCCTGAACATGCAAGGGTAGTACTTACAGGGTGTCAAGGGAAGTTAGCCCTTAATGCATGCAGCCCTGCATACAGAAGAACACCTGAAGAACCACCCCACACAGCTGGCACAGCCACACAGGGCAAAAATCCAGATAGGAAAGCGAGGCCAAAGGTAATTTGTGCCCCCAGTGCACAAGAATTGAGCTGCCAGCTCGCCTGAGTGGGCTCAGTCTGAGGCGGGGAAGGTGCTAACGAGCGGGCGCGCAAGTTGGATGACTATTATGCTTGTTTATTTTTATTCTTCGGGGGGAAGGGGAGTTCTTTGGCTCTGTTTGGATATAGGTTGCAATTTTCAGCTGTTGGAGGTTTGTATTGTTACGCCTACCTTTCTGGGGGTATACCTCGGTCGATGGCAGACATGACATATTCTACATTCAGATTGCTCATATGGCCATTGCTCCCTGCACCTCTCTGAGAGAGGCCAGGTTTTGGCTCGTGGTCCCAGTCGGCAGAACTCCCATAACTGATGTCCCCAAACTAATATAGCTCATATTAGTCTGGATAGCTTCAGGAGCTGACGGGGCTCTCCACAGAAGCAACCCAAACGAAGGTCAAGCATGCTGTGTTCTATGAGAAAATTAATTCATTTTTTTAGATTTTAATTATTTTAAAATGTGGTCATTGGCAACTACCCATTGGCTTGGAGGTTCCTAGCCATCTGATACCCTCTCAGTCTTTTTTGGCATTGTGAAGGAAGGAGGGGTTATGGTTCCCAATGAAGCACAAATGGGGGTCACTTTTTGTTGTAATATATCATTAATTTTATTGATTATTCCACATGAATATGTTAAAACCTAATTACAGTATTGAAACAGAAAACATAATGAAAATACAATATTTGAAATAAATAAATATAACAGACTATAATTTTCTCGTCAAAATGACTACCAACGAGTGACGCCACCACACTTGCACCCGCCTCTCTGGGAAAATTCCACAATACTAAATAAATTTGTCCATGGCCTAATATGGCTCTGTAGTAACTACACAATTGCTGCATGTTGCTATTGGAAAGCCCTGGACACATTGTAGCAATACTGTACATGAATTTTAACTATAGTTACAATTGGGCCTGACAGCTGAGTAGACAGCACTTCATGTTCGTAGTCCTGAGGTTCCAGGTTCGATTCCCGGTGGAAGCAGAAACAAATGGGCAGTTTCTTTCACCTTAATGCTCCTGTTCACCTAGCAGTAAATAGGTACCTGGGAGTTAAGACAGCTGCTACGGGCTGCTTCCTGGGAGTGTGTAACAAAAAAGGAGGCCTGGTCGAGGACCAGGCTGCGGGGATGCTAAGCCCCAAAATCATCTCAAGATGACTCAAGATATAGTATGTATACACAGTATTCACACTGTATATTAGTATAAAATATTATAGAATACATATATTTCATTCACCTGAGCATTAGAACATTTGAACCTGACCCCATGAGCAGGAGACATAAGCTCTAACCACTATGCTATGAACAGCTTTAATAAGGAAAGATTTGAGAAACAACTAATTGCTGCCCAGCTGAAATTTTATACTTTTCCTGGCTGCTACTAAAGCACACAGGAGTTAGTGATCCCTGCCCATGTCATTATATGACATGGCAAAGCTCACTAATTCCTATGAAAGAATAAAATTCCAAGCACCAGAGGAGAGCAGGATACATGCCAACCCACCAACCAGAAGCAAAACCGGACCGAAGGGGACACTGGAAGGCTAGGTAAAAGGAAACTGGCCAAGGTAGTGCAAAAGCAGGCTGGGGGCATGCAAGACAAGAAGCAGAATAGAGCCGAGACCATCGACCCCAAACACAACCCGCAATGGCTCTGCCATCTCCACACAACATGAGGCGAAAGAAAACTGGGACAGCCACAAACATCGAAGACCAGGGCACCACAGCCAACACTGGAAAAGCTCCTGCTGACGTGACCAAGATATGAAAAGAAAGAAGCCCACCCAAAAAAAACTAGAACCCCCCAAAAAGGGGGGAAAGGCCGACCAGACACAATACGGCCCAAAGTAAAAACAAAATGCCCATGAATATGAATAGAAGAAAACCCGACGAGCCATCACTGACCACCCAGGGAGGGGTGAAGGACTGCCACAAATGGAAGGGAGGCTACCTGTTGAAGATTCCGGGGGTTAATGTTCACATGGCCCCAGTCTTTGACCAGGCTTCCTGGTTGCTGGTCTGATCCACTAGGCTGTTTGATACGGCTGCTCGCAGCCTGATATATGAGTCAGCCTGGTTAATCAGGTATCCTTTGAAGGTGCTTGTCGAGTTCTCTTTTGAACACAGAGAGGTCGGCCAGTTATGCCCCATATGTGCGAAGGAGGTGTGTTGAAAAGTCTTGGGCCTTTGATGTTGATCGAGTTCTCTCTCAGTATGTCTATTAAACCTTGCTCTTCAGTGCTCTTATTTTGCACATCCTGCTATGTCTTCTGGTCTCATATGGTCTTACTGTATTTCTGTGAGCAGATTTGGAACCAGTCCTTTTAATATTTTCCAAGTGGAGATTATTATGTTTCTCTTCTGCCTGTGCTACAGGGAATACAGATATAAAACTTTTAGATGTCTCAATAATTTAGATGTTTTGAGTGAATTCTAGCAGTAAAGAATCTTTGTACACTCTCCAGGTCAGCAATTTCTCCAGCTTTGAATGAGGCTGTTAGCGTGCAACAATATACCACTCTCTGAGAGCACTTGTGTCTTAAAAAATATCATCATAGGCAGCCCATCCTCCTGTTTTGGTAGTACAGTACTCTTAGTAACAACGAGGACCATAGTATATATACCGACGTACAACGAAATTAGAAGGTAGAAATCTGAACTATTGTGTTGGACAAACTGGAAATCTATTTTTTTACTTTATTTTTTTACTTGTGCTGCTTTGACAAACTAAACTAACCTAACCTAACCTTCCTAGTCTTAGTATGCGATATCTGAGGCCTAATATAGTACACATGTGTGCTATACTAGGCCAAGAAATATTTAAGTTTATGTTTTAGCTTTATTTATTTTAAAAGAATTCCTTACTAGTCAGTATACTACTATCTAAAACCTAAGAACGTATGAATTCTGACAACTGTCACAATAGGTACTATCTAAACAGAAGGATGGGTTGTCATAGGCATGGCATCTTTTGTTTGGAAGGTTCTTGTTATCCAGCTTGTCATTTTTCTTGCAGCTGTAACTGCAACTTTGTTGTGCTCTATAGAAGTAAGGTATTCTGACATGAGTACTTCTCCAGTGGCTGGGAGCTACCAGAGACCTGGCAACTGATACACCCAAAAGCCTACCCCAACACACCACTGGCAAGGCCCCAGCCCAAACAGACTGTGACAAAAGGAGAACAAAGCCCTCCAGGATAGAACCCAATGGCAGAGAACCATCAATAAAAAGGGAGGCACTGCAAACCAATGCATCAGAAGGAAAAAAGGGAGGCTGGGAGAGCCTGTGCCACTACCAAAGGAAAAAGTCAAAACAGCCAGATGACCCAGAGGTGGACGGCTAGGAAGTGGCTTTCGCTACCAGGAGCACTGGAATGGACAGGAAGGGAGCAGCTGCATGAACCCACACACAAGAAGGGCAGGCACAACTAGCAAGTACGAAAGGTATCCCAGAGAAGCCTGAAGCAGTCTAAAACCATCACCACAAGAGCGAGGACATGACAAAAAGGTGCAAAACCTTTTTGCTTTGCAAAAGATGTCTGCAGGCCAGGGACACTAGAACCCGAACAACAACGAATTGGGAATGGAATACGCAGGAAGCAGAAAAGAACCACATAACCCATGACAAAGGAACATGAAAGGCAAGCACCTGCAGGGCACCAGTCCCAATGCATGCAGAATTAGACCCAAATGGGAGCTGCACCCATAGGGAACAAGCAGGGAAAGGGGAAACAAAAACCCCACACCCCCACAAGGAAAGATCCCCCTAAAACTCCACACACCCCACAAGGAAAGACCCACTGCAAAATGCCCAAGTAGCCACAGAGTTAAAAAGGTACCCAAGGCCCCAACACCAGCTCCTCTTAAGCCCCGAGAGCCACTACCAGAGGGCCGCAGGGCACAGCCAATGTCCACGCCCACTGCCTATAAAGAACAGGAGCCCAAGGGAAAAGCTTCAAACAGAAAGAGGGCTGGCAGTATGAAACTCCTTAACCACTGCACTACGCAATGTACTTTTAGGTGTTCAACAGGTGGTGCGCAACGCGCCTCAGGGATCTTATAGTTATAGCGTACAATTCAAAACTGGCGCGCAGTGACGTGGGTACGAAATGTATGCCTGAGAGCCCCAGTGATCATCCACCATTTTGAAAAAAAATCCCAGAATGCTCCAGGGCTGTGGGGAGCCTCAGTTTCAAGGAAGCAACCATGTCAGACACATCGTCTACGAGCTCCCGCTCCACGGTCGGCCGCTGACACGGAAAACGACTCTCTGAGGAGGAAATACGCGACATATTGTATGATGATGGAGCGATGGATGATAATTTAGACTACGCTCCAGAGAAAGACCTAACATAGAGGTCTGACACGAGTGAGGGGGGAGAATGAGGTGGAGGAGGTCGTGAGTGAGTACAATACAAGTGCCTCACCCGACCTGCCTCGCCACCCCAGGTCAACACCGTAAACCCTTTAACTGCGCAACGCGCCTGCAGGCCCATGTCTGGCGTGAGCTATGTGCCTCCGGGTATTTGTATTTTTCACATTCCATTCAAAACTCCCGCGGCTACATGGGGTTCATATCAGCTTCCTCAGGGCTCTTGTAAACAGACGCCATCTTTAAAAAAATCGTGGTCCACATTCCCGGGTGTGAGAGCCTCAGTAGTGAGTGAGCAACCAAGGCCGGCGCATGCAGGATGAATTCACAGCACTGCTGTTCAGCTTGTGACCACAGCATCACCTAATAATGTCAAAATATATATATAACTTGTATTATTTAGCCATGATAGTATTACAGAAGAGCCTGAGTGTGATAATGACTGTGTACAATGTTCAAATATTAGTGATTCAATGCTGTTCACGATGTTCACAGCACTAGCCACAGCACCACAGCATTATTTCGTCCATCTAGGAATCTTCAAACGACTTCTTAGGTTCCTTTACCTAAGAAGTTGATGCCAATAACTCTTATATACTATACTTGTACTGTACAGGCAATCCAATACTCGGCACCAGCGGAACGGGCAAGAGAGGACACCAAAAAGGGGATGATCCACACGAAGACACTAGGTAAAACGTAATAGTGGCATGAATGGCATGAATAGAACCCTACAGTGGGAACGGGTACAAGTGAAACAAAAAGCCAATGAAAAGACCCAAATTAAAACAAGTACAGTACTGTACTGCAATCTCTCAGGACACCAGACTGTGGAGGATGAGTAAACAAGGGAGAAAACTAGACCAAACCAGCGAACAGATTGGAAAGACTACCTCAACGCACCAGGGTGAGGGCGTGCGAACCACAGTGCTTGTCACTGTGGCTTGTCAAAGGTTCCCCTCATTTGCCTTGATGATCTTTTCCAGGTGGACTTTAAAATTTAACAGTTTAACATTTACGGCTTCGGCAGGTTGGCGGTTCCATGGGTTTATAACCCTGTGGGTGAAAAAAGCATTTCCTGTCCTCAGTCCTACATTGTGGCTTGTTGAGCTTGAAACAGTTGTTCCTTGTTTGTGTTACATCTGACTTTTTGAAGAAATTGTCCAGATCAACATCCTCCAAATGAAGAGGTTTTGACACATCAGGAGACATCTACACAATGATCGATTGAGATCGTGATCCCAGCGGAAAATGTCCATAAAACATGTAAGTTGACCTCATGGAATGCCAAGAAACTGGAATAGGCAAAGACAAAACAGAAAAATGAGAGGTCAAGAAATGCCAATCTCAAGTCTTCAACCATGTCTGAGGCTTTCCCCTCACCTGCTGCTCCACCTGCCAAGTGCCTGCGACTGAGTGAATGGCTGATGCATGAAAAAAAAAAAAATGTGTGTGGTGCTTTAAGCCAGAGTCAGCCATTATCCTGAATAAGCTATCCTTGATTTAGCACAGTCATGCATGGATAGCTTTCAAGTGCCACACAGGGACCCTCAAAGATCAGAAAATGTGAGACAATAAACAATGTGATCGATTATGCAGCTGATAACTTCTTAGCAATTGAGATCAGATATCACAACAAATGCTGGTTGAAAGATGCACATAGTTACACACCAGAAAATGAGTGAAAATGATAAACTCCCATGCATGCACGAGGCTCGGATTATCTTTTTTTTGGCCACACCAGACTGACTATCTTTGAGGAAAATGAGCTAAGGTCACTACAGAGCCTCCTCAAAAACTACAGCTCAATCATATATCAGTATGGCTTCCAAACATCCAACATCAAGTTATCCTATATCAAAGATGTCCTGACCTGGGAGTTTGAGGGCAAAATCAGCTTCCTCACATTCAGAGGAACCAGAGTGATCAACTGAAGAGAGTGAGGAAGATGACAGTAAGGAGGGGGGGGGGGGGGGAAAGGGGATGATGATGTGTAGAGGAGAATGTGGGGGGGGGGTATTCATCAGAATCTTATGACTAAGAATCTAGGCAGGCAGAATACTCCGATTCGGACTGATTATTCCTCTCAAGGTCATATTGATTCATCAGTTACAATGTCATAATGTGAAATATGACAAAAGCATAATTGTTGACTTCTAAATGTGTTGTGGTGTAATTTGTCTACAGAAAATGGGCAAAAAGAATTATTTTCAGGGTAAAATGATTCTCTAATTGATATGTTTAAGTACTGTAGTTTCATTTGAAACTGTTCAAGTTACAGCTATTAAAAAAACAAGAGATTATTCTGAAATGTAATGAGCTATTATGAGGACATTCGGTGCGCGTTTGTTTTACTTTTGCATATAATTAGTGACTACAGTATATGAAATATACAAATACTGTACTTACTAGGTAACCACTATAATCTGAATCTTTATTTTAATAAATAAAATATTATTAATGTAATATAATAGTCTTTAAATTAATAGTGAAGTCAGCTTAAAAGCATATTAAAACAGTACCAAGCTGGCAATTAATGTGCATTTTTATAAGAAAGTATCAATGAAGGAGTCAAGACAGAATATACATCAAGCAATAAGTGAGCAAACTAATAGGTTACTTCATTATATAGTACAGTACAGTATATCCAATATAAACAAATGAATACTGTACTGTACTCTTACTTGGAAAAAGAACTGGAGTATTAAGTTGAGTGCCAAGCAGGTCTCACGACGGTGGAACCCATCTCCTTGCTTTAGCTTATCTACTAGTTCTTCTGGCAGGTTAGTGTCTGTTATTGATGGCTTTTTGGATTCTGGTTCTGGCAGACTTTGTGTTGTTAACCACCACCATGCTGAAACTACTACGCTCACAGCACCCGCAGCAAATACAAAAATATTCCACAAGAGAATTCCAAGCATCCTGATGACAGTTGATAGTGGTATCTAATTTTGAGTTAATTAAGAGATATCTGGAATCCACTGATGCTCATCCTCACTGAAAATATAGCACAAATTTTATATTAAATAAACTACATCTTTCATATTCACACTGGTGAGATACATGCACACACAAACGGAGACTAACAGGCACACATACCAGCAATACTACGAAGCAAGAAACAATTACACAGCAGTGAAAAAGAGAAGCAGAAATTAAATTTGAGTAAGGTATAGCAGAAAAATGTAAAACAGAACCAGGCCTATTCAATAAATTCATTAAAAGTAAATAAATTAGAGATATAAAATAGTAGATATAAAAGAGTAAATAAAAAGCAATAAATTCAATTATTCATTAAAATTCATTACATTAAAAGTAAAATACAGGTAAAGGATAAAATTCAGATGCTGAAAAAAGGGGAACAGATTCACAGAAAATGAAAAGGAAATGAGTGAAACACTAAACAAACATTTCCAAAATGTGTTTGTGCAAAATGACTGACACAGTCATGATCTGACCCTGGCTGTGGGCTGTGATTGGGTTTCTCCCTTTCCTCTCCCAATCGCATCCATCTCTTCGCCTCTCCACCAATATTCTCCCTCCACTAACTTCCTCCTCTCCCTCTCTCCTTCCCACTTCCACACCCTCTACCTGTCTCCCTCCCTCTCTTGTCTCTCCACCTTTCTCCCACTCTACCCAACATCCTCCATACATACATACATTATCATGGGGGTGAGGAAGCATCAGCCTGGAGAAAAATAGTGAGTAATATTGTAAAGTTCATAGTTATTAATAAAATAATTATAAATATATACTTAGTCCATTCATAATTACATGCCAGCATTTATCCTCAGCAGCACCCCAACACTTGATAAGACCAAATGTACAGCACTCCTCATGAATTGTCATATGTTCTATATACAAATACATTCACTCTCTTTATAAACTGCTGCTGCCCAGCTTTGTATCAGCTTTGTCACACAGTTATTTACCATGATTTCCCACCTTCCTCTTCTCTTACATTAAATTTATTTTGAATACACCCTTTACTAGTCTTCCATTATCCATTAACAGAGTACTGTATGTTTAAACCATCTCAGCATGTTCTCCTCAAACTTGCAGTTTACTGACTTTTGTACTTCACATCTCCATGATATTATAATTTATTACAATATTTACTTTTAACACTGACCTCATCCATGCACTGTATATATATTAAACCAACCAAGGTGGCATTACACAACACTAACTTACACCTATATTAATATGAAATCTGTCACCGATTACACAATTAACTCCTATTAACTCTTGCATTATTCATACACTATGAACATCATATTCACATTAGCCCTTTTTAATATTTCACCCCACTAGACTTTAAAATTATTCTTGCCCCCCCCCCCCCCCTCACTACTACTGCTAGCCTCTTCACCATTAACTTTCTCCCATGCCTATATTTAACATTCTTATTTATCCATTTTTACAGCATTACAAGAGCTTGAATAAATTTGAAAAAATATGAAACGGTATTTGTTTTTTACAACTGAAAGTACTTGTGCAATCTATGACTATAAAATAGTAACTAGTCAATTTAATAAAAACTACAGTAATAATTTATATATTTACCAAAACAGACTGAAAATATATTATTCAGCTAGTGGCATATATTCAGATTCAGATTCAGATTCAGATGTTTATTCAGGTAAGGTATATACATACAAGTGATGTTACATTAATGGATTGATATATAGATAGAGCTAGTACATACAATGCCTAAAGCCACTATTACGCAATGCGTTTCGGGCAAGAAAACATTAATATCTAGAACTTAATACTAATTGAGCATAAAGAATAAAAAGTGTTGAGAACAAATACAAATAAAGATAAAAAAAGGGGGAACATGACTGAAAAAGCAGCACAAATACAATAGGTTGACAAACAGTGTTGATTAATAAAAAAGAAAATAACAGACATGGGTTGACAATAGAGGAGTGAGGTAGATTACAGGGAATTTATTAGGTAGTGTTTAGTTTTTATCTTAAACTGGTTGAGAGAGGTACAGTCTTTAACATGGTTGGGAAGGTCATTCCACATTCTGGGCCCCTTGATTTGCAGAGCATTTCTAGTTTGATTAAGACGTACTCTAGGAATATCAAAACTGTATTTATTTCTGGTGTGGTGCTCATGGGTTCTGTTACAACCTTCTATGAAGCTTTTAAGATCAGGATTGGCATTATAGTTTAGCGTTTTATATATGTATAATACACATGAGAGAATGTGCAGTGACTTAATATCTAACATATTCAGAGATTTGAGTAGGGGTACCGAGTGATGTCTGGGGCCAGAGTTGGATATTGTTCTAATAGCAGCTTTGTGTTGGGTAATTAGAGGACGTAAGTGATTTTGGGTAGTAGAACCCCAAGCACAAATACCATAGTTGAGATAAGGATATATAAGGGAGTAATAGAGAGTCACCAGGGCAGGGCGTGGTACATAATATCTGATCTTAGAAAGAATGCCCACAGTTTTTGAAACTTTTTTTGATATATTTAGAATGTGTCCCTGGAAATTCAGCTTGTGGTCAATGAGAATGCCAAGGAATTTGCCATCTAATTTGTTACAAATTTGGGTATTGTTTATTTTGAGATTTATATGACTAGAGGATTTATTGCCAAACAGAATATAGAAAGTTTTGTCAATGTTAAGGGTGAGTTTGTTGGAAGTTAGCCAAAGATGGACTTTATTTAGCTCAGTATTTACTGTGGCATTTAGAGCAAGAGGGTCAGGACTGGAGTAAATGAAGGTTGTGTCGTCAGCAAATAGAATTGGTTTGAGGTGTTGGGAGGCATTTGGAAGGTCATTAATGTAGATGAGAAAGAGGAGAGGGCCAAGTATGCTGCCCTGAGGAACACCAATGTTGATGGGTAGGGTGGGAGAAATTGTATTATTCACAGAAACATATTGGAGCCTGTCAGTAAGGTAGGACTCGAGGTATTGTAGGGAGTGTCCTCTGACTCCATAATGATGTAATTTAAGAAGAAGGTTATGGTGGTTGACAGTATCAAAAGCTTTACGCAGGTCCACAAATAACCCAACAGGGAACTCCTTTTTATCAAGAGCTGTATGAATCGAGTTAAGCATACTAATAAGTGCATCGTTAGTGCTTTTTTTGGGTCTGAAGCCATATTGGCAAGGGCTAAGTATATTGAGTTTGGCTAGATATGAGTAAAGCTGCTTATATATAAGTTTTTCAAAAATTTTTGACAAGTTTGGCAGGATTGATATAGGTCTGTAGTTGTTAACATCTGTGGGGTCACCACATTTGTGGACAGGCGTTACTCTCGCTTTTTTTAGAATATCTGGAAAGGTTTGGAGTTCAAGTGACTTGTTGAAGAGCAAAGCAATAGCAGGGGCTAAAGATCTGGAGGCTTTTTTATAAATTAAAGTTGGTATCTCCTCAAGGGCACCAGACTTGGTTTTAAGGGAAAGGATTATCTCATTGACGTCAGTGGAGTTAATAGGCTTTAGGTACAGAGACTGTGGATAGTTACCTGTAAGATAGTCCTTAATGTCAGTACTGGAAGATGGAATATCATTTGCAAGGGATGAACCAATGGAAGAGAAGAACCTATTGAACTCAATAGCAGAATCAGAGGCTGAAAGCTGACCATCGTTATTAGACAGGAGAGTCGGTTTGTTATTTAAAGATTTCTTTGATCCCAATATTTGTGAAATTGTGCTCCAAGTTTGTTTAATGTTGCTCTTTATTTGAGTAAATTTATCTTCGTAGTATTTAGTTTTGGCTCGTCTAATTATCTTAGATAGCAATAATGAGTAATTCTTTGAGAATTCTTTGGAGACAATTCCTAACCTATACTTCTTCTCAAGGTCGTGTTTTTTGTTAATGGATTTCAGTATTCCCTTTGTAAGCCAAGGATTGTTAAGCCTTTTGCTTGTGACTTGTTTTGTAAGCCTAGGACAGTGGGTGTTATAAAGGCTAAGAGTTGTTTGTAGAAAAGATTGCACTGCTAGGTTGATGTCCCCTATGTTACCTAACTCGGACTCCCAGTTGACATTATCAGCAGCAGTTATAAAATTGTTTATAGCAGTTTCATTGTGCAGCCTAAAGCTTAACTCCCTTGTTTCAAGAGGTGGTTTGCTAATGTTAGTTAAGAGAAATGTGGGGTAGTGGTCTGTAGTGCTGTCGGTGATTATACCTGAAGTAAGCGGAGAGGTTATGTTGGTCCAGATGTGATCTAGAGTCGTGGCAGTGCTATCAGTGATTCTAGTAGGTCTAGTGATTAAGGGTATGAGGAAGCAGGAATTCATACAGTTGAGGAAGCTAACAGCAGTAGGGTGTTCTGGCTCGCAGAGGTCAATATTAAAGTCCCCTGCGATAATTAGGTGGTTTTTGTTCAGTCTGTTATCAAGTATTAGATTTCTAAGGTTTGAGTTGAATACAGACACATCAGTGTTGGGAATTCTATAGACTGCACCCACAGACAGGACAGACTCGGCACCCTTGACTCTGAAGCTGGCGAAGATATACTCCCCATAGCAGTCTCTAGTTCTAATTTCTTTTAAGCATGTTAGTTCTTGGTGGTAGTAAAGAGCAGTGCCACCACCTCTCTGAAGTTGACGACAGTTGTGAATTGCTGAGTAGTTAGGCATGTTAAAGAGTTGAGTAGTATCCTCTTTCAACCATGTTTCAGTAAGTATAATAAAAGAGAATTTGTTGCCAATAGTTTCAATCAAGGCACTAACATCATCGAAGTGTTTACCTAGGGATCTAATGTTCAAATTGATTACAGAGATATTGTGATTATGAGTTAATACATTGTTTACATCATGTGCTGCAAAATATCTGCAATTTAGATCATTAAAGTGATTATTGTCATAGATAGTGGATAAGAGGTTAAGTTCTGGGTCTATACTTGACTGCATAAAAAAAGCTGATTGTAGAATCAGAAATAAGTAGAAATAAGCTATAAAATAGGGAAAAATATATACACAATACTGTACAAAAACACAAAAGGGGCTTACAGGGGTACAATGGAGTAAGGGAGTATGGCTAGGCTAGGCAACCTAGGCAGTTAATGAGATTAAAGAAAAAACATGTAAACATGGACTATACAAAACACAAGATATAGAAACAAAAAATACAAAAAAAACAAATTGAGCAAAAATGAAAAAAAAACGAAAAAATGAGGTAGATTGTTTACGAGTACTCTCAGGTACACTGTAAGTAACAATTTGCAATTTGAGATGCAGGCAAAGCCAGGGGTACAATGGAGTAAGGGAGCATGGCGAGGCTAGGCAACCTAGGTAATAAATGAAATCAAAGAAAAGTTGAATAATAAACATAGGCAAATTTAAGCTAATGATTAATAACTATAGATAGTTCAGTAATGACTGTATAATTAAAAAGACCTGAAGAACTACTAATAACTCAATTAAATAATTTCGGTAAATGACTAGGTAAGAGTAAGTTAAAAATTAAGTCAGAAAATGAACCAAGGAGATTTAGGATACCTAGCCCCACTAGTTGACATATTTGTAACACTAAAACCAAAACTACACTGAAAAAGCTATTGAACTGACAGCTCAAGCCATTTCATGCATGTAAATATAAAACACACCACGACAAAATATGTTAGAGGAGGTAGGAAGGTGAAGTAAGACACGAGTGAGTAAACTACAGTAGTGGCTAACAAAGGGTTTATGAACTGCATCTACTACTACAAGACTGCGACCTGTATGGGATACCACAAGTACAATATGTACACTTAAATATCTCTCCAGTTGTAGATTTTTATCATTATCATTCTAAAAATATATGAAACAGCTCGTTATTTAGCCATTAAGCTTGCCATTTCCATACGTGAGGCAACAATGACGCTCTGAACACATAACTCATCAATGACAAAAAAAAATATATATATCTTTCTTCTGAAATCCACCTATTCATAACGACCTAACGTAGCTCAGTCCTCCGACTTGCACTCCCATCCGTAATATATCTTGACCGCGTTAAAATTTACCACATTGAAGGTCGGGTCTTACCTCATTAACCATTCACACAGACATCCCCCGAGCGTCATGTCAGAGGTGTTCCACCATCCTCACAGCTGACGTGCAGACGACGCCCGCTGGAGCCTTCACCTTTTGCCGACAGATGGCACCTCGCGCCTGAGCGATACTCAACGGAAATTAACAACTGCCAAAATATTGATATCTGCACTGTCTTTCATAAATAATATACTAATGTTAATTATTGTAATAAACAAATATTTAATATATGGTGCCTTGTCATATCCATGTGTATTTAGGGTTCAGACACCGAAGGATTTTACGAATAAAATGCAACGTAATTAACAGAATATTTTCATTGTCATGTGCTTTGCATTTGTAAACAAATCTCCGAGTGTTCAGAGTTGACTTTGGCTTCATTGGTTGAAGACACGCATATTTATCTTTAAATACCAACTAAGAGTTATTGTTCAAGCTTTTAATTCTTGTATTTATTTATATAAGAAATATTAAAACAAAATATTAATAAAAATATTAGTTAATTTAAAGTTTTTTTTATTAACAAGCTACATGAAAGATTAGTGTAAATCAAAGACTAGTTATAGGTTCATCTAATATTCCCATCTCGCAGGATGGTTAGTCATACATGGAATCAGGGGAGAAAATACCAGCCTCAATACAAAAACAAATCAACTCTGACTAAAAATCAGTAGAGAACATGAAATGTAAGGCTGATCAATTAGCCCCCGCTAGCAAAATCTGGGTACAGCACAAAAATATCTTCCAACATTCCTGAGTTTATGAAGTAATTACAGAGCTCAAAGTACCTCATACCATTTGGTTTGAAGTCACCTATAACAGGGCAATCACAGATATAGTGTTGGAGAGTATGTCCAAGCTCTTGTTGTTCACATAGACTTGTTCAAAGACTAGTTATAAGTTCATCTAATATTCCCATCTCACAGGATGGCTAGTCATACATGGAATCAGGGGAGAAAATACAACAATTGGAATGTTCCCCATTGGGGGGATTCATTACCTGCAGCCACCTACCATAGATATCGATATCCCAGCCTAATTCTGACAATTACAATGTCACACACTGTCTAGTGGATGTTTTATGCTTATCATTTTACGGGCTATTCATGCCCTTTTGGGTGGCTTAATATTTATCAATCAATCGAGTAATCATTACGGGCTCACCATAGCACGTGCTACTTGGAACTTTTTGTTATGAGTAGCTGAATCTAAAACAACAATAAACAACGAGTAATCCTTTTACGGGCTATTCATGTCCGTGCCACCTCTTGGGTGGCTTAATCTTCATCAGTCAATCGAGAAATCATTAATCAACCAGTTCCCTGCCAAGTGAGTGGTGTATGGTGGGACATTTCACAAATCACACTGCACGGCACAGGGGCCTGGTAGCCTGGTGGATAGCGCACAGGACTCATAATTCTGTGGTGCAGGTTAGATTCCCGCACGAGGCAGAAACAAATGGGCAAAGTTTCTTTCACCCTGAATGCCCCTGTTACCTAGCAGTAAATAGGTACCTGGGATTTAGTCAGCTGTCACGGGCTGCTTCCTGGGTGTGTGTGGTGTGGAAAAAAAAATAGTTAGTAAACAGTTGATTGACAGTTGAGAGGCGGGCCGAAAGAGCAAAGTTCAACCCTCACAAACACAACTAGGTGAATACTGGCCACGATTCCTCGCCGCAGAGACACGGCTTCCCTGCGACCTGAATGCCATACAAAATTCCCGCCTCACGCTTCCCATTCTCCTCAACTGCCAAGGCCTTCCCTAGACCCAGTGCTGTAGCTGCCCCGAACCCATCAACAACAACAAGGCTCAATTGCTGCAGAAAAAGAGGCAGCGCTCAATTACTGCTAGAGGAGAGGAGACCAAAGGGAGCTTTCTGATTCAACCTTGAAGCTGTGCGGACGTCCGACTTCTCCGCCTAGGGGTCGCCAGAGAACGTTGTGCTTTTTCTGCCCATTGGGTTACGTTTTGCTGTAAGGCACAGTCATTCGACAGGCCGGATGGTTGAAGCGCCCGGCGCATATATCGCTATGGGGTCACAGGAGCTTTGATGGATTTTCTTGCGTTTTCCGACTTGCACCTCAGGCATTGAGGTGAGGTCCGGAGCCGACTTGGCCGAGAGGTGCCTCGGGCCTGTCAGGCCTTGGAGATTCCTTTGTTCCCTCGGGCCTGTCAGGCCTTGGAGGTTCCTTTGTTCCCTCGGGCCTGTCAGGCCTTGGAGGTTCCTTTGTTCCCTCTGGACGTGGAGGGCGTCTGGCTTTTGCTCTGCCGGGGTTGTTACCCTGTGTGTGGTGTAGGTTGCTGGCGCCTGCCCTGCCATCTGGTTATGTTTCTTTTCGGGATAGCCTCCCATTTTGTTTTCTTACCAGGAATCCAGTTCGACAAGTTGCATATGTCTACTTACGTTGACAGCAACCGATTAAGGGGATCTTCTTGCCAAGATTCTATTCTTTGTAGTACATGCAGTGGAATGAATAGAACTGTTGATGCCTTGTCTAAACTTGCCCTCAACTCGGCAGAAAAATTTAAATGCTAAATAACATTTTGCAGTAGGTAAGTGCTCTATTTTTTTTCATGTTTCATGGGTGTTATTTGGCATGTGTCACAGAATTTGGTATTGTGGTAAGTATGCACCCTTTCTATTTGTCTGCTCTTGACTGCAGAGTAATGGCCAGAAATATCACCTAGAATTCTGAAATGCACATTTAAGTTCTTAAGAGAGACAAAACTGTTTTGCATGTAAGCTTGAAATCCACAATCGGCTTAATACATAAAAAGGAGAGGCACATAAATCAAAGTTAAAAAATGAATTGTGTAGGTAGAGCCTATATACAGAACTTAAACTGTTGTAGACCTTTATCCAAAATGACAATTTTTTTTTCCAATGTTATAATAACTTATATGGGTGAAGCTGATAGACTAGGACAAAAATATTTGCATCATTAATTACCTACATGAATACGGTAATTTCAGGTTGTTTTGGCTATAAATTCTTATTGCAGAAATTATATACAGTTTGGTTCACCTTATAGTTTTCCATAGTCTGGAACAGGAAGCCTGTTTAGCTTATCATGTTCCCTGGCCCTAGGCCAGCTACTGATGACCATCTCCAATATGCAACCCACAACAGTTGCCTGACTCCTGGGTATCTATTTTACTCCTAGGTGAGCAGAGGCATTAAGTGAAAACGAATGTACTTGACCATCTCAGTTCCACCTTGGATCCTCAGTTGTGAGCTGAGGAAGTAGACCACTGCACTGTACAATGTTTTACACATTTTTAACCTACTATTGTAAATCATAATTAATTGCTCTGGAGACATTACTTATGAGAGCTTGTAATTATTGCAGTACTGTACTTGCAGTGGTTAATTTGGTTTGAGACTCCTATAACCCAGGTGAATGAAATTAATTTTGGTATATTATGTACCATTGGAAAGAGCTCAAACATCAGGCAGTACCCAGTACAGTGTTCACAATACATAGGTTAGGTAGAAATTATATACAATAGGTTCTTATTTTACTCTATAATAATAATTTCCTCAGCCCTTTTTGATGATAATCTTATACATATACAAAATTCGTCACCCACTGCTGCAATCACTTCAAACTCCTTGGGTAACACTCAAGCTTTGGACAGGTTTTTATGAAGATGGAGGCAAAATAGCTTATGACTCACTCACCAAAAAGCACTCAAATGTTAGTCAAATTACCTAAGTTAAGCATACTGCAATTACATAATTTATTGATGATAATGTTAGTGAAATGTGAAATATAGTCAAATGGGGTAACAAAATAATTGTCCTGATGTTATTTTTTCTGGGGGAGCCCCGTCGGCTCCCCGGAGCTATCCCAGGCTGATATGCTAATGTCAGACTTTGGCATCAGTCATGTGTATGGAGTTCTTAGGCCTACCGGGGACCACGGCCAGAACCGGGCCCCCTCAGAGAGGCAAGGGGAGCAATGGCCTATAGAAGCCCCCGTGTAGTTGGAAGCATTCTATGTCTGCCATCGACCGGAACAGGCACCCAGAAAGGTAAGCGCCCCAAAACAAACCCCTATTCTGGTTAAAATTGCTACCTAATACCGAACTAGTGGATAGAACTCCCCAACCGAAAACAAGCAAATTAGTGTGACGTCACACACTGCCGCGCCGCTGTCTGCACAGCTCCCCCCTCCCCGGGAGGGGGAAGGGGGAGCCCCAGACCCCCCGCGCCGGCTACCCACACCTCAGTTCTTGAGGCTGATGCTATAGGCGATGGTCGTGTGCTCTGGCTCCGGTGTCGCTACTGCACTGTGCTTTGTGTGTGCGAGTTTGAGGGTTGCTCGGTCCCCTTGTCTCAGGGTGACCCTCATTGTTTTTGCCTCTGCCACGCTGCCTGTTGGGTCGGTGATACTTTCGACCCTGAGTCCTGTGAGTGTTGCTGCTTGCTTGTGACTCAATTTACCCAATCCTCTGATGATTCTATTCGGGTACAGGCGGCACGTGCGTTGCAGTCTAGGTTTCGTCTGTTGCAACGCGCTCGGTTGGTTGCTTCCCCGGATGCCCCGGGGCTGCCCCGCTTTGCTTTTCGAGACCCGGACTTGGGGGTGGGGGTCGCTTCGATCCTGGTTCAGTCCGCACCTCCTCGTCCTTCCCCTTCTGTTCGTTCTGGTCCCCCGCCCCTGCTTCCGGCCCCGAAGCGTCTGAGGGTTTCGGGGTCGGAGCAGGGGTTACTTGATCTCGAGACTCGGGCAGCTTCGGGGGTTGCCCCTTCCGGGGGGGCGGCAGAGGCATTCGAGTCTTGTCTCCCGGCCGAAGCTTCAGGGTCTGACCAGTGGGCCCCCCTTCCTCCAGCTTTTCCGGCTGCTCCGTCCTTGTCTTGTGGGGTCGGGGCTTGGGGAGAGGACTCGGCCTCGGGTCCTGTGGTGACGGACCTCGAGGCTGGGGAGGGGCTGACTTGGGGGCCTTGGGCCCCGCTGGACCCCGCCTGGGTTTTTCTTCCCACTGAGCGGGGCTTATTGTTACAAGGAGTGGGGTTTTCTTTCCCCCCCTCTGTGTACGAGTTGGATTGGTGTCGGCCCCTCCCCGGGTACGGTTCCGTGTTCCCCCGGGTACGTCGGTTCCGTCCTTCCGGAGGTTTTCGGCTTATTGCATCCAACCTGGTGTGGTGCGAGCGGCCTTTGCAGCTTACCTCCTGCGTGACCCGGATTATGCCTCGGAAATGGATCCGTCCACGTTCAGGTTTGGGACTTCGTTCCCTTTCTGGCTCCGTTACGAGGTTCCGGAGTCGTCCTGGCTAGCAGACTGCCCCTTGTTTGGTCTGGATTCCTGGCATTCCTTCTGTCGTTCCCGCACGCTGGAGTGGCGGGAAGCTTCCACGGTGCTTCAGGTTTTCCTGGGGGGTGAACTTGAGTACCTGAATGAGTGCTTGTTTGCCCCTGCCCTTCCCCGCGATGTGGGCGTTATTCAGCTCCATGTGCAGGTTCCCTCCCTTTCGGCGGTGCTCGTGGCGGAGGACTTGCGCGCTCGGGGCCTTTTGTGTTCGGCCTTGCGGTTCTTTTCCCTCCTGGAGCTGTCTTCGGATTGGCTCGTGGAGGATGTGGGGACGCTTGAGTCCGTCCCGGGGTCCGGCACCTTGTCCTCGGCTGCGCGTTCGTCGGCTGCCTTGTTGAAGCTGTTCACGCCGATTTTGCGGGATGCGGTTTCCCTGTTCTATGCTTCCCGTCTCGCGTGTCGGCAGGCGGTGCTGGGTTCCTCCGTGGAATCTGCTTGGGCTCTGGCTCTTAGGCGTTCTTCACCTTTTTGTCCTCTCCTGTTTGGGGAGTCGGCCGTGGCGCAGTTTATTCAGGCTGCGTCGGCGGCTTGTCGTCCGATGTCGGACTTGTTGGTTTTCCGGGGGTCCCGGGGTGGGTCTTCCCGGAAAGGTCGTGCCAGGGCTCGGGGTTCCTCTCGTCGTGGTAGGCCTCTGGTGTCAGGTTTGGGGTTGGCTCCTCCTGCGGACCCTCCCTCGTCTGGTCGGCGCGGTGTTCGCGCTGTGCGGGGTTCTGGGTCTCGTAAGGGTCGCCGGCCCTTTCGCGGTTTGCCCCTTTGACGGGGCGATGGGGGGGCGGCTTGCGCTGTTCGCCCGCGCCTGGTCCCACGATTCGTGGGCCTTTCGGGTCGTGTCTCGCGGCCTGCGGTGGCGTTGGGTGGCCCCTCCCCCCTTTGGGGGGTCGGGGCTGGCGGGGCAGGCTTCTTCCCCTGCGCTCTGTCGAGTCGTCTTGGAGTGGGTACGCTTGGGCGTCGTCGAAACGACGTCGTCCCTCAGATGGGTTTCCCGTCTGTTTCCGGTTCCGAAACGGGACTGCGCGGACCTGCGGTTCATTCTGGACTTGTCCCGTCTGAACCCCTGGGTTCATTGCCCCTCCTTTCGGATGACTACGCTGTCTCAGGTTCGGCTCCTCTTGGAGCCGGGTGCTTGGATGGTGTCCCTGGACCTCCGGGACGCTTATTGGCATGTCCCGATTCATCCGCGGTTCAGGGACTGGCTCGGTTTTGTAGTGGGGCGTCTGAGTTACCGCTTTCGTTGTCTCCCGTTCGGGTTGAACCTGGCACCTCGCGTGTTCACACGCCTTACACGGGTTGTGGTGGCTCGTTTGCGTCTCCTAGGTGTTCGGGTGTTGGCCTACCTCGACGACTGGCTGGTTTGGGCTCCCAGCCAGTCAGCTTGCTTGCTAGCCAGGGATTTGGTTCTTTCCCAGCTCGCCGGGTTCGGGTTCTTGGTGAACTGGAGGAAGTCCCATCTGGTTCCCTCTCAGGTTCGGACTTGGCTGGGTCTCGTGTGGGACTCTCGGACCGCCTCCTTGTCTCTCCCTCCGGAGTCTCTCCTGCGGCTGCGGTCCCGCCTTCGTCTGTTTCTGGAGGGCCCTCGGGTCACCCGGCGGTTGCTCGAGGGGCTGTGCGGGAGCCTGAACTTCGCGATGGTGGTCTACCCGCCGGGTCGGGTTTGGCTTCGACGGCTGTTCTGGTTCCTTCGGGGTTCCCCCTTCCGCCTCTCTCGCGATCGCAGAGTTCGACCCCCGGGGGACTTGCGTCGGTTGCTGCGTCACCGGCTTCCTCTTCGGGTTTTTCGGGGTTCAGTGCCTTGGCGCCTACCCGAGCCCTCGCTCGATGTGTACACGGATGCGTCGTCTCTCGGCTGGGGTTTTGTGACCAGTGCTCACCAGGCCGGCCAGGGGCGTTGGGATCCGTCCTTCCGTCGAGCTCACAGTACGGTGCGGGAGTTCGCGGCAGTGTGGTTTGCTCTGGGGAGGATTCGGGTGGCCCACGGATCGACGATTCGGCTCCATTCGGACTGCTCTCCGGTGGTTCATTGCCTGAACCGCGGGGGTTCGATGCGGTCCTTGTCGCTTTGGGGTTGGTCGCTTCGGGTGACTCGTCTGCTGAGTTCTCGGGGTTTGGCTCTCCTGGCGGTTCACGTACGGGGCGTGTCCAACGTCTTGGCCGACGCCCTGTCTCGCTTCGTTCCCCTCTCCACGGAGTGGACGGTCGACGACGAGTCCTTCCGTTGGCTTTGCCAGACGTTCGGGCGCCCCGAGGTGGGCCTCTTCGCGTCGGCGTGGTCGCGGCGTCTTCCCGTTTATGCGGCGCCCTTCCCCGATTGCGAGGCCGTCGGGGTCGATGCCTTTCGGCTCGACTGGTCGAGGTGGGGGTTCCTGTACCTCTTTCCCCCGGTTCGGCTGTTGCTCCAGGTCCTGACTCGCTTAGAGACTTACCGGGGAAGAGTTGTCCTTCTGGCCCCTTGGTGGCCGGCCCAGCCTTGGTTTCAGGTGCTGGTTGCTCGGTGTCCGAACCCGAGGGTTTTCCCGCGGCTCCGCCTCTTTCAGCAGATCGGGCCGGTACGTCACGTAGCTGGTTCGATCTTCTCCTCGAGTCTTCGCGTATGGTTTTTTTGACTCGAGTCTATCATCATCTCTATGGTGATCAGGTGGCCTCCTTGTTGGTGTCCCACCTGAGGGCTTCTTCTCGGCGGCAGTATGAAGTTTCCTGGCGGTCCTTCCGTTTTCTTTTTGCGTCTTCGTCGTGTTAGCTCCTTGTCTGTTCGGGTGGTCTTGTCCTTCCTCTCGTGGTTGTTTCAGGACCGTCATCTTATGCCTAACACTGTCGCTTCGTATCGTGCGGCGCTGGCGGAGCCGCTTCAGCTTGCTTTCGGTATCGATGTTACGTCTGCGCCGTTTCACAAGCTGTCTCGTGCATTGTTTCACCTCCGGCCTGCTCATGCGTCGCCTGAGCCGTCCTGGTCTTTGGACAGAGTGCTCGCTTTCCTTTCATCTCCTCGTTTCGTTGTGGCCCCTTCGGTCCAGGATTGTTTTTCCAAGGCACTTTTCTTGTTGGATTTGGCCTCTGGGGGTCGGGTAGGGGAGCTTCATGCTCTCCTCCGGCGCAGGGGTTTCTGCTCTTTTGGTCGTGGTGATAGTTTTGTTCGTTTGCAGCCGTCTCCTTCTTTTCTGGCGAAGAATGAGACTGCTGCGTTCCAGAGGGGTCCATGGGTGGTTGATGCTTGGTTGGTCAGGCCGGGGGTGCATCATGTTTTGTGTCCAGTTGCGGCGCTTCGCCGTTATTTGCGCGCCACAGCTTCTGTGTCCGGGGACGCGCTGTGGGTTGATCCGGTTTCCCTTCTTCCCTGTTCGCGGGTTCGGGTCTCTCAGGTCGTCCGCAGGGTTATTAGGTCTAGCCAGCCTGCGGTCTATCCCCGTGCCCATGGCGTTCGTAAGTTCGCGGCTCTTGCTGCCGTCTTTGGGAATATGTCTTGGTCTGATATTCGGGCGCGGGGATTTTGGCGGTCGAACAGGGTCCTGGCTGCTCGTTACCTTGTGAATGTCCCTGGCCCTCGTCGGGCCTGTGTTGCTTTGGGTCGGCGGTTGCAGCCAGTTGTCTCGGCTTCGAGTTGAGGGGTGAGCGACGACCGCCTCCCGGGTAAGTCCCTCTTTTTCTGTCTGTGGGTAGTTAGCTCCGGGGAGCCGACGGGGCTCCCCCCAGAAAACCAGCGTTGAATGTAATGAAACGCCATTTTCTGGGTGAGTCCCGGAGGCTCCCCGGCATCCCTCCCTCCCTCCGGTCGGCGGTTTTTCGCGTTTTTGACATCCAGCCTCAAGAACTGAGGTGTGGGTAGCCGGCGCGGGGGGTCTGGGGCTCCCCCTTCCCCCTCCCGGGGAGGGGGGAGCTGCGCAGACAGCGGCGCGGCAGTGTGTGACGTCACACTAATTTGCTTGTTTTCGGTTGGGGAGTTCTATCCACTAGTTCGGTATTAGGTAGCAATTTTAACCAGAATAGGGGTTTGTTTTGGGGCGCTTACCTTTCTGGGTGCCTGTTCCGGTCGATGGCAGACATAGAATGCTTCCAACTACACGGGGGCTTCTATAGGCCATTGCTCCCCTTGCCTCTCTGAGGGGGCCCGGTTCTGGCCGTGGTCCCCGGTAGGCCTAAGAACTCCATACACATGACTGATGCCAAAGTCTGACATTAGCATATCAGCCTGGGATAGCTCCGGGGAGCCTCCGGGACTCACCCAGAAAATGGCGTTTCATTACATTCAACGCTGGTTTTTTTAAATAAAAATGGGACCTGATGCAAAATGCTACTCTACCATGTGCAATCCATTGTTTTTCTTATTACACTTTATTTTGTTGAAGCATTTTTAATGCAACTTTATTATTCATATGTAGCATAAAATGGCTTGAATTTAGAATGAGGGATTGTGCAGAGTATATTGTATTTCAATATTTTATGAATTAATGTATACATTATTTAGTTAGGAAGTATTTAATTTAAACCTAAGTAAATAAATATGCATTATACCCCAAACTTAACTTTTATAGCATTAGTATCTAGTAGCTACTGAATTATTTCTCTACTAGCAAAATGCATACAGTGGCCATAGCTAGAGACTTTACCCAATAAATGGTAATACACAGATTGTCAGACGTAGAATATTCAATTTATGATTGTCTCATTGAATATGACAGCATATTCCATATATACTATTTTCTGGTTTAGGGCTTCTATCCCTCTTACTAATGCTCTTGCATCAGGGTTCAGCAGATTTCCTATAATTAATCAAAACTACCCAGCCTGATGGAATCATTGCTTCCCTGGACGTCAAATCCCTATTTACCAACGTTCCAGTCAACACAACCATAGAAATGATACTGGACAGAGTACGTATACAGAGACGAAAGCACCCCCAAATTAGACATACCCGAGCCACACTTGAAGAGTCTTCTCGAGGCATGTACAAAGGAAGCCCCTTTCATCAGTCCACAAGGAGACATGTATCTACAAATAGATGGAGTAGCAATGGGTTCCCCCTTAGGAGTGTTATTTGCTAATTTTTATATGGGAATCATCGAAGACAGAGTCTTCAGTAGCAGACAAAAACCAACTGTATATTGCCGTTATGTAGATGACATATTCATCATAGTAAAAGACTCAGACGAACTAATTGATCTAAAAAGCCATCTAGAGAGAGAGAGAGAGTCAGTACTCCGATTTACACATGAAAGTAGTGAAAATAACAGTCTGCCATTCTTGGATGTACAGTACTAATAACAAAAACAGGAACCTCTTTAAGCACCAACGTATATACTAAGCCTACCAACATAGGATTATGCCTGAACAGTAAAAGTCAGTGCCCCCAAGGATACGAAGCCAGTGTTCTCAATGCTTATATTCGTCAAGCACTTACCCACTGCTCCGAACGTGAGTAGAGAGTTTGAAAGAATAACACAGGTATTGGTGAACAACGGATATAGCAACACGGAAATAAATGCTGCTATAAGAAGACACCTGGACCGATGGTATAATCCTGAACCTAGAACAGAAACCACAATACCTCCAATAAAGTTATATTACAAATCAACCATGCACAGTGAACATAAAAAAGAGGAAAGAATAATGAAAGAAATAATCTGTAAAGGAGTAAAAAGCATTACTCCTAACCAAAACATACACCTGATGAATAGGGAGCTGGTCGGCCGAGCGGACAGCACGCTGGACTTGTCATCCTGTGGTCCCGGGTTCGATCCCGGGCGCCGGCGAGAAACAATGGGTAGAGTTTCTTTCACCCTATGCCCCTGTTACCTAGCAGTAAAATAGGTACTTGGGTGTTAGTCAGCTGTCACGGGCTGCTTCCTGGGGGTTAGAGGCCTGGTCGAGGACTGGGCCGCAAGGACACTAAAGCCCCGAAATCATCTCAAGATAACCTCAAGAAATCATATTCTACAAAACCAAGAAGACTTCCGACCTTATCAAAAACAGCCCGAAGCCGATGGAGAACCCTCTACAGCAGTCAAGCGTTGTATACATGTACACTTGCCCCCACAAAGGATGTAACCTTCAATCTAAGTACTGTACATAGGTATTACGTCGACCAAGCTGACGAGGCGTTTGATCTGTCATCTTCAATCCGGTGCCCCCAGGAATCACATGAGACAAGCCCATGATATCACCCAAACAAGAGAAATGTTGAGCAAAAATACCTGTATAATAGACAAAACCCAAGATGTAAGAAGATTACAAATTCTTGAAGCAATTCACTTAAGAATAGAACAACCTGCCATGAACACCCAAATCACGGAACTATTTACTCTACCCACCATGAGAGTATGGACAAGACTGGAATATAACGATGCCAACACAGAAGACACTGCTCAACATAACAGGCCTAATACACCTGATTAATCTTTGTATGTGCTTCATCCCCCATTTATTCCCTATGTATCCCCTTACCTTTTCCTTTATTGTACTTGTTTTATCACCTGACCCCGTACTGGTATAAATTAACGAGTTCTATAATTTCTTTTCACTTGAGAATGAACCATGGAGGTTCGAAACGTTGTGCGATTTTATAATTAGTGTAATATATTCTTCAGTTATTCAATTCTTTTCTTCACCAAAAAACAACATGACTTTTGGTGAACTCCTCTTCCAGCTGAACCCTGATGCAAGAGCATTAGTAAGACAGATAGCAGCCCTAAATCAGAAAATAGTAAATATGGAATATGCTGTCATATTCAATGAGACATGCATAAAAGAAAACCTGCTACCAGTACTGTATACACTAATTTATGATTGCTGTATCAATTTTTTTCAGGACAATTCCATCTCCTCCATCATGTATCACAGCTCGGGTGACACATACGCTATCCTTCCCACTAGTATAAAGCCTCGTAGGCTCCAGCCTGGAAAGCGAACTATACTGGTTTCGATTTTACTCTCTCTGATGCTATTAATATCACAGCTTCTGCGAGCCTTGCAGCTTGACCAGCCTCCAAGACTGACAAATGTTAATATGCAGGTGAGAGTTTTAGATTTAGTTTTTCACACCACACTACTGATGGCAAAGTATATTAAAGACTTGAATTGATCTTAATGTTGTTATATATTTTTTATATTTATGAGGAACTCTTCACTAGCTACCCAAGGGTAACTATTTCCACCGAGCCGTAACTCAACACATCATGCCTCTGAGACCCCCTCTCTCACTTATCTGAAGACAGGCTGTATGATGATTTGCGTGGCTTTTGTTCTATGTCCATATTGGGTTTATTCTTTTTTGTGTGCTTTTGGCTAATTGTCATGGCTTTCTCATCACAGTCCATACTTGAAAGCAATTTGAAGTTTCTCAGGATGTGCATTGGTGTGTTCAAGCCCTTTTGGCCATTCCTTTTGTCTCTTGCAAGCAGCCTGTTGGATTTAGAGGTCTATTCACCTGTGTTTGTATTGTTTATTGGTTCTGGCCAAGCCACCCTGCTTGGCTGCCTATTGGGTTTTAGCTGCTTAGATGGACTGGACTTAACTGTATAAGCCTTTGTAGTCACTGTATATAGTAAGTGTTATGGTTCACATTTCACCACAGTTTTCAAATAAAGTTTGTGAGTATCTAATCTTAATACTGTATTATCTTAAACATTTGTATCATGTATCTGCCTTGGCCAGTTCAGATGGTTTCGGTTCACTTGACATCTGTGTTCTTTGTCAATCCATGGTTCTAAGCAGTTTCAGGCTGCAAATCTGCAAGCAATCATTGGGCTGGTAGAGGTGGCATTGGAATATGAATAAGGTTAAAGATGAGTTGAGGTATTTGGTTTTCTGGGTTCTGAGGTTTTCTCCAAGAAGTTCCAGATAGATCTCTGTCCCCATTTAGACCTCCCTCATTGTCTGCCTTATTTTCCAATTTGTTTACTTTGCTTTACTTTTAGGACAACCTGACCCAGAATTTTCACCAGACTAACACGGCTCTTTGATATTTTTGTCTTTAGGGGGTTCTTTGTTCTTATATACCTTTAAGTTTAAGCACCCAGTCATTTGACTTTACTGCTGGCCAGAGCTCTAGTCCTCTCTGAGTTGGTCCTCTTTGGCTTTCTGATTAATTGGTAGACATCCTAGTTTGTGCTTCTTCAGGTTCGAACTTGGTAGAATCCGGTTAGGGATGCCATGGTGATTTCCTTCTCTGAATTGGTTGACCCAAATGACCCAATACCTGATCAGCCAGGCTGTGACTCATACGTCAGGCTGTGAGCAGCCTTGTCTAACAGCCTGGTTGATCAGTCCAGCAACCAGGAGGCCTGGTCGACGACCGGGCCGCGGGGACGCTAAGCCCTGGAAGCACCTCAAGATAACCCTTTTGTGGCTGTGTCTCCATCACTAGCTGGTGCTGGAAAGGTCTCAGCCTTCTTGTTGGGATCTCAGGTGCCTCCTGGTTAGCTTAAACTTTGTGTGGTTTACCTGATGTTCTTCAAGTCAAATCAAATCAAATAAAATCAAATATTTATTCAGGTAAAAATACATATATACAATAAAGAGGTCTGGTAGCTGAGCGGACAGCGCGCAGGACTCATAATTCTGTGGCCTGGGTTCGATTCCTGGACCAGGCAGAAATAAATGGGCAAAGTTTCTTTCACCCTGATGCCCCTGTTACCTAGCATTAAATAGGTACCTGGGAGTTAGACAAACTCCCAGGTATCCAACTCCCAAACTACCTGCTAAAAAACATTAGTTAGTAGTTAGTTACAGTTGATTGATTGACAGTTGAGAGGTGGGCCGAAAGAGCAGAGCTCAACCCCTGCAAAAACAACTAGGTGAATAAAAGATGAGTTACAAACATAATGTTGGATTTCTAGAAAGATCTAGTACATACAATGCCTAAAGTAACTAATATGCACAGCATTTTGGGCAAGGTGTGGGAAAAAACACTTTAAACTGAAACTCAATACTAATTGAGATCAAAGCATAAATTGAGTTAAAAAAGGGAAATGGGGGGGGGAAGGGGGGGGGGACATGGCAGAAATCAGCAGTTATACAAGTTGGTCAACAAACATTTCCCTGTCCACGGAATGTACGATTGACGCCGACTCCTTCAGTTGGCTCTGCTGGACGTACGGGATCCCAGAAGTCGATCTCTTCACGTTGGCATGGTTTCGGCATTACCCTTCCCCGACTGCGGAGCTTTCACAGTGGACGCCTCTTGGCAGGACTGGTCGAGGTGGGGTTACCTGAATCTCTTCCCCCCTGGTCTAGCTGTTGCTTCAGGTTCTGGCTCAGTTGGAGTCATACCACGGGAGAGTAGTCCTTGTGGCCCCTTGGTGACCGGCCCAGCCTTGGTTTCGGGTGTTGCTTGTTCGGTATGTGAACCTGGGGCGTTTTCCTCAATTCCGCCTCTTCCAGCAGGTCGGACCGGTCCGGTACACTGCTGGTTCGATCTTCTCCTCCGCTCTTCGTGTCTGGTCTTTTTTACGCGGGTTTATCACCATTTGTATGGTGATCAGGTGGCTTCGTTGATGGTGTTCCACCTGCGTGCTTCATCTCGGCGACAGTATGAAGTTTCCTAGTGCTCTTTCCAACATTTTTTCTCTCATCGTAGGTTGTCTTCTATTTCACATCAGGTTGTCTTGTCCTTTCTTTCTTGGATTTTTCAGGACCGTCATTTGATGCCGAATACTATCGCCTCATATTGTGTGGGGCTAGCGGAGCCACTCCAGCTTGCGTTCAGGATGGATTTCACTTCTGCCCTGTTCTATAAGCTTTCACGTGCTTTGTTTCACTTCTGGCCTGCTCATGCACCTTGGCCTCAGTGGCCGGGGACGCGCTTTGGGTTGATCCAGTTTCACTCGTTCCCTGTTCCATTGCTCGGGTCTCCCAAGTGACCCACAGGGTTATTCAGTCTATCCAACCTGTGGTCTATCCTCGTGCCCATGACGTTCGTAAGTTTGCTGGTTTGGCTGCCGTCTTCAGCAACATGTCTTGGACTGATATTTGGGCGCGGGGATTTTGGAGGTCGATCAGGATCCTGGCCGCCTGTTCTTTGGTCAACATTCCTGGCCGTTCGTGTGTGGCTTTGGGTCACAGGTTGCAGCCAGTTGTGTCGACGTCGAGTTGAGGAACACGTGGCAGCCGCCTCCCGGGTAAAGTGAGGTCGCCTCGTCTCTCTTTTCCGTATCTTTGCTTATGTAGCTCCAGGGAGCCGAAGGGGCTCCCCACAGAAAACCAGCATTGAATGTAATGAAACGCCATTATCTGGGTGAGCCCCGAAGGCTCCCTGGCACCCTCCCTCCCTCCGGTCGGCACTTTTCATGTTTTGATGCTTATCCTCCGAACTGGAGTTGCTGAGTAGCTGAGTAGCCGGCGCGGTGGGGTCTGGGACTCCCCCCTCCTGGGAAGAGGAGGGCTGCGCAGATGAGCAGCGTAACAGCGAGGTGTGACATTTGCTTATTTCCTTGGGATTTGAGGGAGTTCTGCCTCTCTGTTCAGTTTCCAGTTGCAATTCTCTTACCATGTGGGGTCTGTTTTGTTATGCCTACCTTTCTGGGTGTCTAACCCCAGTCGATGACAGATTAGGAAAACCCCTAACTACAGGGGGTTTTCCAAGGATCATTTCTCCCTGTACCTCTCTGTTGGGGCCAAGTTCTGGCTCGTGGTCCCCAGTAGGCTGAACTCCATTGACTAATGCCCAGGTCTAATGTAATGCATATTAGCCGATAGCTCCCGGGAGCATCTGGGGCTCACCCAGAAAATGGTGTTTCATTACATTCAACCCCATTTTTTTTTTTTTTTTAACATTGGCGGATATGCATGTAATTCTTTACACTATCGCACTCCGGGCACGCGCGCCGCAGAAATAACGTAATGCGCCATTCAGTGCGGGCGATTTTGAGGTGACACCAAAAAGTGTATACTCGTTTCAGTTTTCTCACCTTAATTCTCGTGCTACGTCATTTGTTTTGGTATCATTGTGTTCGAAATAGAATTCCCTACAGAGGTATATGCATATAAGGTCCAAAAGCCCGTCGTGACTCCCCACAGCAAAGCCTAAAGTCGGCCAAGTTATCCATGAACGAGCACCAATTGGCACACCTGCAGACTAATGTATATACTCATTCAGTTTGATAACATAAATTTTTGTTTTACGTGTTTCATTTTGGTATCAATTTGTTCGCAAAATAAAGGCTCGTATTTTAAATCTAGTCCCATAATAATAGAACAATAAATGGAATTTTAACAAATATAGTATTTAAAATTTTGAACGCTCATTACCACAAAATTATTTATATATTTCCAGTGTTCTGACACCAATTTTCGTGTTTCGTCTTTCATTTTAATATCAAATTGTTCGCAATATAAAGGCGCATATTTTAAAACTAGTCCCATAGTAATAGAAAAATAAATGGAATTTTAGCAAATATTTTAAAATTTGGACCACAAAAGTATTTATTTTCTTTCTGACATTTATTATCTTTCTGACGTCAATTTTTGCGTTACATCCTTCATTTTGGTATCAAATTGTTCGCATTAAAAAGGCACATATTTTAAAACTAGTCCCATAATAATAGAACAATAAATTAAATTTTAACAAATATTTTAACTTTTGGACACTTTTTGACGCTCATCACCACAAAATTATTTATATCTTTCCAGTGGTCTGACATCACTTTTTATGTTACGTCTTTCATTTTGGTATCAAATTGTGCACAATCTAAAGGCGCTCATTTTGAAACCACTCCCAGATTGATCAGATAAAATTTAAATTTTTAACAAATATTTTAATGAGTGACTCCGGACCGAGTCATCCGAGACGGCTCGGAAGAAAAATGGGTGACGACGGACGGAGACATTAGGGTGCGATAGTGTTAAGCCACATGTTAGGGGTTAATTTTTGCTAATATGTCACTTTTAATGGAGTGATAAATTCTGTATTATTGATTGCTTTGGTTTTTTAGAGTTACTAATTTCTGTCAAGCTGTTGCTTAGTTTTTCTAGTGGGTTTTTCTCAGTTTTGGCTTAATTTATGATTGTTTTGTAGAGAAAGCCAAATTGTGTTCTTGGCTCCCAGTAGACTCGAGTGGGTCTCAGAGGCCTCGTGTAATGATTTATGATTGTCTTGTAGAGAAAGCCAAATTGTGTTCTTAGCTCCCAGTAGACTTGAGTGGGTCTCAGAGGCCTCGTGTAATTCCCAAAGGTTTGGCAGGCCCAGTGTTATAGCTATGGGGAGCTTTTGATGAGTGACCCACCAAAAATTACCTTTCATTATTCAATACTTTATATTTGCAATAAGATAACTACATTTCTAATTTTTTTTATTTTCAGTCATTAACAAGTCTCAATGAGGAAACAGATATACCAAATTGCATCAAAACATATTTGGGATCATCATCTCAACATTACAGTTCCAACACCCCGTCATGTCACCATCTCCCTGCACCACGTGGTTTGTGTTCGCTCGTGCAAAATTTATTTTTTAATAAGAAGCCTCCAGAATGCTCTCATCAGATCAAAGTCACTTTTTGTATCTCGGTAAGAAATGCTGTTACTCTCTTGCCATTTGTTTGGTTTCATGCTTATTGTTGATTTGTGGATATTAAGTTTTAAAATAATCATGTATGAATACAGTATATAAATATGCTAATACAGTACAGCCTTTAATGGCTTCCCTTATTAAATACATGATTTAATAGAACCAGTAGAAACAATCAGGGGTCAGATTCACGAAGCAGTTACGCAAGCACTTACGAACCTGTACATCTTTTCTCAATCTTTGGCGCCATTGTTTACAATTATTAAACAGTTAATGAGCTCTGAAGCACCAGGAGGCTGTTTATAACAATAACAACAGTTTATTGGGAAGTTTTAATGCTTGTAAACTGTTTAATAAATGTAACCGAAGCCGTCAAAGATTGAGGAAAGATGTACCTGTACACGTTCGTAAGTATTTGCATAATTGCTTCGTGAATCTGGGTCCAGGCTTCTGATGATTTTTGACGGCCTATGAATACACAGGATCAAAATCTGATGTTCATACAGAAGTGTGGAAAGCATAGTGCTCTAAATCTCAAAACATCCAATGCATGTAGAGGCAAGCAAAACAATTAGAAAACATGTCTAGCGATAGTTAGACACAGGTAACAAACCCATGATCACCAGGTGGAAGGAATTGGCTGCTGCTGGCTCCTTTGCATTAGTTTTACCTTGTTGTTACATGGATATAATTAACACCTTATTTCATGAACCTTCTGCCCAATCTTGACCTTATGTTTCCTGTTTGTTTGGCTTTTCAGCTTAGTGTTTGTTCCTGGCTATAAGCATTCTAGGTTATTGAGTTATCTTCCCTCTGGCTTGGTTGCTGTGGCCTTAGGGCCTATCCTTGTACCAGATTTGGCTGGATCTTCCAAGCATTGTTTTCAGAGTCCATTCCCCATTTTGGTCATGTACGTAGAAATGCTGGTGGTCTCATTGGCAGGTTCAGTGTCTGGATTAAGATTCTGATGTAGATTAAGATGAAGATTCTGAGGGGTTGATCTGGAGTGAAAGAATGTCTTCCCTGTGTTCTAGTGTTTAGCAGGGTACTGCATTAGATTCCTTCAAACTCAGATTTGTCCCCCATTTGGGCTTGGACATTCCTGGACCTGTACAGAGTAGTTTTGTTCTCCTTCAGTGCCTTTGGCCTCACAATGTCTTACTTAGTTGTTCTTGTGTTTTTGCTGCCATGTTCCCTATTTCTTAGGTGGTGTGTGGCAATGAGACCCCAATCCTAGGGTGTAGTCAGGTTTCATTCTGGATCTGGATTTGCAAAAGTTCTCTCCAGTTTCTGCTCTTTTCTAATACTCCTTGATACTTAATTGGGTTTGGTGTGTGTAATTTTACTGGTGCTTTTATGTCACCTGGTGGCTACTGGGTATGTCTGGATGTTTTTCTTTATCTTCCTCTTCTCTAGTATACCATGGTTTCTTTGCTGGAATTCCCATGAGGTTTATCTGGCTAGTTTCCTTGTTGAATTTGTAATTACTGTAGGTGTTGCAGTCTGCTTTTCCACGTTTAGTTTTCTAGGCATTCACTCGCGGCTGTCTGGGGTTTAGGCATTCCAGCCAGGTATTGGTTGCCCTTTATTTCGTTAGGGTAGGAATGGCATTCCCTGCCCTTATCATGTCAGTGTTGTACTTATGCGGGTGACATCATGCTGATGCTATCATTGTTCTCCCCTATAGATCAACATTGAACTTTTGATCTCCTTGTTATGTCCTCCTTTTCAGGAATAACACATACCTCTATCAAGGCAGTGTGGTGAGGTAGGAGAGGGAAACCATGAGAAATATTGTTTAACACTTTCCCGAGCGGAGAGTACACTTCACAGATCTGCACGGAATGCTCCTGGCGGTGCGGGCGAGTGTGCGGCGACACCGAAATGTGTATACTCTTTTCAGTTTTCTCACCTTAATTCTCGTGCTGCGTCATTCATTTTGGTATCATTGTGTTCGCAATTAAATTCCCTGCAGGTGTATATGCATATAATGTCCAAAAGCCCGGTGTGACTCCCCCGCAGCAAAGCCTAAAGTTACCCGTGAACGAGCACTAATTGGCACACCACAACCTAATGTGTACAGTATACTCGTTCAGTTTGATAACATCAGTTTTCGTGTTACGTCTTTCATTTTGGTATCTAATTGTTCAGAATATAAAAGCGCGTACTTTAAAACTAGTCCTATAATAATAAAGCAGTTAATTAAATTTTAACAAATATTTTAAATTTTGGACATTCATCATCACAAAATTATTTATATCTTTCCGGTGTTCTGACATCAATTTTCGGGTTACATCTTTCATTTTGGTATCAAATTGTTCGCAATCTAAAGGTGCGCATTTTAAAACCAGTCCCATAATAATAGCACAATAAATAGAATTTTAACAAATATTTTAAAATTTGGACCAAAAAAGTATTTATAGTCTTTCCAGTATTCTGACATCAATTTTCGTGTTACTTCTTTCATTTTGGTATCAAATTATGCGCAATCTAAAGGTGCTCATTTTGAAACCACCCCAAAGTTGATCGGATAAAAACTGAATTTTGTACAAATACTTTAAATATTGGTCGCACACAGGCGTTACACACTCGGACTCGGGAGAAAAATTGTGGACTCCAGGCGGCGTTCCTAGAGTGCAATATCATTTTCTCTGTGAATCCCTAAGTTTTTGCCGTTTTGTTTCCTCCTGGTCCATAGGGTTAAGGTTTCAAATGTTATCTCATAAGAGAGTGTGTCTGGCTGGGGATCTTCTATGTCCTGAGCTGCCACCAGGTGGTGATCATGAAAGGTTGTTACCCATGTCTAACTAATGAGTGGCATGTTTTCTAATTAGTTTACTGATTGGCTGTATAACCATTGGATGTTTAGGTGGTCTAACTTTTTGTGCAGTGCACTCTTCTGTAGGTGGTTGTTGACCCCCCTATGCTTCCCTTGCCTCTATGAGATCACCAGATACACTCCCCTATGTATTTAGCAGACCTTCAAAAGTCATGTAAAGAACTGAGTGTTAAGAGGGGGCTGTAATAAACTGGTGCCTTACAACATTGGGGAGCCACTGAGGGTTTCTCACATACTTTTAGAAAGCAATAATTGAGTACAACTACAGTGGTACCTCGGCTTACAAGCGCCCCTGGTTACGAGTTTTTCGGGTTACGAGCAGGATTTGCTCGGAAAATTTGTATCGAGTTACGAGGGTTGCCTCAGGATTCGAGTTTGTTGATACGCGTACGGGCCGACCTAGCACGTGGTGGCACGGCGATCGCCGCTCAGTTTGCCAGTGCTTTGTGCCCAGTGACTATCCCGCCTGAATTCTTCACAAGGATTTACTGTTTATTTTTGGAGTTTTTGCTATTTGAGCATAAAATTTGTTTTAATATACATTGCAATGGGTCCCAAGAAAGCCAGTGATAAGGCTCAAGGCAAGAAATCACATGTGAGGATGACAATAGAGGAAAAGCAAGAGATCATTCGAAAGCATGAAAATGGTGCACGTGTTGTTGAACTTTGTAGGCAGTACAACAAATCCACGTCAACAATATGCACTATACTTGCCAAGAAAAAGGACATTATGAGTGCCAAAGTGGCAAAAGGAGTATCAACAATCACAAAACAAAGACCACAAATACTTGAGGAAGTGGAAAAGTTGTTATTAATTTGGATACAAAACAAGGAGTTAGCGGATGATAGTGTTTCGGAGGCTATCATTTGTGAGAAAGCTAGGGTATTGCAGGAAGACCTTGTAAAGAAAACCCCTGGAACGAGTTCAGAGAAAGACTTTAAGGCAAGCACGGGATGGTTTGAGAAATTTAGAAAAAGAAGTGGTATTCATAGTGTTGTGAGGCATGGGGAGGCTGCCAGCTCAGACAAACCAGCCGCTGAAAAATTTATTGAAGAATTTAAGAGTTTGCAGAGGCTGAGGGATACCTACCACAACAGGTGTTTAATTGTGATGAAACGGAACTGTTCTGGAAAAGATTGCCTAAGAGGACATACATTACCAATGAGGAAAAAGCATTGCCCGGACACAAGCCTATGAAAGATAGGTTTATGCCTATGGACCAGAAAATCATAGCGAACTTTAAGAAACTTTATGAAAGGGCACTTTTCCGGAAATGTTTTGAAGTGACTGAAGCCACAAACCTCACCCTCAAAGATTTCTGGAAACACCATTTTAACATTTGTAGTTCTTTAAAACTCGTTGACAAAGTCTGGCAAGAAGTGATTCAAAGAACCCTGATCTCTGGCTGGAGAAAATTGTGGCCTGAATGTGTGACAGAACTAGACTTTGAGGAGTGGGGGCCTGTAAATGATGCGCCTATTATTGAGGAAATTGTTACTCTGGGCCGGCAAATGGGCTTGGAATTGGATGGTGATGATGTGGAGGAGTTGGTGGAAGAACACAACGAAGAACTGACCACCAAAGAACTCCAAGCCCTTCAAAGGGAACAGCAAGAAGACACAGCTGAGGATGTTTCTCCAGTGGAGGAGGAGGCAATACAGAATGTCCCTTCTACAGACATTAGGAAGTGGTGTCAGATGTGGGAAGAAATGCAAACTTTTATTGAAAAGACTCGCCCAGAGAAAGCTGAAGTAGGTCGTTGCATTAATCTTTTCAATGACAATGTGATGCCTCACTACAAAGACATCTTACGAAGAAGGGAAAAACAATCTTCCATGGACAGATTTGTTGAGAGAACATTGAGCAGTGAGCCACAACCAGGACCTAGTGGTATGCAGGCAAAACGTGCCAGAGAATGCACCCCTGAGAGGTCCTCACTGCCTGATATTTTAATGGAAGGGGACTCCCCTTCCAAACAGTAACTTCTCTCCTCCTCACCATCTTCCATACGCCTGCAGCATTCATCAGCAATGGTAAGTAATAACTTGAACATAGTTTTGTAGTGTAGATTTAGATGAATTAGGTATACAATTGAGTTTGAAGCAAGGTTTTTGGGTAGTCTGGAACGGATTAATTCATTTCCCATTATTTCTTATGGAGAAATTAGCTTCGGGTTACGAGTTTTTGGGTTACGAGCTGTCTCCAGGAACGGATTAAACTCTTAAACCGAGGTACCCCTGTATTGTAAATATAATAATTTAATGGAGAAAATTATTTAAAATAAAACAATGCTTGCATTACTTTTTTAGCAATGAACTGAGTTTCTGGGTTTACATGAAATCTCTTAGACTATACCTTTTAGACCATAGATGACAGAAGTGTATCATAGTTCATCATTATCATTAAGTTACCCCCATTTCCAATACTGTATTTATGAAATTGGGAGGCAACGGGTTGAAGTAAAATAAGAAACCAATTTAGGGAAAGTAAATTAAAAGATATTGATTTAGATAGTCATCCATTCATCATGTCTTCAATACAAATGAGCATTATGTAAAATCATCACTATGATATAACAGTAAAATATCTATAGCAGCATTCCAGCACTTCATATGAATAGGTGTTGAGTGTTTCATGTGATTAGTCTTTTAATTTTTTGTAAACTATTTATCCTGCTGAAATTGATTCCATGTAGATTTATTTCTCATCACTTGCACAGAATTGTACTATAATTCATCATCAGGCTATATACTACACCCCCCAACCCCCACAGAAACCACCCCATTCCACACTACCAGTACTACTACCAAAACTAGACAAACCATTGCCAAAACAACACACCCTGGATCAGGATGGAGAGGGAAGAGAACTCCTAACACACATCAGAAGTAACACGTAATTAGGAAAATGTTCATATTTGCAAGCATACAAGGTCTAAAGTTAAAATCAAGAAATAAATTTAAGTTCATAAATGGTCTTTAATAGTCGAATTCATTATTTAGAGTATTTACAGAAACCCATGTGAAAGATTACATGGATAGTGAAATCTGGATCCTAAATTACAATCTGTATAGATGTCATAGAGTGATTAGGTTAAATGGAGGAGTAGGCCTGTATATTAAAGAGGAATTGGTATGCACAAAGCTCCTAAACTTGACTAATGAGGTGATAAAGCTTCTTGGAATCAAGGTAGAAAAAATAAACCTATTTATTATTTTAATATACAAACCACCAGATGCAAGAGTTGAAGAATTCACAGAGCAGATACACAAAATAGATATTATCCAGGGGGAACCTACCAAATCCAGTACCAGACATTATCTTCCTTGGAGACTTCAATCTACCTAGTTTAAGATGGAGAACTACAAGTCAGGGAACTACTGAGATTCTGTGACAGATTTTTGCTCATCCAACAGGTAACAGAGTCAACTAGGAATGAATACACACTTAACCTGAGCTTGACAATTAATGAAGAAATATTCAGAAACATTACAATCTCAGATACTACATACTCAGATCACAAGCTCATTGAAGTTCAAACTAACATTAATACCTGTAGTAAGATCCAAGAGGATCAACACGTAAGAAGGGTTATTCAATCAATTTAATTTTAATAATAAGAAAATCGACTGGAAACAATAAATATAGACCTCGCAAACATCCACTGGGAAACAGCCATAAGTGACAAAACTATGACACAGGGAATAGCTCAACTGACTGCTGAAGCATACAAAATCTGCTTGAAACATGTGCCTCTGAGGAGGATCAAAAGGAAGACCACTCTAGAATACAGACAACTCTATAAGAGAAGGAAAAAAAAATGTTTAAGCAGACATGACTCACAAGAAAGAAAATGGAAATCTAACAGGGAGATTAAAGAATGGAATGGACCTATCAGGGGAAAGTGCCGAGCCATTACGACCATATAGCACTGGGAAAGGATTTGGGATGGGATGGAGAAAGAAATGGTGCCTAGCCACTTGGATGGTTGGGGATTGAACGCTGACCTGCAGAGGGAGATTGAAGAAATAAAGCAGACGCTGAAGTGATCATGCAAATTGGAGGAAATTAAATTGAAATTTTTTTATTTTCTTGGCCTTCCTCCACTTTTTATCCTCATATTCACTTGAATCAATTCTCTTCACCACACTTCCATCATACATCTGTTTCATAGGACCAAACCATCTCGGTATTGTACTTAATTTTAACTGTCCTTACTGTCCTTAATTTTATAATTTACTGACTTTTGCACTGCACACCTTTCCATATATTTTCATTCATTACTCTATCAAATCCTCCTGATATTCAAAATGTATCTCAGATTGTCCATTTCCACTGCCCCAACTCTTGATTTTTCATGAGCATGTTATATTAGCATTATACACCAGTATATATGGGTTAACCCTGCCAATCTTTTTTCATGCAGCGCTCTTGCCTCTTGTCTTCCTATCTTATTCTAACTAGAGCATTGTTGCACCAGCCACTTTTCTTCTCTAACTTGCCCTCCTTTCAACAGGTGATAAAAAAACAAAAGTGGCTTTTCTGGATGAAGTGAATGAGAGGGGGTAAGAAAATAAGAGTAAAAGTTTGTGAAAAGAGCAGTTAGTCAAAGCAGAAATCACACAGAGTACCAAATAAGGAAGTAGAGATCTTTTGGAAAAAAGTACAACAGGGTGAGTGGTGGAGGCATGAATGGGAATGTTCGAGATAAGCATGATACATTATTCAAAGGTGAAGATGAAATTAGAAGTGGGTGGAGAGAATACTTTGAAAATCTAAGTCGAATGATGAAGTGTGTTATTGTGAACATGATTAGAATTAATGTTGTGGGCAGAGTGCCAGAATGCCAGTTGATCTATCTACGGAATAGGTGAGTACAGCAATAACGAAGTTGAAATCTGTGAAAGCTACAGGTGTTGATGAGGTATGTGCAGAAATTTTTAAACTGTAATAGTTAAAAAGACATTTAGTGGGTGTGAGGGAATTCCTGGAAGGCATGGGAGAGTGATTTTGCACCACATGTGTGAAAAAATAAGTTGCCATTGTGCTACTCTATAAAAATATACTTAGTCAAGATTAGAGGAAGGTGTAATTCTAGTGTATAGACTTAGTATGAGTAATTTTTGTACAGAATGTAAAATTTAATATGTAAAGGTGATACAGCTCTGTTAGTAGAGTGCTAGACATTTATGGATATAAGATAAGACTTAAAAAGTAAAATAGACAAAAGTACAGTTTGGTGGAGAGGGAGAAAAAATGAATGTAAAATAAATGTGCGCAGTGAAATGCTCGAGGTAGTTGATCAGTTTAAATTCCATGGATGTGTAATTTATTTAAGCGGAGTTTGAATTTGAGCTCATGCTTTTAAACTGCTACCCCATGTAAGGAATTTAGAATAAGCAAACTGTGAGAAGTACTCAAGTGTGATGCAGAGTTGAAACTGAAAGAGGCTGTCGGGAGGAGGGTATGCTAGCACTGAAGAATTGGCAGTACAAGAGTCTGCCGAGTGTCGTACTGATGGCACAAATGGGAAAGCTAGAGATGAAAATTTACAGCAAGGGTGCAAATAGACTGGCATAAACCCTGAGCTTAATTCTCAAAACAACATAGCAGGAAAGATTATATATTTCTATAGTACTGTACATGCTACAGAGATGGCTAATGGCAGTCCTTGGCCATAGTCTATACTACACTTCTCACTATACAAATTATGCAATCTGCACTAGGATACAGCATGTTTCTGTAGGGAGCCCTAGTGGCTTCCTAAAGCTATCTTGCTGATATTGTTCCATACTAAAAGGTCACATCACTTGCAAAAGTTTGGTTTGGCCTATTGGGGACGAGAGCCAAAACCTGGCCTCCCCTCACAGAACCTGTGAGGGGGGGTTAGGCACAGGGAGCGAGTGAGAATCTGCCACCTAACTGGAAAAAGCCTCTAGAAATTTAGTGCAGCTTTACAGACAACTGGAGGGTTCACAGAAAACGAAGTCTCAAAACTGCGAAACAACTCTGCAAATTACACTCAAACTAGAATGAAACGTGTTAGTACCGATTATCACCACCAGGCAGCCCTGCCCTGATCCTCAGCCAGATCCCCATCTCAGTTTTGCTGCTTATAAGACTGCATTTGTATATGCTTGTAGTGTTCCAGGTCAATCAGTTGTGGGCATGCCCCACCACTTCAGGCCAAGTTCCAACCATCCAAGGACTCTGTTGTCCTGCAGAGCCATTTGCTTTGGGTATTGTTTCTGTGTTTTAGTATTAGTTTAGTATTGCCATGGTTTTGGGGCATTCGTCTTCACAACAGCCTCCCTACTCCAAGCATTCTCTTTGGGAAGATATCTTCCTGTCTTGGGTGTTAGACAAGGACATGTCCCAAAGCCTTCATTACAGGCTTCTGGAGTTTGAGTGGGGGGAACCCAAGGAATGTCCATGGGTATTTTTCAATTCTTTGTGGACTTTGGTCCTCTCTGCAGAGGGTCTTTTACTGAAGGAGGGGTCTTCATTTTTCTTATCCTCCCTCCATGTATGAGTTGGATTACTCAGCTGCTCCCCACTCTGATTTGATTCCAAGTTCTGTTATGTACCTTGGAGTCGTCATATTTCCGGATGTTTCCATTTTTTGCACTACGCTTTCTGTGGTTCATGCGGATTTGCTTTGGTACCTCCTGCGGAACACGGTCCTCTTTTTTTTTTTTTCCCCATGATGGACCCAGCCTCTTTCAAATACAGGGTTGTCTTTGGTTATTGGGCACAGTATGAAGTCTCAGGTTCATCCTCCCAGCACTAACGAGTTTGGGCCCCACCTACCCTTTGTTGGTTTTTCATTTACCAGCCTCCCCTTTGATCTTTTTGTGGTTCAGTTCCTTGGTGCCATCCTTCCCCATCACTTAATCTGTTTACGGACTTGTCTCTGGGCTAGGGCTTGTAACCAGCACTCATCAGGCCACCCAGATTTGCTAGTCAGTCCCATTTGCTTGGGCACACAGCTCAGTGTGAGAGTTTGCAGCTGTGTGGCATGCCCTGAGGAGGATTTGACTTATTCCAGGCTCCAGCTTTACTTTGACTGCTCACAGTGGTTCATTGCCTGACCTGAGAGTGAGGGGGTTGTTTTGGCCCCTTGCCCCCATTGAGCTGGATACATTGGGTAGCTCAGCTTCTGGCTTCTGGTTTTCAGCATTTTGGTTATTTTGGTTATCACAAAATACATAGAATCACAGCATTTCCATAATCCTGGACAACATGGTTTCAGAACAGGGCTCTCTTCCCTATCAGAGTTACTGGACCTATCACAGTTGCTGGACCACTATGACATGGACTTACATGCAATGGAAGACAAGCAAAATGCTGATGTAATTTACATAGATTTCGCAAAAGCCTTCGACAAATCTGACCATGGTATTATTGCACACAAAGTGCATGCAAAAGGAATTACTGGGAAAATAGGCGGATGTATCTACAGTTTCCTGACTAACGGAACTCAATGTGTAATTGTCAACAAAATAAAATCCGGACCATCAACCGTGAAGAACTCGGTCCCCCAGGGTACTGTGCTTGCTCCAGTACTCTTTCTCATTCTCATATTGGACATAGACAAGGCCACAATCTATAGCACTGTATCATCCTTTGCTCTAGGATTTTTATGAGAGTAGACAATATAAAGAACACAGCAAACCTCCAATCAGATGTAAATCAGGTGTTTCAATGGACTACAGAAAATAATATGGTATTTAATGAAGATAAGTTCCAGCTCTTGTGCTACGGAAAAAAATTAAAATATTAAAACAGAAACCACGTACAAAAAGCAGTAAAATCATAACATAGAACGAAAAAGCAATGTAAAAGATTTGGGTGTACTCATGTCAGAAGACCTTACCTTTAAAGAACTCAGTAAAGTAGCCATCACAACTGCAAGAAAAATGACAGGTTGGATAATGAGAACTTTTCAAACTAGAGATGCTAAACCAATGATGATACTCTTCAAGATGCTAGTGCTCTCTAAATTGGAATATTGTTGCACAATGACAGCCATTTTCAAAGCTGGAGAAAATGCTGACCTGGAGAGCATGCAGAGTCCTTTTACTGCTAATAAAAAAAAAAAAACTGCTAGAATCCACTAGGTAAAACATCTAAACTATTGGGACTGACTAAAATGCCTAAATCTGTATTCTTTTGAGCGCAGGCGGGAGAGATGCATAAAAATTTACACGTGGAAAATAATAAAGGGGCTGGTCCCAAACCTGCACACAGAAATAACACCACATGAGACCAGGAGGCATGGGAGGATGTGCAGAATACCCCCGTTGAAAAGCAGAGGTGCAATAGGTACCCTGAGAGAGAACTCTTATCAACATCATTGGCCCGAGATTGTTCGACATGCTTCCACTACACATAAGGGGTATAACTGGCTGACCCCTCACAGTATTCAAAAGAGAGAGCTCGATAAACACCTCCAAAGGATACCTGATCAACCAGGCTTGACTCATACGTCAGGCTGCAAGCAGCTCTGTCGAACAGCTTGGATGACCAGTCCAGCAATGAGGTTGCCTGGGCGATGACAGGGCCATGGAGACGCTAAGCCCCGAAACACACAAGGTAACCACAAGGTAAGGTAACCAGGCACCCAGAAAGATAGGCGCCCCAAAACAAACTCTATCTGGTTCAATTATTGCTACTGAAAGCTGAACTGTTGGACAGAACTCCCCCAAATGAAAAATGAGCAAATGAGCATGATGTCACAACTGTCATGCAGTGTGGGCATTGGGTTAAGATGTGGGCATAGGGTTGGGGTGTGGTCATAGGGTTGGGGTGTGGTCATAGGGTTGAGGTGTGGGCATAGGGTTGAGGTGTGGGCATAGGGTTGAGGTGTGGGCATAGAGTAAAAGTGTGGGAATAAGTTTGAAGTACAGTCTTACCTCACTCAGCCTACGAATTTAATCCGTTCCTAGAGACGGTTTGTAACCCAAAAATTCGTAAACCGAAGCGAATTTCCCCATAAGAAATACTGTAATGGGAAATGAATTAATCCATTCCTGACTTCCCAAAAAATTAACTTAAAAGTAAATTTTATACCTAATTCACCCAAATCTTCAGTACTAAAGTATGTATAAGTTACTACTAATCATTATTGATGACTCTTGTTGGTGTATGGAAGACGGTGAGGAGGGGGGGAGGAGAAGAGGTGTTAGTGTTTGGAAGGGGAGTCTCCTTCCATTATAACATCAGGCAGTGATTATAACTGCCTGACACACTGAAGGACCTGACACACACTGAACAAACCTTTTTTACATTTTTTTTTATTTTATTTTTTATTTTTTTTTTATTTTTTTTTATAGAAAATGGGACAGCTTACCTGACACACACTGAACGAACCTTTTTAACATTTTTTCTTTTTTTCATTTTTTTCAATTATTTGGATTTTTTAATTTTTTTGTATTTTTTATAGAAAATGGAGGAGCCTACCTGACATACACTAAACGAACCTTTTTGACATTTTTGCTTTAAAATGTTTTCAATTTTTTTTTCTAAGCATAAGGCAGTGATGACTTCTCTAGGGTACACTCTCTGGCATGTTTTGTCTGCATACCACTAGGACCTGCTTGTGGCTCACTGCTTGTTTTTCTCACTAAAAACATGTCTAATGACACTTGTTTTTCCCTACTTTGTAACACTTGTCTGAAGTGAGACATCACATTGTCATTAAAAAGGTTAACACAACGGCCTACTACAGCTTGCTCTGGGTGAATTAATAATAACTTTTCAACATCCTCAAGTGTTTGTGTTTTTTGTTTCGTGATTGTTGATGTCACTTTAGCTCTCATAATGTCCTTTTTCTTAGCAATTACAGTGCATATCATTGACATAGATTTATTGTACTGCCTAGCTAGTTCAACAACCTGTGTACCATTTTCATGTTCACAAATGATCTCTTGCTTTTCCCTCTATGGTCATTCTCACATGTGTTTTTTTGGCTTGAACCTTACCACTGGCTTTCTTGGGACCCATGGCGAGATATATAATAACAAATTTTATGTTCAAATAGCCAAAAATCCGAAAAAACTGTAAATCTTTGCAAAGAATTCCGGCGTAATAGCCACTAGGTGGGAGGCACTTGGAAACTGAGGCGCGATCGCTGTGTCACCATGCCCTAGGTTGGCGATACGTGTATCAACAAACTCGTTTCCCTAGGTAAAGTTCATAACCGGATTCAAATTTTCCAAAGAAATTGGGCTCGTAACCCGAAAAGTTCATAAAGAGGGGCATTTGTAAACTGAGGTACCACTGTACAAGAATAATGAAAACTGCAGTAGGCCAAAAGAGAACAAGATGAAATAGTGACAAAAGAGATGGCAGCATAAGAAAGAAAATAAAGCTTAGGGGCTAAAGTACCAAGTGCAATACTTTGTGGTTTTTGTGTGCTAAGGCTCTTAGGGTCGTTCCATGTTGGATTGAGCATTCTTCAGTGTTCGGAAGGGACATTCGGAAGACTCCCTGTTGCACTGGTGCAGAATGTTAACCTACCTTGATCATGATTCTATCCTTGGTACAAATTGGATCTTGCGTTAGAAAGCCCCAACGGTGATATACTGATGGACTGGGTGAATTTGATAAATTGGAGAGTAGTAGGAGGGCCGGGAAGGTGGACATAGTGAATGTGAGAAAATAAGACGCGAGTGTGAACACCACACATGATATAGCAAGGACAAGATTGGGTGGAATGTATTTGTGTGTACTGTGCAGTACATGAAATTTATTAGTAGTACTGTGCACCTAGCTTTATGAAGCAGTGGGTTGCTGCTGTGGATGACTGAGTGTGGTGGTGCTTGGTTTGTCTTTGATGCCTGTATAGTGTGAATAATATAATTTATGAACTTTAGATAATTTATAAGTAGTGATAGGTTATAAATGCCATGGTAATAAAATATCACTATAGTAGTATTGCTCCCCTTTTTTCCTTCAAGCTGATATTTCAACACCACATGGAAGTTTGGAAATAGGATATGAATAATATTCCTGTACAAATATCTTACCTTTGCATCTTACTTTTTGTACAACAGTAATAGATCTGCCACATGTAATAAAGAAAGAATAGAATTTGATTTAGAGTAAGGAAGCGATGTTAAATTGTAACCATGATTAAAGCAATATTTTTAATTTCTTAAAGATTTTAAGAGGCAAGAATGATTATGCAAATTATGTCCATTTCATTTCAGAAATTCAGGAGTATATCGTGCAGATCTCCTCCGCAGTGTAGAAATTTAAATCATTACATTGGTGTTTTTAATGATGAGGCAGCAGAAATTAAATGGCAACAAATCCAACGAAAAAATTTGGAAAAGGCAGTTATATCTCAAGTTCATCAAGAGGTGCACTTTGGTTTTGTTTTCATAAGATGTTCCAATACTTCTGAGCCAGCAGAAGACTTGGGACAACCTCAATATGACGAAGACTATGCTCGTGAAAATTCTGAATCATACACTCAACTTTTTCTTTATCCTTGGAAATTTAAAAATATTGCACATAGACATATGATAAAAACTAATAATTTTAATATAAATTTTGTTATGGTAGATTCTTTATCACGCGCTCACTTTTACAGGTCATTACCAAAGACAGTTGGACTTTTTGAGGGTCTATATGGGAATTCTCAACCTAAAGTGTTTGATTTTCAGTTTTTCCAAGCAGTGAAACAGAGAACATATGAAAGCCTTCAGGCACTTTTCTCAGGTTATGTAAATGTTTCAGAGACTCCTTTTGGTACATATGATGTTCCCCGATACCCATTACCAGTATCAAAATTGTTTGGACTTTTTAAGAAAAAGGGATATAGGACACTCTGGCTCGAGGATTTATGTTGGAACTGGGAATGGGGCTTAGTTAAGGACCTGAAAGTTGTTAATGACACTCTCTATGGTCCAGTTTTATGGAAAAAATTTAAAAAAGCACTTGCTCATGCAAGTATTGATGACATTGATCTAACACTGGCTAGCTGTGATATTCTTCAGTCTAATGGTAAGAAGGATCCTTTTCATAATCTACCTGCTGTGTGCTTTAATGGCAAACATCATCATGAATACATGCTTGAATACCTTCAGTTATATCAAGAAGCCATCCAAAATTTTGGCCAGCCTTTTTTAACTTTCACCGTCACTGATGTTGCTCATGATGAAACTGGCTTACGGGTGCAAACTTTGGATGATCCTCTTGCCAAGTATTTGAAGTTTGCTGCAAAGTTAAAAAATACCCTAACTATTCTTTTTTCAGATCATGGAAACACGTATGGTAAGTTTATTCAGTTAAGTCCTGAAGCACATGTTGAAACATTTAATCCATTTTTATTTATGATTATTCCAAAAGATGTGCAAGATCTCTTGGGAGATGTTCAAATAAGAATTTTAAGAGATAATGAGAGACGATTATCTAGTATGATTGACTTGCATAACATGCTTCTGCAATTAATTGGTGAAAAGAGTAAAGTTTCTGACAAAAATTTTGTTGAAAGATACGTAACACCTGGTGGATTTCTGACCAGCCTATCTCCAACTAGGACTTGCAATGATGTTCCACTGTTGCATCCAAACTTGTGCATATGCAAAAATTTTGAGACATCAGTAGAACCTGCTCAGGTTCATTTGGCACTAGCAGACTTTGGACTTGGAGTCTTAAACAACCTGATTTTAAAGCAAAACCGAAATGGGGGGGCTGTTGGTTTTGGAAATTGTAGGCCTCTTAGAGCTGTTAAGTTAAGAAAAGTCCGTGAGACACGTGTATCAGTAGAATTGATTCGGTATAAGTTAGATATTGTTGTACAAAGTGTACAAAATGACAGTGAAAACAATGAGTTATTTTTCTTGACATTGGAGGTGGGATCAAAGAAAGCACCATTGCATCTAGTATCCTATGAACGTATGAACATGTATTCAATTTATAGTAGCTGTCAGGATGATAGTGTTGAACTGAAATTATGCATTTGTAACATTAAAAATCAGAATCAGAATACTGGATTTCTAAAGTCTCTGCTTTTGGGTAACCTGATCCCAGAATTTAACTTTTTTATAAAGAGTACAAATTTTAATTCCAATGCACAAATGGTCGACTTCCTCACAAGTCCACTTCTAGGCATTAAGCCCCGAATAGATATCGCATATCCAAGTCAAAGTCCCTGTCTTTTCACAGTCATACATAACTACAAATCAGGCATAGTATTGCTAGCTGCAAATTTTTGTTCAACATTTCATGAACTAGATATAGTGATGGAAGCAGAAAATTTAAATCTCTCATGTCCAGAGCATTCAAAGTTCTTATTATATGCTAGTGATGTAAAATTGCTTTTTGCTGGCACAGTAGCTAATCCAAAAGTAGCATGGCAATGGAGTCATGAAATCAGAATTAAGTAAAGAATTTAAAAGTGAACTTAAATTATAAAAATGCATTTTATTGCTACTGATGAAAAGATGAAGAATGACAACGCATGCAAAGAACTGGAAGTTTACAACAATGCTAGTTTCATATCGGTGTATAACGGCTCTGATCTTAGATGTGGAGATGATCAAGATATTGTAAAGTATGAGTATGCAAGTTGATAAATTTTATTTTTAATTAAAATATGGAATATGTTTTATGTATAAACAAGTCAACCAAGGATGAAAAAGGCTCAGAGGTGGGTTAAATTTTGTATAAAGAAATGGCTTGGAATAAAAATAAACAGAAAAATGCCCTGAAGGAGTTTTGAGGCGAAAACAGAAATGAAGGGATTATGTTAGTTTTGTTTATTGAACATTATTTAATATTATGAATTTATAGTTTGACACTAGGTCATGCTTTAGGACTGGCAAGTCATTGAGTGCTCTGCAACATTATAGATTAATTCCTTAAACACAGGTTACTGGAGATAGCAACTAGTATGCTAGTGAAGGTTGAAAAGTTTTCTTAGAAGTTTTTGAAGTTTGTGTAGTAGTAGTAGTAAATACATTGAGAAATTAGGATATTAATATCACTAATGGTATTTGAATAAAATTAAAGTTAGAATACAATACTAACATATTTTGGACAACAGTATGTTGTATCTGACAGGGTTGAGATTTTGTTATCAGAACGTATTGGTGATGGATTACATGCTCTCCCACCTGGCATAAGGTGATAATTATAAGAGTGCACTTGTCCAAATGAAATTTATAGTTCTTTTTTAGGCTTTGCTGCAATTCTGAAAGTTGAAGAAATTTTTAAATGACTTTGGTGCAGTGGAGTCTTAGAACTTTTAGTGAAGGTTTTTAATGGAATGGGATGGAATGCAAATATTTTCATTCTGGAAATAAATGAAGTTGGGGTTTAAAAACTTGATTTCAGGAAAAGACACTATGGAAAACTTTGAAATTTCTTTAAAGAATTTGACTGGAAAGACTTGCTGTTAGGCAAGGAAGTAAATGAGATGAATGTCAAGTTTTGTTAAATATATGATAAAGGCACAATAAAATTTATACCAAAGCAGAGATGCAGAACTAGGAGATGGGATTAGTTCAACAGAAATTGTGAGAGGGCCAGAGGCCAAAAGACACAAAGATGGAATCAATATAGCAAGAGGTCAAACCCCCAAACATACCAGCAATAAAAAGAAACAAGAAACAACTACACGGCAGTAAGGAGAGAGGCAGAAAGAAATTTTGAGAAAGGAATAGTGGACAAATGTAAAACAATAACAGGCTTATTCTATAAATTCATCAACAGCAAATTGCAGGTAAAAGATAATATTCAGAGGTTCAAAATGGGAAACAGAATCACAGAAAATGAGAAGTAAATGTGTGAAACATTAAATGAAAAGTTCCAAAGTGTGTTTGTACAAAATTAAATCTTTAGAGATCCAGACATAATAAGAATTCCAGAGAACAACATTAAGCACATAGAGGTGTCTAGAGAAGAAGTGGAAAACATCATCAAGGAGCTAAGAACAAAGCAGTTGGCCCAAATGGAGTTTCACCATGAGTTCTGAGAGAATGCGCACCTAAGCTCAGAATTCCACTTCAACTGAATTTTCAGGCATCCTTGTGTATGGAGTCCTAGCAGATGTGTGGTAAAAGGCTAACCTAGTTCCAGTCTACAAAAATGGCAGCATGGAAGATTCCCTCAATTATAGACCTGTATCATTGACAAGTGTAATAGTCAAAATATTGGAAAAAAATATATACAAACTAAATGGGTAGAACACCTGGAGAAAAACAATATAACAGACAGTATGGTTTTCGATTTGGAATATCCTGTGTAATGAATTTACTCGGTTTCTATGATCGAGCTACAGAGATTTTACAGGAAAGAGATGGTTGGGTTGACTGCATCTCTGTGGACCTTAAAAAGGCTTTCAACAGAGTTCCACACAAGAGGTTGTTCTGGAAACTGGAACATATTGAAGGTGTGTCAGGTAGGCTTCTAACATGGATGAAAAATGTTATAACTGACAGAAAAATGAGGGAAATAATCAGAGGCAATGTATCGGTCTGGAGAAATGTCATGAGTGGAGTACCACAGGGTTCAGTTCTTGCACTGGTGATGTTCATTGTCTACAGAAACGATCTACTAGATGGAATACAGAATTATATGAACATGTTTGCTAATGATGCTTAGATAATAGGGAAGATAAGAAACTTAGATGATTGTTATGCCCTTCAAGAAGACCTGGACAAAATAAGTGTATAGAGCACCACTTGGCAAATGGAATTTAATGTGAATAAATGACATGTTATGAAATGTGGAAAAGGAGAACATAGACTCCACACAACCTATAAATTATGTGAGAAATCTTTAAACAATTCAGATATAGGTAAATCTAGGGGTGGTTCTAGAAAGAAGACTATCACCTCAGGACCACATAAAGAACATTGTGCAAGGAGCCTATACTACTCTTTCTAATTTCTGAATTACTTTTAAATACATGAATGGTGAAATACTGAAGAAATTGTTCATGACTTTTGTTAGACCAAAGCTGGAATGTGCAGTGGTTGTATGGTGCCCATATCTTAAGCAGTACATCAACAAACTGGAAAAGGTGCAAAGACATGCAACTAAATGGCTCTCTGAACTGAAGGACAAGAGCTACAAGGAGAAGTTAGAGGCATTGACTTTGTCAAAATTAGAAAATAGAAGAAAAAGAGGCAATATGATCACTACGTACAAAATAGTGACAGGAATCGATAAAACCGATAGAGAAGAATTCCTGAGATCAGGAATTCAAGAACAAGAGGTCATAGATTTTAACTAAATAAAGAAAGCTGCCAAAGAAATATAAGAAAATTCACTTTCACAAACAAAGTGGTAGATGGTTGGAACAAGTTAGATGAGACGGTGGCAGAGGCCAAAACCATCAGTAATTTCAAAGTGTTGTATGACAGTGCTGGGAAGACTCCTACATTTTACATTCCTACATTCACCATGAACATTGCTCTTGTCCTGTAACTACACTTGGGTAATTACAGTACTTATTAGGTCACTCAAATGCCCTGTCAGATATGAGGTGTGTGAATGCAATGTACTGATAGTTGGCTTAGCTATAAAATCACACGAGTAAAAAGTACTTATGTGGTTTATGTGCATGTAAATGGGTATTAATGGAGAAAATTAAGATGTTCTGTAATTGGATTATGAAAACAAGTTTTTACAACTGCTGTTCATTCTAACATGAAAATCAATATAGGATGTAGTTGTATAGGATGTAGTTATAACTAGCCAGATACAGCTGTTGGCAAAAATATGCTGTATTTTCTGCAGCTTGATCTGCAATACTGTACAGTAGTTGGAAATAGTACAATGAAGTTTAATTCATGCTTTATGATAGAACTGATCAACAATGAACTAATGAAGAAACTGATCTAGTCACCATTTCTGTATTTATAGAGTTTTCTGGGTGGGAAACCCTTGTGGCTCCCTGGAGCTAACATCTCCAATGTGTTTATTGCCTAACAGGTGCCATCAGTCGTGGAGTTTTCTGCCCTGTCGAGTACCATGAGCCAAAACCTGACCCCTCATAGAGGTGCAGGGAGCAGTGGTATATATTTTATATATGCTTCCACCAGGGAAGGCACCCAGAAAGTCATCAAGACAAAACAGACCACAGCTGGCTACTTCTTCAACCTACAAACTCGAAAATGGCCATAGAACTTCCCCAAATTATCGTCCTTAAACAAACGACCGAAAATATTTTAATCCAGCTCTCACTCGTTTAATCTACAACCCCCCCCCCCCCCATTTGGGGAAAGGGGGTGGGCAGTCTGCTGCTCCCAGGATGCGGGCCTGTCAGTTCTCCTTTGATGTGTCTGGCTGCCATGCTGCTCTGGCCCCACTGTTGTTTTCTTGGGATTTTGCCTTGGTGGCTGTTCTTTTACATTTGTGTGTGTGTGTGTAGGCCAGGCGTTGTGTGTACTTGGAGCTGCATGCACACAGGGGTCTCCTTTCATGTGTGCATGCAGCTCCAAGTACAAAAAAGGGCCTTGGGGCCTCTTTTAACCCTTCATTCTGTCTTGCAGTTAATGTGGAGGGTCTTGTTCTTCAGGGGGAGGAGTTTTTGTACTCCCATCTCCATGATTCTATATGCGTACAGAAGATTATATACACTTCTGGAAGCACGTACAGCTCTCTCTGCTTACCTCCTGTGTGACCTGGATTAGACCCAGCAATGGACCCAGCCTCTTTTGAGTACAGGTCTTCCTCCTCCTGGGTTCTGTACAAGGTTCCTGGGTCATCCTGGCTAGCAGACAATCCTTTCCTTTCTCTTGTCTCGGTACAGTTATTGCCATACCTGCACACTTGAGTGCCATAAAGTTGGGAACGTGCTGCAAGTGTTTTGAGGGTCTCGATTTTGGGCCCCTTAATTCTTGCTTGTTCACTTCTGTGTTCCTTGCGATGTTGACCAACTGCAGTTCTATGCTAAGGTGCCCCACTATTGTCATTGTTGGTGGTGGATGACCTTCAGGTCTAGCGGCACTTGGGCGCTGTCGAGGCTTATTTGAGCCTCCTTGAGCTTCACTTTGATTGGCTCTCAAAGGATGTTGGGGTTCTCTGCAATGCGAGTGCCCTCATCGTTTTGTCTGTTTCTCCTTTTTCCCCTCTTCTGTTTCTGGAGGAGGCAGTTTTGCAGTTTTTGGCTTCTGGGGCAGCATCTTGTCCCATCTGGAATCTTCTTTGTCTTCAGTGGCGTTGCTTTTGTCTTTCAAGGCACTCTGCGTAGGGAACTTTACCTCTACTCAGCGAGGCACTCAGTAGGGACTCTCGCTGGGTTTTGGTCGAGTTAGGCCATCTGTAGAGTTTGAGGCCGGGTCACATGCTTCCTGAGGTTGCTTCGTCTGCGGCTAGTCGGCACCGTGCTTGCTCTGCTCGTCAGGCGTCGGCCTGGGATTTGTGCCAACACTTTCGCGGTTCGCCCCATTGTTGGTGCGGTGGGGGAACTGTTGGCCAGGTTTGCCAATGCCTAGTCTCACGATTTGTAGTCCCTTTCAGGTCATGTTGGTCTGCCTTCATTGGCACTGTTTTTTTCCCCCTCTTAGAGGTTCAGGGCTGTCTGAGCAAGCATTTATCCTGTGTCTGTGAGGTCATCACAAGTTGGGTGCAGTCGGGCATGGTCAATATGGCTTCATCTCTGTCGGCCTGATGAATTCTTTCGCTTATTCGACTTTCTCTGCTCTTCATGTTTGAATTTTATGATGCACTTGTATTGTCACTTCTATGGTGATCAGGTTACTTCCTTGATGGTGTTAAATATGCACCTGGCTCCCTCCCCCAGGAAGTTGGGTGCTTCATATCATTCGTCGAACTGACTGGCTCACTACCCAGGAGCTGCAGACTGTCTAACCCCATCCCCCAAATGGGGGGTGGGGGTTAAATGAGCATGTTTCGGTTGTTTGTTTATTTCATTTGGGGGAGTTCTATGGCTGTTTTTGAATCAGTATATTTAGAAAGTGGCCAGCAGTAATCTGTTTTGTCTCACTGACTTTCTGGGTGCTTTTCCTGGTGGTGGCATATACAAAATAAATGCCACTGCTCCCAGCACCTCTGTGATGGGGCTAGGTTCTGGCTCGTGGTCCCTGGTAGGCCAGAGAACTCCACGACTGATGGCACCTGTTAGGCAATACACAAATTGGTGATATTATCTCCATGGAGCCACCAGGGCTTACCCAGAAATTGGCATTTCATTACATTTAATGCTGGTTTTAGTTCTTTTTGTACCAATGGTTAACAAATGTATGTTTGGTCCTTGGAATGGTGTTAATGTTAGTGCTGTACTTGATTTATGCAATTGCACATATTTTTGTATGGAGTATTACTGTGATATGACTTTGTTTTATTTATGGAGAGCTTTGTGATTTTTGTACATATTTTTTTACTACACATGCATTTTCATGTTTTAAAGAGATGAATTTTACCTTTCATTCATGAAAGCAAAAAATAGTCCAAAAATGTTGATCAATTTATGAAGCACATTTAGTTTTGTCATTAGCACTGGGCTTTTTGTTAACTTGTAATTACTTAAATTAATTTGTTTTAATATTTGGGTGTTTTTGTTGTGTTAAAAATAGTGTATCTACAGCATGACTGAAAATTACAAATGAGTGCAACTGGGAGCTAATTGATAATTTTACATTTCATTCATTTTTATTTCATTCTGATTAACTATTTGCTACTTTATTCTGCATACTCATTTGGTAATTAAAATGACCTTTTGCAATTCACATTTAATTGTTATTTCTACATGTTCTTGTAAATGGTAAAAATTTTATAATAATTTGCTTTTTAAATGCTTAAAAGTTATTTTTATACTTTTATATTAAAGATATCTTTAAAAATTTTGATTAGATTGTCTATTAACTATACCAAATTTTATTTCTTTGTATTTCCTTCACTAGTAAAATGGAAGCTAAGAAATATTAAGTGGACTAAATTGACAATGTTTGATGTGATCCATTGCTCATAAATGCCTGTTTACTCTAAAAAAATAAAAGTTCTTTGTTAACGCTGTTTCATCAGTTGGTATTTCTCATCCATATAAATTCAGAAGTTATGGTAATTAACAAACAGTGCTATGTAGTTTAACCCGTGCACTGCACATCTGTTAAATTTGACAACCCAGTGGTGCTCACAATAACAACAGCGTTGAATGTAATGAAACGCTAATTTCTGGCTGAGCCCTCGAGGCTCCCAAAAGCTACTATCACTCATTTAGTCCCATATTTCTTGGATTGTCGGAAAGCCTTTGACACAGTACCGCATAAGAGGCTGGTACATAAGCTGGAGAGACAGGCAGGTGTAGCTGGTAAGGTGCTCCAGTGGATAAGGGAGTACCTAAGCAATAGGAAGCAGAGAGTTACGGTGAGGGGTGAGACCTCTGATTGGCGTGAAGTCACCAGTGGAGTCCCACAGGGCTCTGTACTTGGTCCTATCTTGTTTCTGATATATGTAAATGATCTCCCGGAGGGTATAGATTCATTTCTCTCAATGTTTGCAGATGATGCCAAAATTATGAGAAGGATTAAGACAGAAGAGGGACTGTTTGAGGCTTCAAGAAGACCTAGACAAACTGAAGGAATGGTCGAACAAGTGGTTATTAGAGTTCAACCCAACCAAATGTAATGTAATGAAGATAGGTGTAGGGAGCAGGAGGCCAAATACAAGGTATCATCTGGGAGAGGAAATCCTTCAGGAGTCAGAGAAAGAAAAAGACTTGGGAGTTGATATCACGCCAGACCTGTCTCCTGCAGCACATATCAAGAGGATAACATCAGCGGCATATGCCAGGCTGGCCAACATACGAACGGCATTCAGAAATTTGTGTAAAGAATCATTCAGAACTTTGTATACCACATATGTCAGGCCAATTCTGGAGTATGCAGCCCCAGCATGGTGTCCATATCTAGTCAAGGATAAGACTAAACTGGAAAAGGTTCAAAGATTTGCCACCAGACTAGTACCTGAGCTGAGAGGTATGAGCTACGAGGAGAGACTGTGGGAATTGAACCTCACTTCGCTGGAAGACAGAAGAGTTAGGGGGGACATGATCACTACATTCATGATTCTCAAGGGAATTGATAGGGTAGATAAAGACAGGCTATTTAACACAAGGGGCACACGCACAAGGGGACACAGGTGGAAACTGAGCGCCCAAATGAGCCACAGAGATATTAGAAAGAACTTTTTTAGTGTCAGAGTGGTTGACAAATGGAATGCATTAGGAAGTGATGTGGTGGAGGCTGACTCCATACACAGTTTCAAGTGTAGATATGATAGAGCCCAATAGGCTCAGGAATCTGTACACCTGTTGATTGACGGTTGAGAGGCGGGACCAAAGAGCCAGAGCTCAACCCCCGCAAACACAACTTGGTGAGTACAACTAGGCGAGTATATTACTAGGTGCCATTAGTCGAGGAGTTCTATTGGCCTACCAGGGTCCACAAGCCAGAACCTGGCCCCTTCAGAGAGGTGCAGGGAGCAGTGGCCGACAAACAATTTACATTTATAGTTATCATAGTGGTGACAATCATAATTGCCACCACCTGGGAAGGCAACCCAGAAAGTAAGGTGACACAAAACAGACTACTGCATGGTTAAGATGAGCTCGCAGCCTCAAAGTTGTCAGAAGAACTCCCTCAACAATAATAAACCACCAAAAATTTTGAGAGACTAACAAGAGCTAGTTTACCACACCTTTGTCCCCTCCCTCCCCCATCCCTTCCACGGGGAAGCGGACCGGGGCATCCAGTTGCCTCGGTCGGGAATTCCAACACCATTTACTAGCTTTTAGCAAAAAATGCAAGTGAAAAGTTAACATTTTTATGTTAAAAAATATGAAATACTGTAAATATATACAGTGGTACCTCGGCTTACGAGCGCCCCTAGTTACAAGTTTTTCGGATTACGAGCAGGAATTGCTCGGAAAATTTGTAACGGGATACGAGGGTGTTAATACGCGTACAGGCCGACTAGCGCGTGGTGGCACGGCGATCACCACTCAGTTTACCAGTGCCCTGCGCCCAGTGACTATCCCGCCTCAATTCTTCACCAGGATTTACAGTGTTTTGTTGGATATTTGGCCATTTGAACATAAAAGTTGTTAGTATATATCTCGCAATGGGTCCCAAGAAAGCCAGTGGTAAGGTTCAACTTAAGAAAATAGTTGTGAGTAGAGGCAGTAGAGAATGTCCCTTCTTCATTAAGAAAATGTGTGAAGTAGGGGAAGAACTGCAAAGTTTTGTTGAAAAAACTCACCCCGATAAAGCTGTAGCAGGCCGTTGCATTGACCTTTTAAATGACAATGTGATGTCTTACTACAGACAAGTGTTAAAATGTAGGGAAAAACAAGTGTCTTTAGACAGATTCTTAGTAAGACAAGCAAGCAGTGCGCCACAAGCAGGTCCTAGTGGTATGCAGGCAAAACGTGCCAGAGAGTGTACCCTAGAGAAGTCCTCACTGCCTGATGTTATAATGGAAGAGGACTCCCCTTCCAAACAATAATACCTCTCCTCCCCCCTTCCTCACCATCTTCCATACGCCAACAGCAGTCATCAGCAAGGGGTAAGTAATAACTTGAACATAGTTTTGTAGTGTATATTTCGATGAATTAAGTATAAAATTTAGTTTGAAGAGATGTTTTTGGGTAGTCAGGAACAAATTAATTCATTTCCCATTATTTCTTATGGGGAAATTAGCTTCGGGTTACGAGCTGTCTCCAGGAACGGATTAAACTCTTAAACCGAGGTACCCCTGTATTAAAATACCTTCGTTAACCCTACTAAGAATTTGTGCACGTGGCAAATTTGTACTAGAAAATGAGAATTACATATAAATTAATTTTAAAACAGTATGTGGACTGTAATAATCATAAAAGCATTTCCCAGGACCAAACTTGATTATCAGTGCTAAAATTATATTGAACAAAACCCTCTTTCTACTTCTCGATATAAAAGCACATGATATGGTGCAGCCCGAGGAGGGGGAGAGGTAGGTAGTTTAGTTCATTCATTATGCACCCGATACCCATGCTGTGGGCAGTAGTGGAAAGGGTTACAGTGGCACATAATGGGCTCAGGGACTGAACCCCCACAAATCATTTAGCTAAGGAAGTTACAATCTTGATGAACTAATTACTCCAGTAAATTTAAGTTGGTAGAGTTTTGCTGGGTTCCCAGTCATGTTGGTGTCAATTTAAATAAGCGTACGGATGCTGCCGCTAAGGAAGCTATCCACACTTGTCCCATCTCCCGTAAAGGTATTCCTTATTTCGACTTTTACCCAGTTATTCATAACTCCATCCTTGCCTGTTGGCAGGGTTGTTGGTCTATACTTACTGGTAACAAACTGCATACTATTAAGAGTCGTGTGTCCCTGTGGTCTTCCTCCTACCATCGTAACCGGCGGTGGGAAACGGCTCTGGCTACGTTACGTATTGGCCATACACGATAAACTCACGGTCACTTAATGGAGTGCCGCCCTGCTCCTTATTGTCCAAATTGCAGTGTTCTTCTTATGGTCGTGCACATTCTTGTTGAATGTTCTGACTTCCAGGACGAGCGTGTGTCTTGCTTTCCGACCGTCCCTCGCGGTCAATTGTTCCCCCATAGAATTTTTGGTGAATCGGATACTTTTGATATCGTTCGCCTTATGCGTTTCTGTTCTCGTATTGGCAACCTTGGTGATATTTAGTGCCCAATGATTACTCCGCACATTTGGTGGTGCTACATAGCCTTCCCGGTTTGGTGTCTTCCTTTGATAATTAATTACTTATTACAAAATTCAATACATACCGTGGGAGGTTACACCCTTTGCAATTTTAATCCCTCCCTTTCCACCCAAGAAACAAATTAGAGATCAGCCCAAGCTTCATCTTGAGGCAACGCTCGAGGCCTTAATTAAGCCATATTGATGCACTGTCCACAGAGCATTATCTCTCTCAAATCATATACACTGATGGTTCCCTACAGCGCCCCACGGGGTGCAAATGAAAGTGCAGTTGTCCTGACAATGGGCGATGGCTTATATATTGAGTGGGGAGTCCGTATAAACAACTGGGCCTCTACCCTTCAGATCGAACTATTTGCCGTGCTTCTTGCACTGAAATGTGTACAAGTCTCCAAACTTGATACATTAATTGTAAGTGATTCCTTATCATCCTTAAATGCTCTCAACTCTTTAAGACATAACTGTAACATGCTCGTGTCTGAAACTAGACACAAATATAACAAAATTATTAATGATGGTAACAGAGTCCATTTCATGTGGACTCCATCTCATGTTGACCTCCAAATGCATGACAGAGCTGATGAGTTAGCCAAGGAATCTGCCTTAAAGGAAAAATTGAGTATAACCTTGGATTGCAGTACTGTTCCGGTCAGCTGTTCAGATCACTGTATGGTTGTGGTGAAGCTTGTTATTCACGATCAGGTTAAAGTGGGGACAGGGTCATGGAAGCTCAATTGCAGTCTGTTGCAGAGTAGAGATGTAATTGATAATTTGAAAGTATTGTGGGAACACCTGGTTGGGCAAAAACATAAGTTCAGATGTCTGTTGGAGTGGTGGGACATGTGTAAAATTGCATGCAAAAGTTTCTTCGTGAAAGTAAAAAGTGTTCAAAAGAAAGGCTGCTGAAAAATATGGCCTTTTAACCTTATTCCAACACACATTAAAACAACTTTATGCAAAGGTCAATATGGGATTAGATAAGTATGAAGAAATTACCATTTTAAAGGACAGAATTAACAAAATGGGGGATGAAATATCTGAAGGAGTCAACACTCATTTATGTAGCATACATAAATCTGTGTATCCATGTATTTACGCATGTAGCTTAGCCTAGCATTTTAAAAGTACTACAATCACCTTCCGTGGTTGAGTGTTCAATAAATCCCTGAACTGTATGTTTGACAAATCTCTCACCCTGTCCATGGAAGACAGAATAAATTGTATATATGCTGGTTAGCATTATAAATGTGTGGCCACGTCTGTGCTAGAAAAATAATAATAATAATAATAAATGTTCGCCTCCAGATTAATGATAGGATGTATGGTGGAAAAACTCTCCATATTTGTTAAGTAAAGTCAAGAATAACATGGGTACAGCACTTGTGACTAGTATTAAAGTAAGTGATGGGACGGATATGAAGAATACAGATGTGATTGTATATTCGAGGTGAATTAAAGAAATTGTACAAAAAAAGTGGACGTAGACCAAGGTATGCGGGAATATTTCCTTGGAAAATGTACACGGGTTTTTACCCAGGATGACAACATGTCATTGTTGGAAGATGTAGATAAGCAGGAAGTGTGGAGTGTTGTCAAGAGTTTAAAGAAGGGTAAATCACCTCTGGCTGTGATGGGTTCCCGGCGGAATTTTATTTCTATCTATGGGATGTCATTGGTAAAGACTTTGTACAAGTGGTGCAGTATAGCATACAGCATAGGAAGCTTAGCGTGTCACAATCTCATGGGATTATTAGGATGATACCTAAAACGGGTGATTTGCATATTCTAATGAACGAGGCCACTTTCCTTGCTAAACCAGGATTATAAAATAATATCGAAATTGCTGGTAAATAGACTTAGGATTGCAACGGATAAAATTATATCAAAGGAACAGTTCTGTGGTGTGCCTGGAAGATCCATAATCAATTGTAATAATCAGGGATGTTGTGTATTATGTGTCTGAGAATAATGTTCCTTCCTCCATGATAAACCTCGACTGGTCGAAAGTTTTTGACCATGTTGATGTTCAGTTTGTATTAGAAATATTGGATAGAGTAGGAGTGGCACAAGAATTTATTGATTGGATCCGTATGCTTTATAAACAGTGTTGGAGCAGCGTCTGTATCAATGGAGTCTTAAGTAAACCTTTTTCAGTTGATCGATCGGTACGTCAGGGATGTCCCCTTTTAATGATTTTGTATGTTGTATTTCAAGAGCCACTGTACTTGGCAATAAAAAGCAATAACTTTATTGTTCCACCGTGTCTTTCCAATGCTATGACACTTCCTGTTGTTGGTTATGCAGACGATACAACTATTTTTGTGTCGACAGAAGACTTGGTGGCGAATGTTCAGGATGAGTTAGACAACTTTGAAAGAGCAACAGGTGCTGTCATTAACAAGAACAAAACGTGTATGATGGGGCTTGGCAGTTGGTGTAATAAAGTTACCTGGACAGGTTCATGGTTCAAGATAGTGGAGTCTATTAAAGCTCTTGGGATTTGCTGATGTGAAACATATGGAACAACATTGGTTACGAATTGGCAAGTACTATGTGGAAATATAATAGAAGCTACGAATATGTTGTCAAATAGGAAATTAACCTTGTTTCAGAAGGCTGTAATAAACAATTGCAAAATTTTGTCTAAAGTGTGGTATTTGTCTCACAGCTTTCCAATTGACAAGAAAAATGCCATGGAGATCGACAAAATTATTTTTTAGATATGTATGGTATGGTAGGTACCAACCAATTAAACGGACTACTCTCTGTAAAGGTAAGAAAAACGGTGGAGTAGGAATACTGAATGTGTACCATAAGTCATTTGGCAATCTTATGTGCTACCTTTAGAAAGGAGATAATGCAGAGGAATAGTGTAAATGCGCTAGGACATTACTTTTGTAAATTACGTGTTAGCTACTCGATACATATGCCAGAGTATACTGGCATATGTATCTTTATTTACCTTGCCTTTATTTCACCGCACTTTTCTTCATGTGCAATTGATGTTCTCAGGCGGATTTGTAATATTGAGGTTTTTTTAATGATGAACAGTAAAACAAGTGTATGATATTCTACTTCCGAATATAGTTTCTAGAGTAGAGGAAGCATATCCACGCTTTAGCTGGCAAGTATTATGGGCAAACCTTCATGTTAAATTTATTGCCCCAAAACAACGTGAGCTATTGTATCTATATTCATGAGACCCTCCCTACTAATGATAGGTTGTTGATGTTGGGCATTAAGGACAACAATAGGTGTGACCAATGTATTGAAATTGAGAATAAAATACATATATTTTATTTCTGTAAGCAGAAAATTGTTCTTGTAAACTGGATTAGAGACACTTTTAAAGATTTATGTGGACCAAGTATTAGAGTGGAGTTAATGAGGTTTTTAATATTTCAAATTGACATAAAATGCAAGAAAATTAAGAATACAATAATTATGCTACTTTCTGATTAAATTTTTGTGTGGATAGGCAGACAGGAGGGTTACTCAGTAGACAAAATATTGAAGTTCTTGCGAGGCAGGATCAAGTATAACATTTGGGGTTTACGGCTCATGCTCGGTGATGATATAGGGCCAGATTCACGAAAGCACTTACGAACCTGTATCTTTGACGGCTTTGTTTACAATTATTAAACAGTTAATGAGCTCCGAAGCACCAGGAGGCTGTTTATAACAGCAACAACAGTTGATTCGTAAGTTTTCATGCTTGTAAACTGTTTAATAAATGTAACCAAAGCCGTCAAAGGTTGAGGAAAGATGTACACGTTCGTAAGTGCTTGCGTAAGTGGTTTCGTGAATCTGGCTCATGGAAAATTTGTTTACTGAGAATTATATAAAATATATATAAATGTAATAATTTCCCCTGTAAATTGATGTAAATATAATCTCTAACATTATAAATCATTTAAAGAAAAATAAGTATAACATTTAGGGGCTTAAAGTTCATGCTCTGTGATAATATGAAACACATGTTTACTGAGAATTATACTACCGTACATGTAATGTAGTATTGCCTTGTAAATTTATGTATATATGATTTATATTGCATTTTATTAAATAAAGATAAACAAAAAATATATGCGAACTCATTTTGTTGACATACATCAGCTGATATAAAACGTACGTGATTGGTCATTTGTCCAGCTGAGCTGCCAAAGTGATTGGCTAAGTGATAAGATGAACAATATTACCTTCACTCTGATTGGTCAAACGAAAAGTAGATGTGACCTCTGTCGAGAAGCAGGCGAAACAGAACCAAACCCCCGAGTAATTCTTCCTTGGTGAACCGAGCATAGAGAACAGAGTACTTTAGAACATTCCTAACACACCAACGCAAGAGGATAATACATGATGTTTCGTGAATCTGGGTCCTGGACTATATCTACGGCTCTCCGTTTCTGGTGAGTAGTACCCCTTTGGTTTTGTTCGTGGTGTGCACACCACGGACGTAACGCTCACAGCTAATGGACCCACAACATATGTTAAGCACATGTACACAGAGCACCAGGCACATACTAGAACAGACGGGGAGGGGGCACGTGGGCCAGGCGATGCCGGGGAGGCCCCCAACGAGAGGAACACAGTTAACTTACTGAAGTAGAAGCAGTGGACACTGACACGGTGGTAGGAGAGTCTCTTGAAAGGCGGCAGGTTGCAAGGGCTGGGTGCCTGTCCCATCAAGTAGGTGGCCAGGACGGATGTCTGATCCATGTTATGAATGTTTGCTAGGAAGTGCTTTGGTTGGGTCCATGCTATAAGAGGGCCTCGTGGCCGGGCCTACTTATGCTATCGGTAGGCCTATACGCGGCGCCTGCCCAGGATATCAGACGACAATTGAAATGCGTAGCATATATATATGAATGTATGTATGTATGTGCAACAATGATCAAGGTATGTTGAAAACCCATATTGAATTGGGAAGAAGAGCTGTAACGTTTTCAACTGTTGGGTCTTCATGAGCCAAGCCTGTTCTAGCCTATATATAATCTACAGTAATATATAATATAGGGGCCGCATGCTGCCATAGTGCTCATGAGAGCTCTCTTGGCAGTGTTTTTAATTACTCGACCTCTCACTGGAAAAGCCTAGTATTCAAATCCCCCTTTAAATTATATTTATAATATAAATCATTTGTGCATAACTATGTGAGGGTAATCCTGCACTTTAGCAGACGGGCGGGGCCCATCAGCTGGGTAATGGGGGGGGTGGTTCCTCTGGCCAGCAGAGGCGTCAGCTGTCAGCTAGTTACAGAGAAAGTGCTATTTCAAGAGCCACATATTTACAGTAAGTCATTATACATTGATGGTAGATCTTATCGCTAATACATAATAGTTTGACCAATGGAGATAGTCATAGGGTAGCTTCTGTTTATTATTAGTCTTCACAATATACTACTTGTTTCTTCATCTCATATGTCGTTTATGTACTGGAAGCGAAATATGGATACAGTGCAAGGATTTCAGGTAATTTATCCATGATAATAAGATAGGTTACCATATCATACAGAGTGAGCTTAGATTTATCTCTAAATGGCTCAATTTTACTACAATCCAAGATATAGTGTTCGAGTGTGTGTCCCTGTCTTTGTCCACACACTTTACACTTTACTTCATCTAGATCCCTATACAAGCCGAACTGCCAGAGATACTTGTAGCCAAGTCTTATACGAGCTGTGACAACATCTGTTAGTCTACTTACTTTGTTACTTGCCCCATACACATGTTTTACTTCACACATTTCATTGTGATGAACAATGGACCTGCTAGTTCCAGTTTGCACAGTTCTACTTTCTTCAAATCCATCCAGGAGTTCTCGTCTAATGACACTTTTAAGGGACCTATTTGATAACTCAAGATTCCGTTCAAAACTGTCTTTATTTACTGCAGCCTTAGCAAGGGTGTCAACTTTATTATGTTCCTGCAGGCCAATGTGAGAAGAAATTCACAACATTTTTATATTTACCCTCTTGCTAAGTATTCTTATATATCTACGTCTAACTTCCAAGATAAGCACGTTATTACTTGATTGCAAACTGTTTATTGCTCGTAGTGAGGAAAGGGAGTCTGAAATAATTAAGGTGTCTACTTCAGTGTTGTCAATAATTTCGAGTGCTACCAGTATTGCTACCAACTCGGCTTGCATTGTGGATGCCCAGTTACTAATTCGGATATTCCTTTAAATTGTACTGCCATCGGGCTGATGGGCAATAACAGCATTTTCTGCCCTCCCTGTAGCTGTATTGAGTGATCCGTCAGTGTATATGGTCTGTGCTATGTTGTTTTCAGCTTGTATATTGTGAATGTGTTCTATGGTGCTTAATTTAGCAGCAAGCTGAGCATGAGGGTTGTTTGTGATTAGTTTCTTGGTGGGGTATGCCGGGGGCAGGATGTCAAAAGGTACTATCTGCCAGGGTGGAAGGAAGTGCTGTACTCTTTCATCTGTATATACATCGTACAGTCCCATCATTTTAATATGAGTGGCTGTTCTTTGAATCCATTTAGACTCGCTGGTTCTATTTCGTATGTGTTCTAACAGTGTGTGCTGCTATCTTGGGTTCAATCCTCTTATCCTTCTTGACCGCCTGACCAGGTCACAACTATTCCCGACTGTCAATGTACCTGCGGTAATGCCTTCTACGGAAATATGGTCATGTGTCCTTTCTGTAATCATGCTATTCTGGTAACTAGAGTTGTTATTAATAGAGGTGTTCATCTGGATGCTATCGATCATAACCCTCTCCATACCCCAAGAAACGCGGCTAATAGAACTGCTTTCATTCATCCATTTATTGAGATCTAATTTTAATTCATTCAGAGTCATTTTTATAGTAAAGCTATCCTCCGAGGTGAAAGACTTCACTTCTATATAAGACCATCCCAATCGAAGGTCCAGATGGGATGCACTGCAGATGATGTGCCATCTTCCACAACTCACATTTAAATATTAAAAATGTATAATTGTCTATTGAACGAAGATCTATCTCTTATGGATGGATCAATGCGATGAACTTTTCTGTGAAAAAATCAAAGGAAATTGATAACGCAACTGCAGATCTGTGACCTGTGGCAACTTCTGACCTCGTTTGCTACTTGACCTCTTTCCGAGTCGGAAATATTTTATCATCATCTGATCGGCACTGAAATTTCACGTCTTGTTAATAATTTTCTTTAATTAGCAACTCACCAGTTCCATATTGCTATTATATGGCTAGACAACTTTTGGAGGTGTTGAGGTGTCTGAGTCCCAATATCAGTAATACAGTGTGTGTATAGTACTCGCCAATGGTGTGTGTATGTAATTACCTAATTACATCTAATTATTTAAGTAATTACATAAATGTAGTTACAGGATGAGAGCTACGCTCGTGGTGTTCCGTTTTCCCAGTACTCTTTGTCGTATAACGCTTTGAAACTTCTGACGGTTTTAGCCTCCACCACCTTCTCACTTAGCTTGTTCCAACCGTCTACCACTATTTGCAAAATAAATTTGGTTAATTTTTTTCGGCACCTCTGTTTTCTTAGCTTGAATCTGTGTCCTCACGTTCTCTTGTTCGTGGCAAAGGGAATTAAATGATAATGTCTAGTATACAGAGATTGAACAACTGAGCAAGAACGATACAGACCGAGTTGACCAGACCACACACTAGAAGGTGAAGGGACGACGACGTTTCGGTCCGTCCTGGACCATTCTCAAGTCAGTCGAATGTGAGAATGTCCAGTGAAGGATAGATGAAATTTTTTATGTAATAATCTAAGATGAGGTCTGATTAAGCCCTTTTGTGCCCTCTGTAATGCTTTGCGCTACCGCTCACAGGATGAGTATGGGGTGCACAATAAACTAACCGCCTTCGGCGGCAACAATCAAATCGTCGTCCCTTCACCTTCTAGTGTGTGGTCTGGTCAATATACTTTAGCCACGTTATTGTGACTCATCGCCTGCGATACAGACCGAGTTTTTTTTTTTTTTTTTGCTGGGATATACCTGCGTGGGTCCTAAGCCTCTGACTGGCTCACTGTAATTAATTTTGTCAATAAAGATGTTAATAATAATAACTATGTGTTGCATGTTTCTGTTTTACTTGGGCGGAGTATGAGTATTTATGACTCGTATAGTCGCTTCAGTAAGATGTTGTCCCATGTGTTTAACAACTTCTGCTCTGTTGAATCTAAGTTGAAATCTTAATGGGTTTGTAACTCTGCACTGTGTTAGATAATGTTCCAGTGGTCTGACGGGCATTTCTCCACAGTGCTGACATTTCCTCTCATCTTCCGAAACATGTAAGCCTCTTTCCCATGCACATGGGTATCCAAGCCTGATGCGATGTAAGTGTACTTCTGTTGTTCTACTGCTCCCTTTCATTAAAATAAGTGGTTCGTAGTTGGTTGAATTTTTGTACCAAACCGCAGATCCTGATGTTGCAACTGCTGTGCTGTGGTCACTGTACATCTTTTCCATTGCTCTATATCCTGTTACTTTCTTAATCTGTTGGGTATTTATCTAGCCACTGAGCCACTTAAGTCCAATGACGGTGGAGTGATATTTTGTGACTAAAAGTGCTCTGCAGTCCTTAAATAACCCATCACAATTTCTGTCTGAAGTAGCTTGTAATATTAAATGGCGTGTAATTTTTGCCAATGATAGTAACATTTGTATAAAATTTGTATGGATCCCATCTCATGTTGGAATTGGAAAACATGACTTTGTAGATAGATTAGCCAATGAGGCTTGCTGGAAAGAAAACAGTGATTATGACTTTGGACTATCAAATACGATTATTAGAAACATAAAAATTAAAGAAATTACTTTAGATTTGGAAGAACTAAGAAATGTCCAGGGATCTGAAAGCTGCATGATTAAAAGTTATGACAACTTTTGAAATAGTAGGTAATTGTATGGTCAGCACAAATAACCGTACCAGACAATGTGATGTCATTGCGCGAATTCGCTTTGGCTATAGGTACATCTGGCAGGTTAGTGAGGCTGAGCCACTACCAGAATATTCAGCTTGTAAACTCTGTGACAAACCTTTAAGGCATTGACTAGAACATTATACTGTTGAGTGTGAAACTGTAAAAGATTTTAGACCTAGCCTATTTTACCACCAACTGTTATTATTATTAACATCTTTATTGACAAAATTTAATTACAATTTTGCCTAATCTGAGGATTTCAATTAAGTCTTATTAAAGTGAGGATAATGCTGGTATTACTGCTGACAATCGACTTGAGAATGGTCCAGGACGGACCGAAACGTCGTCGTCCCTTCACCTTCTAGTGTGTGGTCTGGTCAACTTTCTTTAGCCACGTTATTGTGACTCATCGCCTGCATGCTGGTATTCACTGTCACACAGAACAGAGGGTCATACACAAGAAAATAGGTCTGAACTGTAGGCTGAAGCACATATATATCATGGTTACATTCAATGTTTTAATGTACGAATATATAAAAACAACTTTCTATTGTGCACTGCCACACAAGGGCAGGTATGAACCCATCCTTGGGTAAGAGATGCAGCTAAAAATAATATAAATAAAATTGTTCTTCATTCTTTAAAAGGGACAAGCAAATTTAGGATAAATTGTTAGGATGTCGTCCAGTAAACAAGATTCAATGAAATATTTACACAGTTGGTGGTACAATAGGCCAGGAAGTCTAAAAGTGTTTACGGTTTTACATGCACACTGAATTTGTGCGTTCCTTAAGGGACTTGAAGTAGAGGGGGGGGGGGGGGTAGAAGTAGCCTAAGCTACTATTTGAGATGTATTTTTTTTTTTACTTGTCTCAATAAACATACTTGAACTTGAAAGAACATTATGTAATAGAGTGTCAACTTATTGATAACTATAGAAATAAGGAAATAAGTAGTGTACTACATCAAATTGTTTGGATGTGTGATAATGGTATGATAGAATACTTAGGAGCTACAAGAATTTTACCCCAATGAGTGTAACACTTATATACTGTGCTTACTATATTAACCTGCAATGTTGAATGGGATTCTTGTATTGTGATTTGTGTATCTGTACTCACTGAATTTGTGCGTCCCTTAAGGGACTTGAAATAGAGGGGTTGGGGTGGGGGGTGGGGGTAGAAATAGCCTAAGCTACTCTATCCCTTTGAGATGTATTTTTTTTCTTGTCTCAATAAACATACTTGAACTTGATCTACAAAGTCATGTTTTCCAACTCCAACATGGGATGGGATGGGATCCACACAAATTTTATACAATAGTTATTATTATTGGCAAAAATTACATTCCATTTAATATTACAAGCTACTTCAAACACAAATTGTGATGGGTTATTTAATGACTGCAAAGCACTTTTAGAGTCACAGAATATCACTCCACCACCATTGAGCTTATAGTACTCAGTGGCTAGATATGTATCCAGTAGCTCAGTCTGTGTCGTGCTTGCCTAGTTATTAAATCTGTGTACTAGACATGATCATTATATTCCGTTTATATACTGCACATGCACAACCTGTTCTACCAGTGCCTAACTGCACAGAGCCATCAGTAAAGGCATAGGATTCAGTTAGTTTGAGATTTTGATGATGACTGTCAGTAGCTTCTAATGTTATACATCTCATAGTTTCTGTGATATAAACTATGTTATACATTTGTTTTACATTGATGAATGTATAATGTAAAGAGACCTGCACATCTTTCCAAGGGGGACTATAGTGAACAGTTTTATCAGTACTAAGATACACATTCTGTAACTATTTCATTGAATCTGGTGTACTGGACGACATCCTAACAATTTATCCTAAATTTGTTTGTCCATTTTAAGGTTGAAAAACAATTTTATTTATTTTATTTTTAAGCTGCATCTCTTATGAAACCATCCCTGCCATTGTTTGGCAGTGCACAATAGAAAGTTCGATTTACATATTCGTAAACTGAAACATGTATACTGTTTAATGTAGTTTCTAATATATGTGCTGCAGCCTACAGTTGAGACCTATTGTCTTGTGAATGATCCTCTGTCCTGTGTGACTGTGAATACCAGCATTATCCTCACTCTAATAAGACCTAATTGAATTCCTCAGATTAGGCAAAATTGTTATTAATTTTTGTCAATAAAGATATTAATAATAGTAATCTTGTTCGTGATGTTGCTGGATTCAGGAATTCCTCTTTGTCAATTTAGTCGATTCCTGTTAGTATTTTGTAAGTGGTGATCATATCACCTCTTTTTCTTGTATCGTCTAGTTTTGGCATGTTTAACGCCTTCAGCCTCTCCTCGTAACTCTTGTTTTTCAGTTGCGGAAGCCATTTTGTAGCATGCCGTTGCACCTTTTCCAGTTTATTTATGTGCTTCTTGAGATTTGGCCACCATACAACTGCTGCATATGCTAATTTTGGTCTTACAAAAGTCATGAACAGTTTCTTTAGTATTTCACCATCCATATAATTCAAAGCAAATCTGAAGTTGGAAAGCGACGCATGCGCTCCTCTCACAATGTTCTTTATGTGTTCCTCTGGCGACAGCTTACTATCTAAAACCACTCCCAGGTCTCGTTCTTTATTACAGTTCTGTAATTTCTTTCCAAATAATTTGTAAGTTGTGTGTGGTATTTTCTCCGATTCCACATTCTATAAGATGGCGTTTATTCACATTGAATTCCATTTTATTTATTTATTAATTTATTATTTATTTATATACAATTAGGTACAATGGGGTTATGAGAGTACATAGCATTGACGTTTTTACATATTTGTAAAGCCACTAACACGCATAGCGTTTCGGGCAGGTCCTTAATCTAACAGATAATTTAAGTAGGTACAGTAATTTGTACCAAAATTGAACAAAGTTAACAGGTACATTGTAAAAAAAATTGAAGAAAATTAGTAGGTAGATTTTAGTAAAATTTTAAGATTATCGACAGTACATTGTAGCATAATTTGAGGATTATTTCTAGGTACATTGTAGTAAAATTTGAGTTCAACATAACAACCATGATATAGGATGATGGCAGTGATTACAACGGTGAAGTTATATGACATAGGCACATATTTTGGGGTAGTACACTATACAGAGCGAGTGTGGAGCACTAGCTAGAAAACTACGAGGATGAAATTAGGTACTTTTTGGTGTTACTTTAGAATGAGGGGTAGGTTGGACAGCTTTTTAATTCATTAGGGAGTGAGTTCCATAGACATGGTCCCGTTATTTGCATGGAGAGTTTATACAGATTTAGTTCGACACTGGGGATATCAAAGAGATATTTATTTCTGGTGTGGTGATTATGGGAGCTATTATATCTGTCAAGGAAGAGTTTCAGACCAGGGTTTGCATCTAGGAACAAGGTTTTGTACATGTATATGGCTCAAGAGAATGTGTGGAGTGAGTTTATTTTTAGCATGTTGAGGGATTTCAACAGGGGGCTGTGAGTTGTCTGAAAGCAGAGTTTGTTATTGTTCTGATAGCAGATTTTTACTGGGTGATGATGGGCTTGAGGTAGTTTGCAGTGGTTAAACCCCATTCACAGATACCGTATGTAAGATAGGGATAGATTAGCCCGTAGTATAATGAGAGGAGAGCAGAGTTTGGAACATAATATCTGATTTTAGAAAGTATACCGACCGTTTTTGAGACCATTTTGGTAATGTGTTGTTTGTGGGTGCTGATGTTGTCTCCTGTTTATGTATAGGCGAAGGAACTTTCCATCCTTTTTATTGCTGATGTTAACATTGTCTGAAGCTGAATTGCATTTGTTGATTTGCTTCCAAATAATATGTAGGTCTTTTCTGTGTTTAGTGTGTGTTGGTTGCCATCAATGAGTGGACTTTTTTTTAAATTCGTTGTTTACAACATTATTTAGTGTGTGGGTTGGGGTCTGAGTAGATGAAGGTAGTATTGTCAGCAAATAGTACAGGTTTAAGAATGTTAGAGACATTAGGCAGATCATTGATGCAAATAAGAAGTAGGAGAGGTCCTAGGATGCTGCCTTGCGGCACTCTAGAGCTGCGGATCGAGCTCTAGCTCTTGGACCCCCACTTTTCTATCCGTTGGTTGTCTAATGCAAAGACGACCTATTTCCCTATCATGCCTGCTTTTAAAGTTATGAATGGAGTTTGCCTCTACAATCTGCTCCTATAGGACATTCCAGTAACTCACTATCCTTATGCTGAAGGAAAACTTTTTAACATCCCTATGACACATCTGTGTGAGCCTCAAGCTTCCATCCGTGCCCCCTTGTTCTGTAGATATTCATTGTAAACAATTCCTCTGTTTCAACCCTGTCAATACCTATAAGTATTGTATACGTTTGTATCATGTCCCCCCTCTCCCTCCTCTTTTGTAACGTTTGGTTAGTTCCTTCAGTCTCTCTTCGTACCTCATCCCTCTCAACTCTGGGACGAATCTCGTTGTAAACGTCTGCACTTTTTTCGAGGTTCCTTGTGTGTTCTTTTTAGGTGGGGGCTTCACCATTGGGCGGCATACTCTAAGACTGGCCTCACGTAGGCGGTATATAGTGATCTAAAAGCCTCCTTGTTCAGGTTTCTGAAGGATGTTCTGACTTTTGCCAGAGTAGATTATGCGGCTGACGTTATTCTATTTATATGAGCCTCTTAGAGTTAGGTTTGGTGTTCTCCTAGATCTCTTTCTCTAGTCGTTATAGGGAGGTAGTTTCCCTTCATCATGTATCGGCCTTTCGGTCTTAACGAATTTTCATCACCTTACACGTGCTGGTGTTGAACTCTATCAGCCATTTATCGGACCAACTCTGCAACCTGTTCAAGTCATCCTGGAGAATCTTACAATCCTCATCTGTCTCAATCCTCCTCATTAGTTTTGCGTCATCTGCAAATAATGACATATAAAACTCGACTGCAGTCAAGTTGTTTACATAAATTAGGAATAGTATGGGTCCCAGTACCAATCCTTGAGGCACCCCGCTTGTTACTCTACACCAATCCGACTCCTCGTCCCTCACTGTTACTCTCCGACACCTGTCTGTTAGGTAGTTCCTTACTCATGTGTGTATATGTGTGCGCGTGCGCGCGTGTGTGTGTGTGTGTGAATTCACCACGCTATGCTTCCGGGGATACACTTTCAGTTATTTTGCTCGCCAGTTAAGCTTCAGTTGACTGGTATGCATTGCAAGCTCCTGTGGCTTATCATACCTACACTTTAAGAGTTTCTCTACACCAGTCCACTCCACTGCTTCACTATCCTCATACTGGAAGAGTTCAACCTTTTAGTGCCATTCCTTTCCCCTCTCCTTCTGCGTCTTCCAGAATAATAATTTTGTGTAACTTTTAACTTCTCACTATTAACGCTCTTTTTCTTTTCCAATGAACTTTTTATTATTCTACCAAAGTTCGTAACTTGCCTAAAATTCCTTTCCTCCTTTAAATAAAAAACAGCATTGAAAGGAATTAATTCGCGCGAAAGTGGAACGAATGAGCGAATCTTACAGAGCCAACCAGCCGTGATAAACAAAGGACAGTCGAAAAAGCAGACTTGAAGATTTTTTTATATACAATACCTTCCCAGTTATTTGAGTATGACGGTGGGAGGTGCGGTTATACTGGCAGGGGTGCGGTGAGGGGGAGGGGGGTGGTCTGTGAGGTTAGGTTGGCTGCGGTCTTGCTAGAGATGACGGAGGATCAGGTAAGTGGGGTTAGTCACGGTGCTGCTAAATGAGGTTGCTGTTGTAGTGGAGGGAGGGAAATTATCAGGAGAAAGCACCAAGCCATTACGACTATATAGCACTGGGAAGGGTCAGGATAAGCTAGAATATGCAGCGGTTGTGTGGTGCCCATATCTTAAGAAGCACATCAACAAACTGGAAAAGGTGCAAAGACATGCTACTAAGTGGCTCCCAGAACTGAAGGGCAAGAGCTACGAGGAGAGGTTAGAGGCATTAAATATGCCAGAACTAGAAGACAGAAGAAAAAGAGGTGATATGATCACTACATACAAAATAGTAACAGGAATTGATAAAATTGATAGGGAAGATTTCCTGAGACCTGGAACTTTAAGAACAAGAGGTCATAGATTTAAACTAGCTAAACACAGATGCCGAAGAAATATAAGAAAATTTACTTTCGCAAACAGAGAGGTAGACGGTTGGAACAAGTTAGGTGAGAAGGTGGTGGAGGCCAAGACCGTCAGTAGTTTCAAAGCGTTATATGACAAAGAGTGCTGGGAAGAAGGGACACCACGAGCGTAGCTCTCATCCTGTAATTACACTTAGGTAATTACTTAGGTAATTACACACACACACACACACATACACACACACACACACACACACACACACACACACACACACACACACACACACACACACACACACACACACACACTCACACACACACACACAAAACAAAGGGACTAAATATATGTTAATATTTGAGAGAATGGTGGTTAGTTAATAGTTTAGAGAAAGTCATTACTGTACGACATTTGGGTCAAGCAGATGCTGTGATGTAAGAGAGATCTTTGAATGATGCTGTCACGTCTGGTTGAGGTGAGATGGAGTTCCTGGATCTTAGCCGATAAGCGCCTCATTCCATTAATTTGTGCTGAGCCACCATTTTCAATGTATTTATAATGTACTATTGCTACTCCAGCGTAAGGTAGGGATACGTTTATGGTGTATAAACCTGCATCTTGAGAGGCTTATTGTGTGCTGGCTGAGGGGAAAATGATTCAAGTATTATGTCTCCTTCCATTAGGCTTACCTGTTATTGTCAGCCTGTGTAATTCATACTCCAGCCTATGTGGAGTAAATGAAGATGAGGTAGAGCAAATATTATTGCCCTGGTGGGAAGTTATAAATGACTAAATTACTGTTCATTTGTACGTAGCCTTTTTGTTACACCAATGTAGAGTAGGCTGATTAATGCTTAACACGGGTTTATTATTATGTATGGGAGTAACTTCCTAGGGGGGCCTAGCTCCCCTAACTCTTGCTGGGGGCTTTCCAGTTTTTAAACACTATTTATAGTAAATTAGGCCCAAATATATCAGATGTAAAGAATTATTTATATTACAATTTAATACGGTCATCATAACAAAGTGGGCACATAACAGCAAGTATAAAAGCTAACCAAAATCAGGAGAGAGGCAAGGGGAAGTTAGAAAATTCGTGGGTAATTCAGAAAGAATTTACTGAAGAATTTGAGAAGTGTAAATAAAAAAGAAACATATGCACAAGTTTTAGAGGGGAAAGAAAACATCAAACAAGTATGGTTCGAAGTCAAAGACAGAAATGAGCAGTCAGGAACTGACATTAGACAAGAAATTAGGAAAGAACTGGTTACCAACAGTAAATTAGTACAGAATACTTGATAGAAGTAAGTCTATAATAAATTTTTGATGTTTTGAAAAAGAGATATTATCTAGAGTGGAAAGAGCATCAGAAGAGGGAAAAACAATCAATGAAAAAATAGTAGGTTAAAAGATGGCCTCTCAACAAAGGACAATTCCAGCAATTTACGAAGGATAGGCAAATACTCGCCCCTTAAGGATGATATTAAATGGAGTGAAGCTAATGACGCCTTACTTAGGACTGTCAGGAAATTGCAAAATGGCGAAGATAGGAAATAATGGTCAATAAGATAAGATCTTTCAAAGGAAGGTAGAAAGATGAAACTGAACCCTGATGAAGCAAAACGATTAAATAACGATGGAAAGGAAGAAGATATAATTTGTTTCATATAAGGTAGTAGGAACTGGGAAGCCGGTGAGATGGTACATGAAAACAAACCAACAAAAAGTTAGAGAAAAGTGGAGTGAAGGAAAAAGAGGAGGGAACATAATCCTGAGAATGCTGTATACATAGATGAGGAAAGGTAACAAATACTGGAGCTTAATGATAGGATACAGCTAAAGATTCCAGATATTGGTGCACTAGCACAGACAAAACTAGAAGACAAATTAAATGAGGTGATATTCCAACTTCAGAACTGCATTTAAATACGTAGATGGCGAAATGTTAAAGAAATTGTTCACAACCTTTGTGAGACTAAAATAAGCGCTACGAAGCGAGGTTAGAGGTGTAAAATATACCAAAGCTAGAAGATAATAAGATAATAACAGTCATTGATAAAACTGACAAAGAAGTATTTCGAAAAGTACAACTTCAAGACCAAGAGGACATGGACTCAAACTAAGGAAACAAAGCTGCCAAAAAAATATCACAAAGTTCACTTTTGCAAACAGAGTGGTAGACGGTCGGAATAAGTGAGGTGGTCGTGGAGGCCAAAACTGTCGGTAGTTTTAAAGCGTTATATGACAAAGAGTACTGGGAAGACCAGACACCACGAGCGTAGCTCTCGGCCTGTAACGACGCTTAGGTAATTGCGCACACGCACACACACACACGAGGCCGGCTAACATCAGAACTGTTTTCAGAAACTTGTGTAAGGAATCCTTGTATACCACACATGTAAGACCAATCCTGAAGTATGCGGCCCCAGCATGGAGCCCTTACCTTGTCAAGCACAAGACAAAGCTGGAAAAAGTTCAGAGGTATGCCACTAGGCTAGTCCTAGAACTAAGAGGCATGCGTTATGAGGACAGGCTGCGTTAACTGCACCTCACGTCGCTGGAAGACAGAAGAGCTCGGGGAGATATGATCACCACATACAAAATTATCATGGGAATTGACAGGGTAGACAAGGATGGATTATTTAACACGGGTGGTACACGCACAAGGGGACACACGTGGAAGCTAAGTACCCAAATGAGCCACAGAAACATCAGAAAGAACTTTTTCAGTGTCAGAGTAGTTAGTAAATGGAATGCACTAGGAAGCGATGTGGTGGAGGCTGACTCCATACACAGTTTCATATGTAGATATGATAGAGCCCAGTAGACTCAGGAATCTGTACATCAGTTAATTGACGGTTGAGAGGCGGGACCAAAGAGCCAAAGCTCAACCCCCGCAAGCACAACTAGGTGAGTACATATATATATATATATATATATATATATATATATATATATATATATATATATATATATATATATATATATATATATATATATATATATATATATATATATATATATATATATATATATATATATATGCCCGATATGCCTAACAAGCAAAGTGATTTTCGTTATTTTCAAATTCGGTTGGGTTTGATCAAATGTTTATATTAATATTAACTGAAATTAAAAACAAATCAAATCATGTACGTTGTAATGGAAAGCTTAACAATTCCATAAGAATTAGTTTTGAAGAATATTAATTGTATAGGCATCTGGCCACGAATAAGGAGGCTAAAATTAATTAAAAATATATGATGAACGATATTAAAACAGTATGGTGAATGAATGGGTGTGGTTTTTTATTATAATCATCATTCTCTTCATTGGTTTCTAATCTCTGGGTCAGATGTGTGTCCAGCCTATGGAAAGGATTACGATTTTGTTAAAATCATCGTGATATCTTATTAGCTTTATTAGTTTCATAGTTGTACACTAAACTTTATCCTCAACATTCTCTCCACTTATTCATACACTAGGTGCAAAGTTCTCTTGAATTATCACGTATCAAATGTCAAACATTCACTCGTTAACAAACGGCTTTCTCAGACCCTTCCAGGGTATTTCCACTCTCGTAGCTTGTTAACTTTGAGTGTTTGTCCTGTTTATATAAGTATCTCAGTTCATACTTCCATGAACACTATCATCATATCTGGCCGTCTTCTCGGCCTTCTCTTCTTACACTTTCTTTACGAGTCCGTTATAATCCGTTTTCTGAACATAAATATACTTTTTTATTACTCTCCGTAGTTTAACAGTTTACCGACTCTTGCTCCACATCTTTAGGTGATATTCTCATATCTTAGTTTATATTTCCTGCCATCACTACGCATGTTCTTTTCTGTTTCACTAACGTTTCACATTCGTACATAATGGTAGGTACTACCGCTCCTAGCGTGGCAGTATGTCTTGTTCTTCCTAACAAAGAGCTTTTATTACACCAGCTGCTTGCTCTGGCTCACTGTGCTCCAAGCCTCGCGTGTACAAATTGCTCTTTTGTCAGCGACCACCAATATTGAAACTAAACGACCACATATAGCATTTCTCCATTTACTTTAATATCACACGTACTTTCCTTTTTCAATACCATTATTTAACATTTATCTACATGTATTTCTAGCCGTCAATTAAACTATGTGAACAAGAGCTAGAGCATATTCTCGAGCACTATATCTGTGATTGCCTTGTTGTCAATGATTTCAGATCAAATGTCATGAGGTACTTTGAGCTTAGTAACTACTTCATACACTCAAGAATATTGTTGGATGATATTTTTGTGCTTCATCAGAGTTTGCTAGTGCAGGCAAACAGATTAGACTAGCATTTCATGGTCTCTCTTCATTCTGTGTATGACTAACCATACTGTGAGGTGGGGATATTAGATGAACTCAAAGCTAGTTTCTGATCTATACTCTGTAATCCTTCATATAGAATAGGGTAGCAGCATATTAGTGTACACCTAAGTTTGTTAAAAAAAAAAAACTTTCGCACTTGCTGCGCTGTATATACTTTCCACCTAAATTGACGTTCCACTTATCCACTACTAAAAGAACAACATCATCGGCATATATTATATTTTATGTATTGTATTTATATTGTTTTCACGTATATGGTCACACAGATCTTTAATATTCTTACCTTGACCATTCTCATGACCTTATCCATATATATATCCATTAACAACATTGTAATTAACTCTTTACTCATGCTCTCCATTTTGAATAAGAACGTTTTGCAGCATTTCAAAGCATTTCACTACATACATACCAATAATTTACCTTATTTTCTTCCTATATTAAATATAGTAATATAGTTTACTGATATGATAAGGGTCATGTAGCCTACACATTAAACTCTTTCTTGCATGCTCTGTTTATTCGATTTTTTTTTTTTTTTTTTTTTTTTTTTTTTTTTTTTTTTTTTTTTTTTTTTTTTTTTTTTGAGATATATACAAGAGTTGTTACATTCTTGTACAGCCACTAGTACGCGTAGCGTTTCGGGCAAGTCCTTAATCCTATGGTCCCTGGAATACGATCCCCTGCCGCGAAGAATCGTTTTTTCATCCAAGTACACATTTTACTGTTGCGTTAAACAGAGGCTACAGTTAAGGAATTGCGCCCAGTAAATCCTCCCCGGCCAGGATACGAACCCATGACATAGCGCTCGCGGAACGCCAGGCGAGTGTCTTACCACTACACCACGGAGACATCAATATGTATAATTGACATCATGTATGTCAATATACAATATGTATAATATGACATCAATTATAAGTATCTGATCCACTCAACTTCTACCACACAACCCATCTTGCTCAGCATTTGAGTAATTCTCAATTTACTCTTCCAATCGTTATCCTGCTATACACTTTATCCTTTCCACTCAGTAGACTCGTCGTAGTTGTTCATTATTTAAATTCAATTTACAACGAGAGCTTTTTTTTCTCATATATATCTCACAGTATTACTTTCTCATATTTTCTGGAAAATTCTCTACAAAATTTCATGCCTGTCGATGTACACAACATTTATTCATTTCAACATGTAACTCCCTCACCCGGCCGTAGCTTTATCATTCATCTTCTGCACTGAAACACTTCTTTTAGGGATATATATCCTGGAATTATATCTTGCAAATTTGTATGGCTATATTCTGGGATTATATCTTACACTGTTCCGTGGATATATCCTGGTTTAACATCTTGCACTCTTCATGTGATATTTCCTGTCATTCTTGTTTGCAAAGTAATTTCGAATACAAAGAAAGATCTAATACGAAGAATGATGTAACACATAGATATAAGATAAAGAAAGATACAATACAAAGAAAGATGTAATTCAAAGAAAGATATAATACAAATAAAGATATAATACAGAGATAGATATAATACAAAGAAAGATACAATACAAAGAAAGATATATTATAAAGAAAGATACAATACAAAGAAAGATATATTACAAAGAAAGATACAATACAAAGATATAATACAAAGATACAATACAAACATACAATACAAAGAAAGATATAATACAAAGTAATACGGTTTATTAAGAAAGCCTAAGAACTCGAGACGCCGGCTGACAGAAAAACTTTAGCCGTGATATAGAAAAGAAAACTTTTGCTATAATATGTTTGGAGACATTTCACTGTTGACATATTGAAAAAAACTTCAGCCAAAATATATTAAAGTAAATTTCATTAATTTTTAATTGTTTATCTCATTTATTCTATGTTAGGCTCACTGTAGATCAATGAAAACTCTAAACCCTGAAATGTTAAGGAACACTAATTCATACCATATTAAAAAAACTCATATAAATTATGTCAATATAAATTATATAACTTGTGCCACAATATTTGAAGGAAAATTTAGCCACGATGTATTATTGAAAAACTAAGCCATACAATTTTAAGGAAACTTAATAAATGATATATTAAAAACAAACTTCAACCAGGACATGATGAGTCTAATTCGAAAAAATCCAATCTTCAGTGTATTATATAAAAATAAGACTTTAAAACCATACGAGTACCATTTCAAGAGAACACCTACTGAAAGTTCGGATTAGTCAGTAAAACGCGCAGGATTACACAGGCTTCTCTCTGAACTTGTCACATAAAGCCTGTTACATATTCTCTTTCGCAGCTCCTGTGAGGTTTATGACTCCCAGTTGGGCATAATTCACTCTCTCGGTGCATTAGGAATATATAAAGAAACTTAACTTCTGGTTTTCAGACTACATGTAAGTGTACATAATGCAGCTTTCAGTTTTTCGACTATATATTCCAGCTTTACAGAGTAGTGTGTTTTTGGAGGAATGCAAAGTCAAAATCTTTGTTTCATATATAAAAAAGTCAAATTTAAAAGATTAATAATCATCTTTTAAGAATTCATTTATTATAAGTAAAGCCCATTTTGGTTATTTTGTTAGAACAAAATGTGATTTAACTAACTAAAAACAGATTTTTGCTAACATGGTTGGAGCGGCGTGAAGTGTTTCAGTTAATGACTGTTGGTCGCTGCATGACTTGTGGTGGGACCCTGTGTCGGTGCTCCACTCGTCCCGATAACACAATCACAAACATGATTGCTTAAATAACTCTCCTACCCAAAAGAGTTAATGGCTGATAATGCTAAGTGTAGCAGAGTTAGCGTCCTCGCATGAGAAGAGCCCCACGCGCCCTCCGTCGGCTCCCACTACTTACTACCATCGCACATGGAACTTGAAAGCCAATCATAAATAGTAGGTTCGTTGTTTTTGAATCTCCGTCGTCACGCCATTGGCCACCTGTTGGATGCGATGTAGTGTGATTGGTCACTGGAGAAGTGACGTCAGAGTGTGAAGGGTGACGCCTGGCGAGCTCCCCTTGCTTCCAGCATCTCGATATTGATCTGTGTGCGCGAGAGGAGGGAATACGTGGCTCCTCTCGCCCCAAACCCTCGCCACAATGTTTCACATATGTTCGTTTTTCTGTACCTGTCTCATCTTAGGGAAAACAATAAACGCATGTTCACTAAATATACCTCTTTTGGCTATTGCTAGAGTCCTACATTTCGAGGTTTCCGTAGGTTCAAGCCATTGTTGACCCGGTTGGAAAAACGTGACCTTATTCCGCGGCGTATCGTGAGACAACCCCGCCGCCCGACGAGCCATCTAGCGGCCGACGACAAAACAACAGATGCAGGTAGTTGAGCAGCCAGTTGCACTCGGATGCCAGTGTGGTGCCGAGGTCTCGCGCGTTGCTCTTCCTTCAACCTCGCCCTTGAGCAATTACCGTCCCATGTCACTTTGTTGGACTCGACTCGACCCTTGCGGTGAGAACTCGGTGCCGGACCAAGGCAAGTTCGTTATAAACCACCACCCGAACTGTTGCTAATAGATAAGCGTCGAATAATAGTTTTGAGGAATTGCGGGAGACGGCGAGGATTTGTGTAGAGGATCTCTGACTTTGACCCGGTTCAAGACGAAGACATCTGTCGTGGCGGAGGGCCGGCTGCGGAAGGAGGCGAGGCAAGAGGTAGGTGAGAAAGGAGTGTAGGCGACAGGTGAGGGACGGGGTAGGGGTGGCGGGAGGAGAAGCAACAGGCTGATGTGGTGCACTACTTGACGTGAAGTGTTCAGGCTACTGGCGGGGGTCCTTCCCCCCTCTCTCTCCCTCCTCCCATCACAGTCAACACACCTTATGTTCTGACAAACTGTTGCGTCCTGGTCCTGGTCCTCCTCTGGACCACCACTCACATGTCGCTCTCTCTCGTCCACTAGTCTTGACACTTGACGTCTTGTAGTAATAATCCTGCACGAACAGAGACACTCAAAGTCACTCACTCCCAAGTGCTGAGTCATGGCCCCTAACAAGTTGCCTCTATGTTTACGCTATATACAAGTTCCTGGCTGCCAAGCCCAACCCGTTTTGTAGAAACTTGTTAAGTAATTTCTATTAACATTTTCAGGAGGCAATATTATACCGAGCGAAGTTAGGCTACACAAAAGTCTGTAGTAGAATTTGTTCTTGCATTTTAATCGCTGAATGTTTAATAATACCGCGCACAAACCCACTTAAAAGTGCTGTTTATTTATGGTTGCAGTATTATTCTGCTCGCCGGCGAAATGGTTCTACGAAAATATCTTACAAACTGAGAAACAAAAAATATCTTACATACAAACAACTACATTAACTGGCGTTAATGTAGCCTATGCTGTAACAGGCTTAAAAAAATAATGTATTTGCGAATATTGTATTATTTACTTTTTTTTCCTCCTAGCTTAGCGCTTTACCATGATAATTACTTATCATGTAATCATCCAATTGATTTTTGCCAACGTTTATACCAAGTAATAATTTGTTGCACAGTACGTCATGATTGGTGAGTGTGGACTCTGTAGTGTCTTTGTCAAGGGACTGAGCAGTGTGCACTCGCTCAGGTCTGTGGTCCCTGCAAGTGAGCAATATATATTTTTGTGAAGTAAAACATGAATTTGGAAAATTGAATTTGTCCCAGTAATCGACATGACACATTATCACCTGTCTCTAATTGGCTAGCGTCGAAGATGACGTGGTGGGGGACGTGTTTTTTGGTGTGTTGTGAGTACTGGGTGTTGTGAGTACTGGGTGTGTTGTGAGTACTGGGTGTTGTGAATACTGGGGGTGTTGTGAGTACTGGGTGTATTGTGAGTACTGGGTGTGTTGTGAGTACTGGGTGTGTTGTGAGTACAGGGTGTTGTGAGTACTGGGTGTGTTGTGTGTACTGGGTGTGTTGTGAGTACTTGGTGTGTTGTGAGTACTGGGTGTTGTGAGTACTGGGTGTGTTGTGAGTACCGGGTGTGTTGTGAGTACTGGGTGTGTTGTGAGTACTGGGTGTGTTGTGAGTACCGGGTGTGTTGTGAGTACTTGGTGTGTTGTGAGTACTGGGTGTGTTGTGAGTACCGGGTGTGTTGTGAGTACTGGGTGTGTTGTGAGTATTGGGTATGTTTTGAGCACTGGGGGTGTTGTGAGTACTGGATGTGTTGTGAGTACTGGGTGTTGTGAGTACCGGGTGTGTTGTGAGTACTGGGTGTGTTGTGAGTACTGGATGTGTTGTGAGTACTGGGTGTGTTGTGAGTACCGGGTGTGTTGTGAGTACCGGGTGTGTTGTGAGTACTGGGTGTGTTGTGAGTACTGTGTGTGTTGTGAGTACCGGGTGTGTTGTGAGTACTGGGTGTGTTGTGAGTACCGGGTGTGTTGTGAGTACCGGGTGTGTTGTGAGTACTGGGTGTGTTGTGAGTACCGGGTGAGTTGTGAGTACTGGGTGTGTTGTGAGTACCGGGTGTGTTGTGAGTACCGGGTGTGTTGTGAGTATTGAGTGTGTTGTGAGTACTGGGTGTGTTGTGAGTACCGGGTGTGTTGTGAGTACCGGGTGTGTTGTGAGTACCAGGTGTGTTGTGTGTACTGGGTGTGTTGTGAGTACCGGGTGTGTTGTGAGTACCAGGTGTGTTGTGAGTACCAGGTGTGTTGTGTGTACTGGGTGTGTTGTGTGTACTGGGTGTGTTGTGAGTACTGGGTGTGTTGTGAGTACTGGGTGTGTTGTGAGTACCGGGTGTGTTGTACATTTATTCCAAGTGTTTTATGGATTGAGTACAGTGTAATGGACAACATCAGTAATACGTGTATGTTAAATAAATCCAGGGGTATGTTATGGGTTAAATCCTGTGTGTGTTGTAGAGTAAGTGTTGGCTCTTTTACGGATTAAATCCTGCGTATGTTGAGGATCCAATCGTGGTTGAGTTGTTAAGTAAATGCTGGCCTTGTTGTGGAGTGTGTTGTGGATTAAATCCTGGGGTGTTGTGGATTAAATCCTGGGGTGTTGTGGATTAAATCCTCCGTATATTGTGGATTAAATCCTGGGTGTGTTGTGGATTAAATCCTGGGGTGTTGTGGATTTAATCCTCTGTATATTGCGGATTAAATCTTGGGTGTGTTGTGGATTAAATCCTGGGGTGTTGTCGATTAAATCCTCTATATTGTAGATTAAATCCTTGGTGTGTTGTGGATTACATCATGGGTGTGTTGTGTTTTAAATATACTGTGTATTGTGTATTGAGTACATGATGTGCTCTGAATCAGATACTGGGTATGTTGTGGATTAAATCCTGGGTACGATGTGCTGTGGATTAAATCCCGAGTATGATGTGGATTAAATCCTGGGTATAATGTGCTCTGTGTATTGAGTGTGATATTATTATAATAATTATTAGCTAAATAATAAAGCTAATAATATATAATAATGAGGTTCTGAATTATATTAATTTAAATTATTTTTCAAAATCTTATAAAATATATTTGCAACAAAATTTTTGCCATTCTAAATTTTATTTAATTTGGCGGTTTATCATTAATGATCAAATTTACTTCCGTATTCTGTATTTTTGCCATTATCGTACGTATGAATATTTGTTCCTAATTTACCTTATCTTTTTCTATATTTATATAGAAAGGAACCTCTAATGACCTCCAATATTGTTACAATAATCGTTTCTAGCTATTTTTTGCGTTGACTAATTAAGTAACCTAATATTTTTGAATTAATAAAACGCGGCTCAACTCTATCTTATCGCTTTGTCACCATAGTCCTTTTCTCGCTATCGGATGTATTTGTCAAACAATATTCTCAATAATGTACCAACGGTGATAACTACCCCCTTCTCCGTCCCCCCCCTGCCCCTTTGCTACGTAATCGCCTCGTTCATCAGTGTACAGTCGCTAATTAGACACTACCGTAAACACGATCCGAGGAGCCTCAAGAATTGCCTCCTAGAATTGATCCCATTATATCCATTAGTTAAGTGGAGGGGGGGGGGGCTGGGATGATGATGGGAGAGGGGGGCTGGGATGATGATGGGAGAGGTGAGTCACCGGTGTTAGGATAGGGAGGGATGGGAGGGGGAGAGTATGGCTGACATTTACCTCGCCTGTATATCCACTTCTCACGCTATGAACTATTATAGATTATTATATTAATTATCACAGGTCCGAAAATTTTGTACTCTTGAATTGTCTTGGTAACAATGAGACCTTGAAGGACATGGTTATCACTACGTTATGAAATATATAAATATAATTATAATAATTTGTATTATAATGATTATATTATCATCATCATCATTATTTTCTTCTCCTACCTCTCCTACTTTTTATTATTTTATATCGTATGGTTTATTTATGTTATTTATTTTATTACATTGCGTTAAAGTTTGCAGACTACACAACCCATTCTCCTGTTTAGATAGTGGTTTTTGTAACTATGTGCGCCATAGTACAAAGATTGCCGTTCTTAGCAATTATATAGTAGAACATTGTACTATTCACTTGATAGTGGGAAAAAATCAAGCTAAAAAACAAACTTAAATATTTCTAGTATAGCCCACTTAACTACTATATTAGGCCTCAGATATCGTGTATTAGGCCTAGGAAGCTTAGATTAGGTTAATTTGTCTTTGCAGCATAAGTAGAAAATAGTTTTCCGGTTTGTTCATCTCAATTGTGCCGATTTCTACTTTTTAATTTCGTTGTACGTCGGTATATGTACTATGGTCCTCATCGTTACTATAAGTACTACCACAACAGTAGGATGGGCTGGAATACACATATATATGACAATCACTTTTCGAAAACCTCATCCACCTATGCAGAGACGGTCTGCGTGCCCAAGATAGAGCAAGTGTTTTCTCTCTTGATCACGACACTGAGGCGCTGGAAAACGAAACTTCGTCACTCTTGGATCCTTGGTTTGCCTAATGAGTTCCCAAGTGCACATTTACCCCAGGCGCCCACGGGTCTCAGAACCTATTGGCTCGAACTGGCAGCAATGTTTTATGTCCTTGAACTTACTAGTTATGTAAGTCTCCCTGAAGGTGGCAGCCTCATCACCCTCTGCTCTTAACGGTTCCGTAGATAGGTATCAACCAGTGTATAGTTTTAGTGCTAATTTTATTTGTATTTTTACTATATTATTGTTATTGAGACAAACTTTAGTGTATATTTGGAATATCTGCATGCGTATTTGTGCGGGTATTCGTGTATATCTCGTTGTCTCTGTGTGTATGGACCTGTCCGGAAATATTCTGCACATTTACTGAACTTTTCCGTTAAGATTAGTCAACTGTAAAGAGTTGATTATTATTATTTTATTATTTATATAAACACTTCTTACATTCTTGCAAATCCGCTAGCACGCTTAGCGTTTAGGGCAGGTCTTCAATCCTAATTTTCCCCGGAATACGACCCGCCAAATCGTTTAACAACCAGGTACTCATTCACTGCTGGGTGAACAGAGGCTACAGTTGAGGATTAATGCCCCAGGCAATCCTTCCCGGCTAGGATACGAGCCCAGGGCAAAATGCTCGCGAAGCGCCGGGCGAGTACTTTACCACTGCGTCAGAGAGACTGCAAAGGCGACCTTATTTAACGTGATAATACAAACTATAAAACAAACTCATAGCTACAATCTTAACATAAAGGAACATTGTCCGCTACTAAAAGAACCGAGCAGAGAAAACATTGCCAAAATATTTTCCATGGCGGGTTGCGCGCTTATCTGGCATAAGTGTTAGTATCTAGCGGTGAAACATTTATCTGGCATCAGTGATAGAACCTAGGTGGGTAGCACGTTTATCTGGTACAAGTGCTAATATCTTGGCGGTTATGACGTTTATATGGTACCAGTGCTTGTATTTGTAAATGTTTCTAATTATATTGCTTGTTGAGATCATTTTGATTTTAGGTGTTCTCGACATATACATATATACATAAATATATATATATATATATATATATATATATATATATATATATATATATATATATATATATATATATATATATATATATATAAAATTGTGTGATTTCAATTTTATATATTCTCTGCTAGGCTATTGTTATTTCAAGATATCAGTCATATTGAGCCGACTCCAACTTGGATTGTTTTTAAATAATTTTTCGCTTCTTTTATTGTTCATTTTTTACATATCAAATATATTTGTGTTTGTAATATTTTTGTAATGTTTTGAATATAATATTTCAAGTTTTACTTGTGAAGATTGCTTGATATTAAAACAATTCGTAGGGAATATAGTGTGAGTATGTTCCAGTTTTCTGCCTTTTGTACACACACACACACACACACACACACACACACACACACACACACACACACACACACACGCTGGAATGGAATAGAATTAATAGATTAATGGAATGCATTAGGAAGTGAGGTGGTGGAGACTGACTCCATACACATTTTCAAGTGTAGATATGATAGAGCCCAGTAGGCTCAGGAACCTGTACACCAGTTGATTGACAATTGAGAGGCGGGATCAAAGAGCCAGAGCTCAACCCCCGCAACAACTAGGTGAGTACACACGCACACCTCACGGCGTGTGTAATTACCTAAGTGTAGTTACAGGATGAGAGCTACGCTCGTGGTGTCCCGTCTTCCCAGCACTCTTTGTCATATAACGCTTTGAAACTACTGACGGTCTTGGCCTCCACCACCTTCTCACTTAACTTGTTCCAACCGTCTACCACTCTATTTGCGAAGGTGAATTTTCTTATATTTCTTCGGCATCTGTGTTTAGCTAGTTTAAATCAATGACCTCTTGTTCTTGAAGTGCCAGGTCTCAGGAATCCTTCCCTGTCGATTTTATCAATTCCTGTTACTATTTTGTACGTAGTGATCATATCACCTCTTTTTCTTCTGTCTTCTAGTTTTGGCATGTTTAATGCTTCCAACCTCTCCTCGTAGCTCTTGTGTGTGTGTGGGGAGGGGTGCCTCGCGGCTGAGTGGACATCGCTTGGGGGTCGTAATCCTAAGGGCCTGGGTTTGATTCCCGGCCGAGTCAGAAACAAATAGGCAGAGTTTCTTTCACCCTGATGAAAGCAGTTAATAGGTACCTGGGAGTTACAGCTACTACGGGCTGCTTCTTGGGGATGTGTGTGTGCGTGTACTCATCTATTTGTGCTTGCGGGGGTTGAGCTCTGACTCTTTGGTCCCGCCTCTCAACTGTCAATCAACTGGTGTACAGGTTCCTGAGCCTATTGGACTATATCATATCTACACTTGAAACTGTGTATGGAGTCAGCCTCCACCACATCACTGCCTAATGCATTCCATTTGTCAACCACTCTGACACTAAAAAAAATTATTTCTAATATCTCTGTGGCCCATTTGGGCGCTCAGTTTCCACCTGTGTCCCCTAGTGCGTGTGTCCCTTGTGTTAAATAGCCTGTCTTTATCGACCCTGTCAGTTCCTCTGAGAATCTTGTACGTGGTGATCATATCCCCCCTAACTCTTCTGTCTTCTAGCGACGTGAGGTTTTATTTCCGTAGTCTCTCCTCGTAGCTCATACCTCTTAGCCCGGGTACTAGTCTGGTGGCAAGCCTTTGAACTTTTCCAGTTTATTCTTATGCTTCACTAGATATGGACTCCATGCTGGGGCTGCATACTCCAGGATTGGTCTGACACAGGTGGTATACAAAGTTCTGAATGATTCCTTGCACATGTGTCTAAATGCCGTTCTTATGTTAGCCAACCTGGCATATGCTGGTGATGTTATCCTCTTGATATGGGCTTCAGGGGACATGTCTGGCGTGATATCAACCCCCAGGTCTTTCTCTCTCTCTCTGACTCTTGAAGAATTTCATCTCCCAAATGATACCTTGTAACTGGCCTCCTGCTCCGTACACCTATCTTCATTACATTACATTTGCTTGGGTTAAACTCTAACAACCATTTATTCGACCATTCCTTTAGTTTGTCTAGGTCTTCTTGAAGCCTCAAGCAGTCCTCCTCTGTCTTAATCCTTTTCATAATTTTGGCATCGCCAGCAAACATTGAGAGGAATGAGTCTATACCCTCTGGGAGATCGTTTACGTATATCAGAAACAGGATAGGACCGAGTACAGGGTGTGTGCGTGTGTGTGTTAGAGATAAATATATGTAGTAGATATAACAGAGCAAAAATAGATTAGTTAGAAAGGCGGGGTCCAAGAGCTAATAGCTCAATTCTGCAAACACAAATAATAAATACAAATAGTAAATACACATACACACGCACGCACACTAGGAGGGGTACGCGCGGTACTCTGGATTGTCTCTTTCTCCACCCCCCCCCCCTCCTCTACTTTTCAACGCCCCCCACATTCCTCTTCCCCCCCCCTTTTTCTCCCCTCTCCCCACATGCCTCTCTTTCCCCCATCCTCCTTTTCCCCCCTCTTTTCCCTCCCCTCTCCCCCCCTCTTACCCAATTTTCCCCCTTCTCCCTACCCATTTCCCACTCATCTCCCATTTCCTTCCCTCTTTCCCCATTTCCACTTTTCCCCTCACCCCTCTAACCCTCGTTAAGACAGACATTTACATGTATATAGTAGGGGTACTCTGCTAAACTCTGGTGTCTTCTTCCCTCACTCTCCACCCTCTCCCCATCTCCCTTTGGCCCTCCCTTCTCCCTCCCCTCTACTTCCTGTTTCCCCCTCCCTCGCCCCCTCTCAGAAAATATATTATTAAGAAGCACTGAAACTGTATGGGTGTCAGAAAATATAGTACTATCACTAAAAACTCTTGGGAGAACTCACGATATATTTAACATTTGACTCCTTAAAAATGGCATAGGGGGTGTTAATAAATGGTAATATATGTCTTAAAGCATTTAACTTGGGCCTACCCCGACCAGCCAGTGACCGTCCTGTAACCCAGACCATTCCCCCTGCAAATTTGTGTGAGGCTACCCCCAAGCGTCTGGCCTCCAACTTTGGACAGACAGACATTATCTTATATATACTAGGAGGTACCCAGCTGTGCTCGGGAGTTTGTCTCCCCCCCCCCTCTACCCCCCAATCCACTTTCTTCTTCTCTCACCTCCTCTCCCCACACCCCCCTATCTTCCCTCCCCCCTTTCAGATTTTTCTATTCCCCTTTCCACACTCTTCCTTCTCTCCCTGCTTCCCAGTCTTCCATGTCTGGTCTCCAACCTTAGACAGAAATATATTTCCATTTATATTTATAGAGATTGTTCTATAGAGGGGGAACTGTTTTATAGATTTGTTCTATAGAGGGGGAACCTGGCGGTGCCCGGGTTTGTCTCCCTTCCTTTCCACTGTAATCTCCCCTCGCCTTTCCCCCATCCTTCTCCTCCCTCTTCCATCCTCCCCTCCTTTTCCCCCATTTCACCCTCTCTCCCCTCTACTTTCTCCAAATTTCACCGCATATATATTTTGTTCATTTTTTCTCTCTCTCTCTCTCTCTCTCTCTCTCTCTCTCTCTCTCTCTCTCTCTCTCTCTCTCTCTCTCTCTCTCTCTCTCTCCCTCTCTCTCTCTCTCTCTCTCTCTCTCTCTCTCTCTCTCTCTCTCTCTCTCTCTCTATATATATATATATATATATATATATATATATATTATAATTTATATTAATTTAGCAATGCATAAAATGCTCTTTTACCAAAGTTATAATTGTCCGCTTTTGTGAGGAAACGACTTCGTTTACGGTAATTACATTAACTAGCCTAGTGATTACAGTGTAATAATCCTGGTGGACGATACATTGTGTGATGGAGAGAGGAAGGCAGGCAGAGAGGGAACTCTCAATACTAATCCTGAACCATCATCAATAAAAGCAACATTTAATAAATACAAACCTCAATTTTACGAACAAATTGTTTAACAAGACAATACGGTATTTTCTGCGCACAATTCAGTAATTTATTGATTATAAGCATTTTAGAAAACCGTTGATAATCTGCGTTATAAAGGAGATTCCGTGAAATTGGGGGGGAGGGGGAGCCGGAGGAGCAATGGCGGAAAAAAGGGAGGAAGAGGGAGTAGGAAGAGCAGGAAGAAGAAAGGAAGGAGAGGGGGGGGGGGGGGGTGGGGAGGATAAAGATAAGTAGGAGGGGACTTCCTCACCACTATGCAATAGCAACTCCTCACACTTTCTTTTATGTGTCCTGCCGTGCTCGTATACTGTCTCATCATAAGCCACCACCACCACCACCACACCTCTCCTTGGGGTGTTAGTGTTGGAGGGAGTGTAGGTTTTGGAGTGAATGTGGGTTTTGGATGGGGTGTATATGCAGGAAGACGTGTATCAGAGGTGCATGAGGGAGGGTTGAGTTGTTGAAGGTTTTGGTTCTTGATGGGAGTGTAGGCTTTGGAGGGGGTTGAGTTGCTGGAGAGGGTGTTGAAGAGGGGGCTTGATTGTTGACTGGTGTCTGGACGTTGGGGTGTGTGTGTTCCCATTGGATCATGGTGGAAAATAGGCAGCGTGGGTAGTGGGGGTAGGGTGTCGAGAAGCAGGGAGAGGGGTTGAGGTTGGAGTTAGTCTTAGTTAGTGAGGTTGGAGTTAGGTGTGGGATAATGGAATGGGTTGGAGTTGGTGTGGAGTGAGAGGCGAGGTTAGGTTTGACGCAGGAGACAGAAATGCTGTTCCTGCAACCTAAGGCGCTCGTATCTGTCAAGGAACACAATAATAACTTAGGAGATTCTGACCAGTCCTTCGTGGGCCCACGTGCGTCCTCTACCAGGTGTTGCAACTTAAGAGGTCCTTCCAGAAAGTTGCCAGACATTTCAGAAGTTTTGGTAGCGCGTGTGATGGGAATCTCTTAGACGTGTCATGAGCAAGCAAGCAAGCAAGCGAGTGACCAGCCTTCCCGTGAACACTGATATTTGTGTTATAAGGTGTGGGCGTGGCCCGTATTGTGCCCGGCAGGATACGGGGTTGTCTTGAAGGTAATCAAGGAGGAGTGATTAGACTCCTGTGATTAGTCTCACCTAGTGATTAGACTGTGAATGTGAGTGATTAGACTTACATTTACACATGTGAATGACTATAATACAACGCTTGAGGATGCTGCCCAGGTATGTGCAAGACTTAAGAGTGGTGTATTATGGTCTGTGCTAGAAGCGGCGGGGATGTGCTTGTCTGTGTCATGTGCCCGTCTTTACTCTCAAATTGTCAACACAAAAATATTTTATGTAATCGTAAATTATAATTTTCGGTTGATGCAAGGAGGAGAGATAGAGAGCGTTATCATATTGAATTACAACAAAAAGGAAAAATGAATGATTTCAAAGTGTGTGGGGGATTCGAATCTCCTTTATTATAAAAACAAAATTGCGGGAGGAAATATTTAAATATCCCTCAATTCCGAATATGAATGATTCTAGATCCGAACATACACTACAGCTTTATGTACCTCGGTGGCGTCCCTTGACCTTTAAAGACCACGGAGAGCAAAAGACACATTTACGCGAACGAACAAATATGACCGCAAATGACCTCCTCGTGACCTGATTCCTCTCGCCTTGTTGCGTCAGATTCTTTCGCGGGAAGAGACCGAATATTTTCTGCCGTTTCATCCCTTTGTTTTGCATGAGATGAAGCTGCAACTTAATTCCTTCTTTGTGGTTTTCCTCTCGTGAGGTTGAAGGTATCCTTCCCCTCACCCTCTCTCTCTCTTCCCTCGTTACAATGGGGTTCCCAGACGTCTGCGGGTCTTAGAATATGAAGAGGGATGAGGTCATTGTGTAAAGCAACATAGGCAGAGTGGTTATACATATGGTCATATATACGCAGCAGCAGCAGGAGCAGCAGCAGCAGGAGCAGCAGCAGCAGTAGCAGCAGCAGCAGCAGGAGCAGCAGCAGTAGCAGCAGCAGTAGCAGCAGCAGCAGCAGCAGCAGCAGCAGCAGCAGCAGCAGCTCTACCTGCAAGAATAACTTTGTTTCTCCTTGACCCATCTTCCTGTGATACAGTGTTTGCCTTCATTACTAATTTAATTACATATTTGAGGTTTGCTGGAGAGAGCGCAAGATCATGATGTCCCTATATATATATATATATATATATATATATATATATATATATATATATATATATATATATATATATATATATATATATATATATATATATATTGGGGTACCACCTCTGGTGCAATTGTAGGGACCCACAGCCTGGAAGAAGAAAATAAAGAGTACTCAGAGAAGATCTTGCGGATTCTCACTGAACACTTTAATCTTTTCTTCTCCTTATATATATATAATATAATATTCGAACCCAGACAGCCAGAAGCACTATGCACCTTGGTGTACCTGGTACCTTAACCACTAGACTAGATTCAAGCTTGTTCGCATTTGTGTTGCTCACGTGGCCCCACCAAGTGAGGGGATTCCATGAAATATCTATCTTGGACAAATAGTCTCACGACTACCAAGATTTTTGTACGGTGAGTGTGGTCTAGTGGTTAAGGTACCAGGTACGCCAAGGAGCATAGTGCTCCTGGCTGTCTGGGTTCAACTCCTTCTGATATATCTCACAGTGGCGGGCGTGATATATAAATGAAAATCAATTTGAGGCACTGGAGGACTTGAACACACGACCTGGTGACTCCCAGACGCCTGGCTTAACTGACTGGGCCAACTTTTGCACCACTGTGGCAGAGTCGGTTAAGGCAGGTGTCTGGGAACCTCCAGGACGACAGTTCAAGTCACTCCATTGCCTCAAAATGATTTTCATTGATATATCACGTCAATGTGATTTTATTGCGATCTGACTGGGGCGTAAAAGTGTGAACACCATTATTGCAAGTGAATAAATCCACAAGGGCCGTGATGAGGGTTCGAACCTAAATCCGGATGATCCCAGACGCGCCTTAGTCGATTGCGCCACGACATTGCGCCACGCCTTCAGACATAAGCATAGCCTTCAGCTATAAGGACAGCATTCAGCCATAAGGACAGCATTCAGCCATAATGACAGCATTCAGCCATAAGGACAGCATTCAGCCATAAGGACAGCATTCAGCCATAAGGACAGCATTCAGCCATAATGACAGCATTCAGCTATAAGGACAGCCTTCAGCCATAATGACAGCCTTCAACCATAAGGACAGCCTTCAGCCATAAGGACAGCCTTCAGCCATAAGGACAGCCTTCAGCCATAATGACAGCCTTCAACCATAAGGACAGCCTTCAGCCATAAGGACAGCCTTCAGCCATAATGACAGCCTTCAGCCATAAGGACAGCCTTCAGCCATAATGACAGCCTTCAGCCATAAGGACAGCCTTCAGCCATAAGGACAGCATTCAGCCATAAGGACAGCCTTCAGCCATAATGACAGCCTTCAGCCATAAGGACAGCCTTCAGCCATAAGGACAGCCATCAGCCATAAGGACAGCCTTCAGCCATAATGACAGCCTTCAGCCATAAGGACAGCCTTCAGCCATAAGGACAGCCTTCAGCCATAAGGACAGCCTTCAGACACAAGGAAAGCCTTCAGAAAGCTCGGCAAGGAATCATTCAGGATACTATACACCACGTATGTGAGACCAGTATTGAAGTATGCAGCGTCACCGTGGAGCTCTGGCCTTCCTCAGCACATAAGGAAACTTTAAAAGATACGAAGATTTGCCCCACCTGGCTGGTCCCCGAGATAAAGAGCTAGAGCTAACGAGGACAAGCTGAAAAGAGCCGCTGGAGAAACAAAGAGGTAATGCTCACAATATATTAGATACCTGTATGAATTAACTAGGTGGATAGAGATCTGTTGTTTGATAGGCACATGACTTGTTGTTGGGAAGTTATTGTAAAGTGAACTACAAATGAACCGAAGAGATAGTGCGGAAATGTAACTTGCTGTTCCGAGAGGTTAAGGCAGGTGTTACATACGAGAGGTATGCTGTAGTTACATACATGAGGTATGCTCTAGTTACATACATGAGGTATGCTCTAGTTACATACATGAGGTATGCTCTAGTTACATACATGAGGTATGCTCTAGTTACATACATGAGGTATGCTCTAGTTACATACATGAGGTATGCTCTAGTTACATACATGAGGTATGCTGTAGTAACATACGTGAGGTATGCTCTACATACGAGAGGTATGCTGTAGTTACATACGAGAGGTATGCTCTACATACGAGAGGTATGCTCTAGTTACGTGAGGTATGCTCTAGTCACATACGAGAGGTATGCTCTAGTTACATACGAGAGGTATGCTGTAGTTACATACGAGAGGTATGCTCTAGTTACATACGTGAGGTATGCTCTAGTCACATACGAGAGGTATGCTGTAGTTACATACGAGAGGTATGCTCTAGTTACATACGAGATGTATGCTCTAGTTACATACGAGAGGTATGCTCTAGTTACATACGAGAGGTATGCTCTAGTTACATACGAGATGTATGCTCTAGTTACATACGAGAGGTATGCTCTAGTTACATACGAGAGGTATGCTCTAGTTACATACGAGAGGTATGCTCTAGTTACATACGAGAGGTATGCTGTAGTTACATACGAGAGGTATGCTCTAGTCACATACGAGATGTATGCTCTAGTTACATACGAGATGTATGCTCTAGTTACATACGAGAGGTATGCTCTAGTTACATACGAGAGGTATGCTCTAGTCACATACGAGAGGTATGGTCTAGTCACATACGAGAGGTATGCTCTAGTTACATACGTGAGGTATGCTCTAGTCACATACGAGATGTATGCTCTAGTTACATACGAGAGGTATGCTCTAGTTACATACGAGAGGTATGCTCTAGTCACATACGAGAGGTATGCTCTAGTCACATACGAGATGTATGCTCTAGTCACATACGAGAGGTATGCTCTAGTTACATACGAGAGGTATGCTCTAGTCACATACGAGATGTATGCTCTAGTTACATACGAGAGGTATGCTCTAGTCACATACGAAAGGTATGCTCCAGTATAGTTTATGCTCTAGTTGGAACGTAAACATGATACCAAGCCAAGCGTCAGGGATTGGTGGAGCAGTACAATTAGTGGTTAAGAGCTGGGGCTCTGGTCCGGTAAACACAGCTGGCGAGTCAGCACACAATAGATTCTCAAATTATGAAATACAAACCACGAAGAAGGACTGAAAGCACTGCAAATACCCACGTTGGAAGCTTGGAGAAAAAGAGGAAATGTGATATCCTTATACAGGATTGTAAAGGGATATGAGAAAATAGACGGAAGACGCTTTCAAACCAACAGTAAGAGATTCCACAATTTCAATTTACTGAAAAGACGGTGTAGAAAATATATAGAAAAGTGCTTGAAGGCGGTAGTCAGGCTTTTTCCAGCTTTATCAAGCCAAAATCTTGGAGGGAGGGGAGGGAATTATCAGAGGAAAGCGCCTAGCAATTGTAATTATGATGTTGTTAAAGACTGTACCCTCACATTGGAGGAAATGTTCTCAATTGGGTCAGAGCCTGGTTGAAGGACAAGGAGCAGAGTTAGTATCAATGGGATGAAGTAGTGGAAAATTATCACTAATGGTGTAGGATAGAAACCTACACTTTTGTTGACAAGACCACACACTAGAAGGTGAAAGGACGACGACGTTTCGGTCCGTCCTGGACCATTCTCAATCGACTTGACAATGGTCCAGGACGGACCGAAACGTCGTCGTCCCTTCACCTTCTAGTGTGTGGTATGGTCAACATACTTTAGCCACGTTATTGTGACTCATCGCCTACACTTGTGTATTTGTGAAATGTATGTAAGGAATTTACACCAAGTCTTTCGCACTCTCCTGAGTCCCTTGTCAAGGTCTGAGTGTGTGATTAGGACGAGATTTACATCTCAGCGTCTAATGATTAATCGGAAAACATGAAATCAGAAAACATGCTGTTCATTCAAAACAGGAAGGTATTTTATACTAGCATATTGTGCATATTTAGGCATTGGTTAGGTTAGGTGTTTAAGTTATGTAGCCCGGTGGATAGCGCGCAGGACTCGTAATTCTGTGGCGCGGGTTCGATTCCCGCACGAGGCAGAAACAAATGAGCAAAGTTTCTTTTACCTTGAATGCCCCTGTTACCTAGCAGTAAATAGGTACCTGGGAGTTAGTCAGCTGTCACGGGCTGCTTCCTGGTGTGTGTGTGTGTGTGTGTGTGTGTGTGTGTGTGTGTGTGTGTGTGTGTGTGTGTGTGTGTGTGTGGTGTGGAAAAAAAAGTACTTAGTAAACAGTTGATTGACAGTTGAGATGCGGGCCGAAAGAGCAAAGCTCAACCCCCGCAAACACAACTAGGTGAATATATATACATACACACACACACTCACACACACACACACACACACACACACACACACACACACACACACACACACACACACACACACACACACACACACACACACACATACACACACACTCACACACACACACACACACACACACACACACACACACACACACACACACACACTTAGATATTCGTATTGAGAAGCGGCGTGACTGCATGAGGTGTGGTGGGGCTGCCTTTATGGAGATATGGGTGGCATTATTTAATCCGGCCAGATCCCTGGCTGGCCCGGCACCATTGGATATTCATGGACCGCATTTACATACTGGATTGGGCCAAGGCGTTGTATGAGGCCTTGTCGAAGTATCCAATTTTTCTCCCAAATTAATACCTCGTTAGCAAAAAAAAAAAAAACATAAATTATTTCAGAGAGATGCTGTGGTCGGCAATCAGTGTTTTTTGAAGGGAAAAATAATAAATTTATTAATTGGTAAATCAGCCCTTCCTCCTGTTTTAGATGGTGCCTATAGTAACGATGTGGACCATCGTACACATATTGACGTAATGGATGATTAGTAATAATTTAAGACAACCCGGAAAAGGCTTTGAATTTATATTGCTAATAAAACTAACCTAACCATGCTAGGCCTCATGCACGCTATCTGTGGCCTAATATAGTACATATATGTGCTATTCTAGGCCGTCAGGCTGCGAGCAGCCGCGTCCAACAGCCTGGTTGACCAGTCTAGCAACCAGGAGGCCTGGTCGACGACCGGGCCGCGGAGACGCTAAACCCCAGAAGCACCTCAAGGTAACCTCAAGGTAACCTCAAGGTAACCTCAAGGTAACCTCAAGGTAACCTTAAGGTAACCTTAAGGTAGGAATATTTGAGAAGTTTTCAGCTTTATTTTTTTCCAGAAATTTTTTTAAGTGAATAGGACACATTTCTACTATCTAATTGTCCACTACGTCAATATATGAACGATGGTGCACATAGTTACAAAAAGCACTATCTAAACAGCAGAATGAGTTGTTGGTAATTATGTATCTAATGAATTTTGTTTCTGTACTAAAGCGCGCCAAACGAATTAATGGGTATTATGTTAACTTTTCATGTTTGTTGTGGATAGAGAGAGAGTGTGTGTGTTCTCACCTAGTTGTGCTCGCCTAGTTGAGCTTGGGGGGGGGGGGGTGGAGCTCTGGCTCTTTGGTCCCGCCTCTCAACTGTCAATCAACTGGTGTATAGATTCCTGAGCCTACTGGGCTCTATCATAGCTACATTTGAAACTGTGTATGGAGTCTGCCTCCACCACATCACTTCCTGTGTGTGTGCCTGTGTGTGTGTGTGTACTCACCTATATGTACTCACCTATATGTGCTTGCAGGATCGAGCATTGACTCTTGGATCCCGCCTTTCCAGCTATCGGTTGTTTACAGCAATGACTCCTGTCCCATTTCCCTATCATACCTAGTTTTAAAAGTATGAATAGTATTTGCTTCCACAACCTGTTCCCCAAGTGCATTCCATTTTTCTACTACTCTCACGCTAAAAGAGAACTTCCTAACATCTCTGTGACTCATCTGAGTTTCCAGTTTCCACCCATGTCCCCTCGTTCTGTTATTATTACGTGTGAACATTTCATCTATTTCCACTTTGTCAATTCCCCTGAGTATTTTATATGTCCCTATCATATCTCCTCTCTCCCTTCTTTTCTCTAGTGTCGTAAGGTTCAGTTCCTTCAGCCGCTCTTCATATCCCATCCCTCGTAACTCTGGGACAAGCCTCGTCGCAAACCTCTGAACCTTCTCCAGTTTCTTTACGTGTTTCTTCAGGTGGGGGCTCCATGATGGCGCGGCATACTCTAAGACGGGTCTCACGTAGGCAGTGTAAAGCGCCCTAAAAGCTTCCTCATTTAGGTTTCTGAATGAAGTTCTAATTTTCGCCAGTGTAGAGTACGCTGCTGTCGTTATCCTATTTATATGTGCCTCAGGAGTTAGATTAGGTGTCACATCCACTCCCAGGTCTCTTTCTCGAATCGTTACAGGTAGGCTGTTCCCCTTCATTGTGTACTGTCCCTTTGGTCGTCTATCACCTGATCCCATTTCCATAACTTTACATTTACTGGTGTTAAACTCCAGTAGCCATTTCCCTGACCATCTCTGCAGCCTGTTTAAGTCCTCTTGGAGGATCCTACAATCCTCGTCTGTCACAACTCTTCTCATTAATTTTGCGTCATCTGCAAACATTGACATGTATGATTCCACTCCTGTAAACATATCATTTACGTAAATTAGAAAGAGGATTGGTCCCAGCACCGATCCTTGAGGTACCCCACTTGTTACTGTTCGCCAGTCCGACTTCTCGCCCCTTACCATTACCCTCTGGCTCCTTCCTGTTAGGTAGTTCTTCACCCATACTAGGGCCTTTCCACTTACTCCTGCCTGCCTCTCAAGTTTGTATAGCAGTCTCATGTGCGGTACCGTATCAAAGGCCTTTTGGCAGTCAAGAAATATGCAGTCTGCCCAGCCTTCTCTGTCCTGCCTTATCCTTGTTACTTTATCATAGAATTCTAAAAGGTTTGTTAGGCATGATTTCCCTGTCCAGAACCCATGTTGGTGCTTGTTTACAAACCCAATGCTCTCCAGGTGCTCAACAAGTCTTAGCCTGATTATTCTTTCAAGTATTTTGCAGGGGATGCTTGTCAGTGATACGGGTCTGTAGTTAAGTGCCTCCTCCCTATCACCTTTTTTGAAAATCGGTACGACATTTGCCTCCTTCCAGCAACTGGGCAATTCTACCGACATAAGTGACTCATTAAAGATCATTGCCAGAGGCACGCTGAGAGCCTGCGCTGCCTCTTTAAGTATCCACGGTGATACTTTGTCTGGTCCAACAGCTTTATTTGCATCCAGTGTTGTCAACTGTTTCATTACATCTTCTGCTGTCACCTCTATATCTGATAGTCTTTCATCTTGGGTAATCTCTTCTAACAATGGGAGCTGCTCAGGCTCGGTTGTGAACACTCCATGGAATTTTGCATTCAGTACCTCGCAGATTTCCTTGTCGCTTTCTGTATATGCCCCTTCTGTTTTCCTCAGTCTTGTCACTTGGTCATTTACCGACATCTTCCTTCTTATATGGCTATGTAGTAATTTTGGTTGCTTTTTCGCTTTGACTGCAATATCATTCTCATAATTTCTTTCCGACACTCGTCTTATGTTAATGTAATCATTCCTAGCTCTGTTACATCTAATCCTGTTGTCCTCTGTCCTTTGTCTTCTGTACTTCCTCCACTCCCTCCTGCTTCTCACCTTTGCTTCCTGACACTGTCTATTAAACCATGGGTTATTATATTCCCTCCTGCTTTTTTCCTTTATTGTTGGAATAAATCTATCTTCAGCCTCCTTGCATTTCAATATGACTTGGTTCATCATACCTTGCACTGTTTTTCCTCTAAGTTCTACCTCCCACTGCACTTCTCCCAGGTAGTCCCTTATCCTTCTGTAGTCCCCTTTTCTGTAATCAAGTCTCCTTTCCCGGACCTCTTGTCCTTTGGTCACAATTTTAAGCTCCAACATGTAGTCAAAGACTAGGACACAATGGTCACTAGCTCCTAGTGGTATTTCATGTTCCAACTGCTCGATGTCTTCTACATTCTGAGTGATAATGAGATCTAATAGGCTGGGCGTATCCCCTCCTCTTTCCCTAGTATCTTCTTTCACATGCTGTGTTAGGAAATTCCTGTCAATAACGTCTACCAGCTTCGCTCCCCAGGTCTCCTCCCCGCCATGGGGATTCCTCGTTTCCCAATCTATCTCTCCGTGATTTAGGTCCCCCATGACCAGCAGCTTCGCTCTCATTCTATGCGCTAAAGTTGCTGCCCTCTGCAGTTCATCCATACATGTCTTGTTGCTGTGTGTGTGTGTGTGTGTGTGTGTGTGTGTGTGTGTGTGTGTGTGTGTGTGTGTGTGTGTGTGTGTGTGTGTGTGTGTGTGTGCGTATTCACGTAGTTGTGCTTGCGGGGGTTGAGCTCTGCTCTTTCGGCCCGCCTCTCAACTGTCAATCAACTGTTTCTAACTACTACTACTATATTTTTTCCACACACACACACACACACACACACACACACACACACACACACACACACACACACACACACAAACACACACACACACACACACACACACACACCCACACCAGGAAGCAGCCCGTGGCAGCTGACTAACTCCCAGGTACCTATTTACTGCTAGGTAACAGGTAGCCCATTGTTTCTCGCCGACGCCCGGGATCGAACCCGGGACCACAGGATCACGTGTCCAGCGTGCTGTCCGCTCGGCCGTCCGGCTGTGTGTGTGTGTGTGTGTGTGTATGCATGAGTGTGTGTATACATGAGTGTGTGTGTGTGAGTTTCCCTAACAATACATATCTCCAAAGAGAGTTTGCAAGACCGAGCTTAACTTCCTGGGCCCCGCCAATACTATTATCTGTCGTCTAATGTAACGATCCTCGACCCCTTTCGTTTGTTGTCTTATCTGCTTTTATAATCCTGGACATGGACAGCTTTGTGTTATTGTCGCTTCTAGTTTGTCCCACTTGCTTGCTGATCTGAAAGTGTTGAAAGATTTCCTAACACGTTTGCGTGTGGCCCCGAAGATAGATTCGTTGTTACGTATTCTCTCATATCCTGTTTTCTCAGTGACCCGGGTAAGATCCTCTCTTTTATGTGTTGTTCGTCTGTCCTTACTCCTTTCCTATCCACACGACCTAACATTTATTTGAATTGTAATACATAACCTCCGTGCAGCCGTAGCTCGCCTCCCTCCAGTACTCCCTGACAAGTCTCTTTCCCTTCCTCAGTGGCGCACCTCCATCTATTCCTTCCTGGCATGCTTCCTTCCCATCCCCCACTGGCACCGGCATGCCTCCATCTCATCTTTCCTGTCAAGGCCGTCTCCTTTCCACCTCTGTCTAGTTTACGGCTCCAACACGTCTTACAACGCACCCAGTATGTATTGCTGTCATTGCCTAAATATCTCTCTCTCCACTCTTGTATCTATGACAGTTCGCTCCTGTTTCTTTGGCTATTCACATCTGTATCTATCCCTTTCCACACAGTTATATATCGCTTTCCCATTTACACCTTTATCAACCTTTATCCCGTCTTCACCTTACGCTCACCACCTTTTTCTCCCTTAAACCTCCCAGTCATTCCCTCTTACACTTCTTCAAGAGCTCAAAAACCCTAGCTCAATATTCCCTTGGCGGGCTCGAGCAGGAGCCCGGATAATTTATTTTATACTACGGTCAGTCTTCATGAATCAAACACCTTCCGAAGCTCGTTCCCGGTACGATACCTTTGGGGCAAAATAACACTTAGCGGGTTAAGTACTAGGTCGTGAAAATTCCTGACATAGTCCTTTTTAATTATAGTTCTGATTTATAGAATCCATTTAGTTTCTCCCTGGCTAGTAAGTAGCCGTCGAAGACTTCTTGGGGAGGGCGGTTGTAGACTTTTGACTCTAGGGGGACCTTTGAAGACTTCTAATTTGTGAATGTACTGGAAACAACTTCACAGAGGCGACTAGCAGATATCCTGTCAAGTGATTAAGTTCTTACTTAATGAATTAGGCTCTTTCCTGTCGACCCATATCGTTGGAGTATATTTCTCTCGTAGCTTCATTCAGTGGCATGTTAGTAACTATTCTTATGAGTCATGTTAGGTTTTTTCCTATGAAATGCATCACCTATTCCATTTAATGTCTTTTTATTTTAGCATTCATAATGTGTTTTATATCCATAATTTATGCTTAAAACAGTCTCAATGAATTACACAACAGCGACGTTAATTTTAGCATGTTTTTTTTTGAGAGCTTAGTGCCTGGTGGTGGTCCGGCCAGTCCTCGGGGGAACTGGTGGTGGCCGGCCTGGTGGTGGCCCGGCCAGTCCTCGGGGGAACTGGTGGTGGCCGGCCTGATGGTGGTCCGGCCAGTCCTCGGGGGACTGGTGGTGGCCGGCCTGGTGGTGGTCCGGTCAGTCCTCGGGGGAACTGGTGGTGGCCGGCCTGGTGGTGGTCCGGCCAGTCCTCGGGGGAACTGGTGGTGGCCGGCCTGATGGTGGTCCGGCCAGTCCTCGGGGGAACTGGTGGTGGCCGGCCTGGTGGTGGTCCGGCCAGTCCTCGGGGGAACTGGTGGTGGCCGGCCTGATGGTGGTCCGGCCAGTCCTCGGGGGAACTGGTGGTGGCCGGCCTGATGGTGGTCCGGCCAGTCCTCGGGGGAACTGGTGGTGGCCGGCCTGATGGTGGTCCGGCCAGTCCTCGGGGGAACTGGTGGTGGCCGGCCTGATGGTGGTCCGGCCAGTCCTCGGGGGAACTGGTGGTGGCCGGCCAGTCCTCGGGGGAACTGGTGGTGGCCGGCCTGGTGGTGGCCCGGCCAGTCCTCGGGGGAACTGGTGGTGGCCGGCCAGTCCTCGGGGGAACTGGTGGTGGTCCGGTCAGTCCTCGGGGGAACTGGTGGTGGCCGGCCTGATGGTGGCCCGGCCAGTCCTCGGGGGACTGGTGGTGGCCGGCCTGGTGGTGGCCCGGCCAGTCCTCGGGGGAACTGGTGGTGGCCGGCCAGTCCTCGGGGGAACTGGTGGTGGTCCGGTCAGTCCTCGGGGGAACTGGTGGTGGCCGGCCTGATGGTGGCCCGGCCAGTCCTCGGGGGACTGGTGGTGGCCGGCCTGGTGGTGGCCCGGCCAGTCCTCGGGGGAACTGGTGGTGGCCGGCCTGGTGGTGGTCCGGTCAGTCCTCGGGGGAACTGGTGGTGGCCGGCCTGGTGGTGGCCCGGCCAGTCCTCGGGGGGACTGGTGGTGGCCGGCCTGGTGGTGGCCCGGCCAGTCCTCGGGGGACTGGTGGTGGCCGGCCTGGTGGTGGTCCGGTCAGTCCTCGGGGGAACTGGTGGTGGCCGGCCTGATGGTGGCCCGGCCAGTCCTCGGGGGAACTGGTGGTGGCCGGCCTGATGGTGGCCCGGCCAGTCCTCGGGGGACTGGTGGTGGCCGGCCTGGTGGTGGTCCGGTCAGTCCTCGGGGGAACTGGTGGTGGCCGGCCTGATGGTGGCCCGGCCAGTCCTCGGGGGAACTGGTGGTGGCCGGCCTGATGGTGGCCCGGCCAGTCCTCGGGGGAACTGGTGGTGGCCGGCCTGATGGTGGCCCGGCCAGTCCTCGGGGGACTGGTGGTGGCCGGCCTGGTGGTGGTCCGGTCAGTCCTCGGGGGAACTGGTAGTGGCCGGCCTGGTGGTGGCCCGACCAGTCCTCGGGGGGACTGGTGGTGGCCGGCCTGGTGGTGGCCCGGCCAGTCCTCGGGGGACTGGTGGTGGCCGGCCTGGTGGTGGCCCGGCCAGTCCTCGGGGTAACTGGTGGTGGCCATAGCTTACATGCGGCCATAATTACATACGAGGATACAGTCATAGCCGCATGCAAGCCTCTCAACCGTCGGCTGACGCAAGTTCCGCTTATAATTTCAATCCTTAATATTATTATTATTTTCATAGAAGATATCTTCGTCTCCAGCATTCTTTCCTTATGACAATAGGCTTTTCAGCGTCTCTTGCACTTTTTTCTCAAGCATAAAAAAAAATAAGGTTGTGCGGGCCTGTGGCGAGTCTTACTGAGCCGTTTGTGTACAGAGGTTGGCCGACCTTTCCCAGTTTATATTTACGGAAGAAGCAAAAGAAAACCAAATAAAAAAGTTTTTTTTTAACTTTCATAAAACTGACAACTTAAGAAACGAAACCTTTGATTTTTTTTCGTCTTAAATCCAAGATAGTGGTGAGCTGATGACGGAAGTGTTACACGGGAGAAAGAGAGTGTCGTGACTTTTAATAATTTGATTCTTATAGAACAAGGGAAGATAGGTGTACTGCAAGGGTGCGTGTTCCAACCGTCCTCCCGCATAATTCACCGCATTTTGACGTCCAAGACCCGAACGGACAAATTATGCGGTACCATAAATCATTGCGGCTCACAAAAATTCACGTTTTCTATGCGTGGTTGATAGGTTCGATCGTCTTAGTACACCATTTTTTGTCCGTTGTGGCAACTTGAGAGTACGGATTGGCTTATTGATGCCAGAGATTAGTTTGAGTACGGTTCCGAATCTCCACATACCGTAGGATTGGCTGTTCTTGGTAAATTAATTTCTATTAATATATTATCTTATTTATAATAAGATATTACCAATAAGTGCTCGTGGCTGTCTGGGTTCGAATCCTTCTGGGGTGTGAAGTTTTCAGTTGCATATTGGCTTGGAACCCATTCAAGCTTATTCGCGTATTACCTTATATAATGTGAAGCCGGATATAGTACTCTTTTCAATATTCTTAAAAAATATATATATACCAGTTTTCCATTGGAAACATTCAGAAATTCAAAAAATTCGGAAATCTGACGCTGTAAACATTTCCCGAGCAATGAGATTCTCAAATTTGAAGATCAGAAGTTGGTAATAGGGTTTCATATTGGAAATCTTTAGCAAAAGACGGGATCCTGACAGTCGAAGACTTGGGGAATTGAATCATACTACCTTCTGCCGCAGGATAAAAACACTTTTATCTGCGTGACCTCAAAGACTCTCTCAAGCCCCTCAGACAACCCTTCCCCAACCTCCAGAGGTAAACTTTCCCACGGTATCGTGGAGAATATATATATATATATATATATATATATATATATATATATATATATATATATATATATATATATATAATATATATATATATATAATATATATATATATATATATAATATATATATATATAATATATATATATATATATATATATTTATATATATAATATATATAATATAATAAAGCTTTTTAGAAAGCTTAAGAGCAAAATATGGGGATTGAACCTAGGTCGTGGGTCATCCCTAACTGCTAGCATATCGTGGAGCACGATATGCTAGCAGTTAGGCGACTTGTTGTCTGCCTGAAGTCACTAGAAATTTGGGCGGTCCTGGGCTGGTACCCGATCCAATTTTTATACGTAACCCGCATGCACTCTGGGGTAGTTAATGGAGTTTTTCCACCAAACGCTCCCGTCAGATACACAATGAAATCGCAATAACGTCCTGCTCGAAAGATTTTCTAGTGTATATATATATATATATATATATATATATATATATATATATATATATATATATATATATATATATATATATATTACATTTTCAAAGACTTTAGTTTACACACACAACTGTAACCTGAAAACACTAAGCAGAGTTTTTCTTATGCTAACACTAAACAGCTTGTCTTATATCCTCGCATTTGGGTGAGGTGATATGTTGCAACAGTTTTGGATGAGGTTTTTCAGTTACCATCGACAGTAAAAAGAAACATAAGAAATATTGAGAAAATTCGTGTTAGAATTATTAATTTTTTTCGGTCATATGTAACAACATATGTTTACAAGAAAGACTGCTACCAATATATATATATATATATATATATATATATATATATATATATATATATATATATATATATATATATAATATAAATGAATATTTGATTTTTCTTACTTTTGGTTGCTTTGTCCCTCATTTACCGCTTTCTCTTCCCTTTTTCGTCGGACGCCCTTCTTTGGGACCTCGTCAGACGAGTTCCATTTCGAGTACAAACATGTAAACAGGTGCTCGGTGCCTCTCTTTAGAATTTTGATATTTCACGTAAACGGAACAAACAGGACCGATTATGAAGCTCTATGACTGCAAACACTGCGTAGGATGTTGGCGTCAAGTCCTTTATATAATGATAAGGATCCTCCTCTTGTAGGAACCCCAGGACACAGACGTACACACACACACACACACACACACACACGCACACGCACGCACGCACACACCCTAGTGGTACACCAAACGGGGACTCAAGAATCTCAGTAACCCGGCGTGTTGCCCCTCCAGCATACCTCCAGCATACCTCCAGCACACCTCCAGCATACCTCCAGCACACCTCCAGCATACCTCCAGCATACCCCCAGCATACCTCCAGCATACCTCCAGCATACCCCCAGCATACCTCCAGCATACCTCCAGCATACCTCCAGCACACCTCCAGCATACCTCCAGCACACTTCCAGCATACCTCCAGCACACCTCCAGCATACCTCCAGCATACCTCCAGCACACCTCCAGCATACCTCCAGCATACCCCCAGCATACCTCCAGCATACCTCCAGCATACCTCCAGCACACCTCCAGCATACCTCCAGCACACCTCCAGCATACCTCCAGCACACCTCCAGCATACCTCCAGCATACCCCCAGCATACCTCCAGCACACCTCCAGCATACCTCCAGCATACCTCCAGCACACCTCCAGCATACCTCCAGCATACCCCCAGCATACCTCCAGCACACCTCCAGCAGATCCCCAGCATACCCTGGTGAGAGTACTTCACGCCAGCACTAACAAGCCACCAGAAACATTATATTATTCACTAAATTATCACTAACAATAACTCGTTCTAAACAAACTTGCCATGGAGCAAAACAGAGAACATGTTGCCCTGAGTTCTTCAAATCATCTTTAAACCAATATGTAGATAAATAATGTACGAGTATTAAATTATAGACCAAAGTTGAAATATTTTTGGTGTGAGGAAAAGTAAAAGAGAACGAGGCAAGGCAAAAAAAAAAATGCAAACGGGAAATGCAGCCACACAGGTCGACTTTGAGAGAGAGTAATTGTTAAACAGAACAAATTACTCTGCGGCTCAGCGGAGAAGAAAGAGAAGCTATAAGTCCAGAATAAAGTGATTTTGTTCAGGTGGCGCCCTGTACTCACTTAGTTGTGCTTGCGTGAGTTGAGCTCTGGCTCATTGGTCCCGCCTCTCAATTGTCAATCAACTGATGTACAGGTTCCTGAGCCTACTGGGCTCTATCATATCTCCACTTGAAACTGTGTATAGAATCTGCCTCCACCATATTACTTCCTAATGCATTCCATTTGTCAACTACTCTGACACTGAAAAAATCTTTCTAATGTCTCTATGGCTCACACACCCCCACACACGAACGCACGCACGCACACACACACACACACACACCTCCAGCAGTGAGCAGTGGCAGTGAGGAGTTCAGAGACTACATAGCAGGCACCATAACAATGGGAGGACCAAGAATAGTAGTAGCAGTAATATACAACCCTCCACCAAATGACAGGAGACCCAGTCAAGAGTATGATAACAACAACAAGGCAGTTAACACTATAATTGAGAGGGCAACCTCTGCTGCCTGTAGAAATAGATCCCACTTGCTCATCATGGGCGACTTCAATCACGGAAAGATTGACTGGGAGAACAAGGAACCGCATGGAGGCGAGGATACGTGGAGAGCCAAACTATTGGAGGTGGTGACAAGCAACTTTTTAACCCAGCATGTCGGAGAACCCACAAGGATGAGAGGCATTGACGAACCAGGGAGACTCGACCTAGTCTTCACTCTGAACGACTCCGACATAAGAGAAATCGGTTTTGAGGACCCAGTAGGAATGAGCGACCACAGTGTACTGGTGTTTGAGTACTTGATTGAAGAAGGGTTATTGAACTCGAGGAGGGATACCGAAACCAAAAGGTTAGCATACCGAAAGGGAAACTATGAGGGGATAAGAAAATTCCTAACAGATATAGCATGGGAAACAGAGCTCAGGGGAAAGACGGCCCGAGATATGAGATATGATGGATTACATCACGCAGAAGTGCAAGGACGCAGCAAACAAGTTTGTCCCAGTCCAAAAGGAAAACAGAGAAATGAAGATGAGAAACACATGGTTTAATCAGAGATGTAGGCTAACTAAGCAGCAAAGTAAAAGGGCATGGAGAAACTATAGGAATAACAGGACACTGGAGAGCAGAGAAAGATACCAGAATGCCAGGAATGAATATGTCAGGATGAGAAGAGAGGCAGAAAGACAATACGAAAATGACATCGCAAGCAAGGCAAAGACTCAGCCTAAATTGTTGCATAGCCACATTAGGAGAAAAACAACAGTAAAGGAACAGGTTATGAGATTAAGGATAGGGGCGGAAGGATTCACTACAAATGACAAGGAAGTGTGTGAGGAATTGAATAAGAAATTCCAGGAGGTCTTCACCTTAGAGCAAGGAGAAATTCCAGAGGTAAGTGAGGGAATAGCTAACCAGGAACCACTGGAAGAGTTTGAGATTACCAGTGGGGAAGTAAGGAAGTGTTTACTTGAGTTGGACGTGACGAAGGCTATAGGCCCAGATGGAATCTACCCTTGGGTTCTAAAGGAAGGAGCAAGAGAACTGTGCCTACCACTCTCCATAGTGTATAACAAATCACTGGCAACAGGGGAACTGCCAGATATTTGGAAAGCAGCTAACGTAGTCCCGATATACAAGAAAGGGGATAGACAGGAGGCACTGAACTACAGGCCAGTGTCCCTAACCTGCATACCATGCAAGCTGATGGAGAAGATTGTGCGAAAAAAACTAGTGGAGCATCTGGAGCGAAGGAACTTTGTAACACAGCATCAACATGGGTTCAGGGATGGCAGGTCCTGCCTCACAGGGTTACTTGAATTCTACGACCAGGCAAGAAAGAGAAGGGTGGGCAGACTGCATATTTTTGGATTGTCAGAAAGCCTTTGATACAGTGCCACACAAGAGGCTAGTGCGAAAGTTGGAGATGCAGGCTGGAGTGAGAGGGAAGGTACTCCGGTGGATAGAGGAGTACCTAAGCAACAGGAGACAACGAGTCTGTGTGAGGGGTGAGGTCTCAGATTGGCGAGACGTCACAAGTGGAGTCCCGCAGGGGTCAGTCCTTGGACCTATACTGTTTCTGGTATATGTAAATGATCTCCCAGAGGGTATAGATTCGTTCCTCTCAATGTTTGCCGACGATGCAAAAATTATGAGGAGGATTGAAACAGAGGATGATAGTAGGAGGCTACAAGATGACCTGGATAGACTGAGTGAATGGTCCAACAAATGGCTGTTGAAGTTCAACCCGAGTAAATGCAAAGTAATGAAACTAGGCAGTGGAAACAGGAGGCCAGGCACAGGATACAGAATAGGAGATGAAGTACTTAATGAAACAGACAGAGAGAAAGATCTAGGAGTTGATATCACACCAAACCTGTCTCCTGAAGCCCACATAAAGAGAATAACGTCTGCGGCATATGCGAGGCTGGCTAACATCAGAACGGCGTTCAGGAACCTGTGTAAGGAATCATTCAGAATCTTGTACACCACATATGTAAGACCAATCCTGGATTATGCGGCCCCAGCATGGAGCCCGTACCTTGTCAAGCACAAGACGAAGCTGGAAAAAGTCCAAAGGTATGCTACTAGACTAGTCCCAGAACTAAGAGGCATGAGTTATGAGGAAAGGCTGCGGGAAATGCACCTTACGACACTGGAAGACACAAGAGTAAGGGGGGACATGATCACAACCTACAAAATCCTCAGGGGAATCGACCGGGTAAACAAGGATGAACTATTCAACACTGGTGGGACGCGAACAAGGGGACACAGGTGGAAGCTGAGTACCCAAATGAGCCATAGAGACGTTAGAAAGAACTTTTTCAGTGTCAGAGTAGTTAGTAAATGGAATGCATTAGGAAGTGATGTGGTGGAGGCTGACTCCATACACAGTTTCAAATGTAGATATGATAGAGCCCAATAGGCTCAGGAATCTGTACACCAGTTGATTCACGGTTGAGAGGCGGGACCAAAGAGCCAGAGCTCAACCCCCGCAAGCACAATTAGGTGAGTACACACACACACACACACACACACACACACACACACACACACACACACACACACACACACACACACACACACACACACACATTGATATAAATTAAATATTGCCACTTACAGCAATGTCATCTGAGGATGTAAGCCTTATGACGGGGCCTGAACCATAACACATTACTGTATTTAGAAGTCCATCATGGGCATCAAAGACCGGATGGTCGTGTGATGCAGGATGGTCGTCTGATCGCCTGAAAGAGGTCTCAGTTCTCAAGTGTCTTATCGCATCCTGTGAGAACACTCCACTTGGTGCACTTGTAGTCTCATTAAAAGGGATTGTTCTTGCTGGTCGATGTGGAAAAGGGTACGAAGAGGCTGGTAAGAGAGAGAGAGAGGTGGATGGAAAGGAAAAGAGAGAGAGAGAGCACAAGACCTAAATGTAATTTAAATACAAGTCCTCGATAAGAAAGGTAAGATTAAAACGGCAGAAGAAGCCAAAACGTAAATACATAAAAATTAAGGGTTGGCAGGTGAAGAGGTCAGAAGAATACAAAGTGGAGACGAGAATAGGAACAGGGGCTAAGAGGAAGCCACTAAAGACGCACAAAGGAAGGCTGGAGCAGAGTAATTCCCGAGAGAAGTGGCGATTGTAAATGCTACTTGAGGAGCTCTTGGGGAGAGGGGGAGCCATTCTGCACGCCTTCATCTTGACCTACCCTTCTTCACTCACTCACGCACGCACACGCGCGAGAGGGCGTGGTTAAGAAGCGCGTACACAGGCACGAGTGGGCACTCTTAAAGTTGCGTACACACATGTGGGTGTGCGCCCTCTAAGCAATGAGCACCAACACTGTGCACTCTGAGAGGAAAATGGTGATTCCTGCACTCATACGCGCGATTGGTAGGCGTTCTATGAGATTCATACATACACTCGCGAGTGGGCGTTCTTTGATGTGCATCCACACTCTTACGCGCGAGTGGGCGTTCTTCGGTGTGCATACACATTCACACGCACTAGTGGTCGTTCTTTGAGGTGTATACTCGCTCACACATGCGAGTGGGCGTTCATTGACGTGCATACACACACGCGGGAGTGGGCGTTGTATGTTGTTGTTTTAGATTTAGCTACTCAGAACGAAATGTCCATTTAGCACGGGCTATGATGAGCCCGTAATTAAGTTCGGTTATTCGCGATAATCTTGTTACTCTGATATTTGAGTCAAAGTATTAAACGGAGGTGGGGTTTCCTCCTTTTTCCCTGTTTCTTTTTCGCATCTGTTTTAGTCTTGTTTTA
>NC_091182.1:24453061-24478061 GCF_040958095.1 Procambarus clarkii
GCCAGAGGCACGCTGAGAGCCTGCGCTGCCTCTTTTACTATCCACGGTGATACTTTGTCTGGTCCAACCGCTTTTATATGTGTGTGTGTGTGTGTGTGTATGTACTCACCTATTTGTGCTTGCGGGGGTTGAGCTTTGGCTCTTTGGTCCCGCCTCTCAACTGTCAACTGGTGTACAGATTCCTGAGCCTACTGGGCTCTATCATATCTACATTTGATATGATAGAGCCCAGTTGGCTCTAGGCTCTATGTGTGTGTGTTGGGGGGGGGGCTGCTGCTATGCTGATAGACTTTGTGCTTTGGCGACTTGTCATTGTTTCTGTTTTGTCTGGCTCAGAGAGGGGCGTCCCTTCAAGGTGTCATGTCTAAACGGTTTAATGTCACCTGCTCCCAGTCTCATTACTTTGTACTTTTTGAGTTAATGTTCAGTGTTCATCTCTGCTATATCAGCCGATTATGTACATCCTCCTGGAAAATGTTTGTGTCTTCCTGTTTTGACCCTTCTGGTTAGTTTGGCGCCATTTGCGAACATCGACATGTAGATACAGACTGTCACAGTTATGTTATTAATGAAGATGTGTGTGGTACCTGTGTGGTACACCACCCATTACTCTTCTCCATGTTTGTCTAAGTGGTTGGGCACCATTCCTTTCCCCCCGTCCCATCCCAAATCCTTATCCTAAAGGGGGAGCCGATCGGCCGAGCGGACAGCACACTGGTCTTGTGATCCTGTGGTCCCGGGTTCGATCCCGGGCACCGGCGAGAAACAATGGGCAGAGTTTCTTTCACCCTACTCCCCTGTTACCTAGCAGTAAAATAGGTACCTGGGTGTTAGTCAGCTGTCACGGGCTGCTTCCTGGGGGTGGAGGCCTGGTCGAGGACCGGGCCTCGGGGACACTAAAGCCCCGAAATCATCTCAAGATAACCTCAAGATAACCCCTTCCCAGTGCTATATAGTCGTGTAATGGCTTGGCGCTTTCCCCTGATAGTTGCTCCATGTCTGTGGCTCTCCTCGCACTGTGTTCTCAACCTGTTAGGTATTCTTTCCCAGTGCTCTCCCACTCACTCTAACTTGCCTTTCACGCTTGAGTAATATCTTTACTCAAAGTTGAGTAATAGAGTTTGTGTTGCCTTTATAGCCTGAGTAACAACCTCTTATTCTTTCCTTGAAGTTGTCTTGTGGTGCATCATGTCGAAGGTCACCTGTGAGGCTAACATTATATCATCAGCCCTTCCTGCCCTTCCCAGTTTCATCACCCTCATTTTATAATAGAGGTCAAGCAAGTTTGGCATGGCAGGCTTTTCCTTTAGCAAATCAGTACAAGTGATTTGTTGTGAAGCCTTCAGTGATCACAAAATCCCTTTGCAGTGAAATTACTACACTTGAATGTCGCCCGTCGCTATCAGTGCCTTATTGTAGCACTTCGGTCATGTCTTCAGGCTGAAATGCCTTTAACCTTTCATACCCAGTAATTATACTTCAGTTTGTTATATGGGGTTTCCCTAGCCTAGTTACAGAAGAACATTTCTGCACTGATGTCTGGCCGACTAGAACGGTTTGTGGCAACATTACGTATTGAGAAATTCTTTTCTTCCACGTCCACAATGCCCCGTACTATGGATCATAAGTACTAATACACCTTTGTGAAGATATATCTCTCATGTCTTCATAACTTACCCGCCCTCTCACATTCGTGTTACATAGCACTCCAATAAGTCTTTCTTAGATCGTAAATTCACTGGTGTGTGTGCCACATTGAGCAAAATAGATTCGGAGAACATTCTTCATCCTGCTACGGAAATTGATGCTCACTATGTACTTAATCTTAGTGAACCTCGAGTCTTTTTCACTATCATCCTCTCTGGTATCATGTAGGGTATACTATGTTAACTGGCAGGCCTGGAGGTCATCACCTCACTCTAATTTCCCGTTAATGGCATTATATGGCATTAGCATTCTTCAACTCTTTGGCAGTTCACCTTCGCCCACCTGTGTAATGTGTATCCTGATGAGCGGTTTGCGAAGTTGTAGCCCGAATTTGCTAGTCCTACATCCTATCTTCACGAAGATTAGCCCGAATTTGCTAGTCCTACATCCTATCTTCACACAGATTAGCCCGAATTTGCTAGTCCTACATCCTATCTTCACACAGATTAGCCCGAATTTGCTAGTCCTACATCCTGTCTTCACACAGATATCCTCAAGTTGCTTCCAAGCCTTTACTGGCCGTTATATTCTTGCCAGGACTCTTCCTGTGGTTCTTGTCCTAGACTCACCCTATTGTGAATGTGCCCATGTTTGAGTAAGCGACTAGATCGATGTATACATTTTTGAGTGAGTGACTCTGTCTATGTATACATGTAATCTTGTGCCAAATGCGTGTCAGTGTGTATATGTGTATTTTGTGTCTTCATTTCTGTTCTCTGCGTTTGTTTGTATGTTTACGTATGCCGGTGTCTCTGTATGTAGGTCTTTGTCTGCGTTTGTGTGTATACTCACTTATTTGTGCCTCAAAATCGAACTTTCTCTTAGATCCGACTCTCCTGCCGCTGATTTTCTAACTTAGTCACTTCCGACCTAACTTAGTCACTTCCGACCTAACTCAGTCACTTCCAACCTAACTTGGTCACTTCCGACCTAACTCAGTCACTTCCGACCTAACTTAGTCACTTCCGACCTAACTCAGTCACTTCCGACCTAACTCAGTCACTTCCGACCTAACTTAGTCACTTCCGACCTAACTCAGTCACTTCCGACCTAACTTAGTCACTTCCGACCTAACTTTCTATCATATCTACCTCTGAAATTATGGATTAAGTTGACTTCTAACAAGTTGACTTGTACTTTTTCTTCAGCAAGCTTCCAGCCCTCTTACACGCCCCAACCTGCAAATCTGAAAATAAAGGAAATCCCATTTCGGTCCGTTCTGGACCATTATAAAGCCCTCCTGTTCTGTCGGTATTCAATATCAACATTTTATATTTTCCATCCTGCTAATCACCCCTAAGTACTTTATATGTCTCTGTCATGCATCCTTGATCTCCTCTATTCTAATGCCGTTAGATCCATCTTTTTCATTGTCTCTTCCCCACGTAATTCTGAGACGAGCCTCGTTGCAAGCCTTTCTACCTTTTCAAGTTTCCTTATTTGTATTTTCGTGTGTGGGCCCCACGAGTGGGCTGCATATTTTAAAGCTGGTCTCGTGTACGTGAAGGCATGCTAATGTCTGCCTACTGAGGTTCCTGAGTGCTGTTTTGATATTCGTCCGTTTAGAGTATTAGGCTGCGTGTATTAGGCTGTGTATTAGGTATTAGTTTAGAGTATTTAGAGGGTTATATTGGTATTGTGTATATATGTGACTCCCGGGTTATGCTGACTTATTATGTGTTTCCTCTAGTCTTCGCAGAAAGTTAGTTTCTCCTCCTATCGTCCTCTTGGTTTTCTGTTAGATATTCACATGATCATCACCTTACACTTGCTGGTGTTGAAATCCAGTAGCCATTTTTCGACTTAACTGTGAAGCTTGTGCCGGTCTTCTTGGAATATTTTGCAACTATCTTCTGTCCTGACTCTTTGTGTGTGTGTGTGTGTGTGTGTGTGTCTGTGTGACTTAAACATGGAACTCCATACGTGGTCTTAATTGAAATAAGTCAGTAATATTGGTACTTGCATTTATGTGTGATAACAGAGGTGCGACGTATTGGTTTCTGACCCCTGTAACTGACGCATCAATATTACTCCCCAGACCAGTGTTTCTGACCCCTGTAACTGACGCATCAATATTACTCCCCAGACCAATGTTTCTGACCCCTGTAACTGACGCACCAATATTACTCCCCAGACCAGTGTTTCTGACCCCTGTAACTGACGCACCAATATTACTCCCCAGACCAGTGTTTCTGACCCCTGTAACTGACGCACCAATATTACTCCCCAGACCAGTGTTTCTGACCCCTGTAACTGACGCATCAATATTACTCCCCAGACCAGTGTTTCTGACCCCTGTAACTGACGCACCAATATTACTCCCCAGACCAATGTTTCTGACCCCTGTAACTGACGCACCAATATTACTCCCCAGACCAGTGTTTCTGACCCCTGTAACTGACGCATCAATATTACTCCCCAGACCAGTGTTTCTGACCCCTGTAACTGACGCACCAATATTACTCCCCAGACCAATGTTTCTGACCCCTGTAACTGACGCACCAATATTACTCCCCAGACCAGTGTTTCTGACCCCTGTAACTGACGCACCAATATTACTCCCCAGACCAATGTTTCTGACCCCTGTAACTGACGCATCAATATTACTCCCCAGACCAGTGTTTCTGACCCCTGTAACTGACGCACCAATATTACTCCCCAGACCAATGGCCGTATTGTAATGGAATTTTGATTACAAATTTTAATATACGTTGTAAAGAATGTAGATAAAAGGCATTTGTAATTTTCACGTCCTTTAGTTTACAAAGTTATAGCAATAATAATAATAAAAATAATCGTATTATTTGTACTACTACTACTACTATTATCTCTGAAAATATTAATTATAATAACAATCTTGAAAAATTTGAATGAATGATTAATATTTCCATTCACGAATCTGTTAATGGTTGGGAAGTTCATTGGACAGGTGCAGTGAGGGTGATGAAGTGGTTGTGTTGGGAAATGTCCAGTGTGGCATCCCTATTGTGTTGCTGGGATGTCCACAGTGTGTTGCTGGGACATCCATAGTGTGTTGCTGGGACACCCACAGTGTTGCTGGGACATCCATAGTGTGTTGCTGGGACACCCACAGTGTTGCTGGGACACCCGCAGTGTTGCTGGGGCACCCACAGTGTTGCTGGGACACCCACAGTGTTGCTGGGACACCCACAGTGTGATGCTGGGACCACTCTAGGACAACTGAAGGGGCTGAAGTATGCCAAATGATCCAGTCAGGGGGGATCTGACTTGAAAGAAAAACGACGCGATTGAAAGTGGTGGAATAGTGGATGAAAGGGATGATTGAAGTGGGGGTTGAAGGAGGAGTTGAAGAGTTGAATGAAGGTTATTTGAGGTGGGTAGCTGAGAGGGATATCTGGAGGCCACGCTGGATATTGTGGATGACAAGGCGATTGAAATTGAGGCTGGAGACGGGTAATGGAAGATGTGGTTGAGAGAGAGAGAGAGAGCCAGGAGGAGGTCTCCGAGGCGTGTGGTGGGAAGCTGCCATATGTATCACAATACTTCACCTTCCTTACGACAGGAGCAAACACCGAGGACGCTGAGGCCGGCTGGCTTATATTGCCTCTACGCGCCCTGGGAGGCAGGCATAGCAAAGGGCTGATATGAGACAGAAAAAGAAGTGGTTGTGGATTAAATGAAGAAAAACAAATGACAAAATGTACAGCGAAACGATGGAAACATTAAGCTCAAGAGAGAGTGAGAGAGAGAGAGAGAGAGGAAGATATAAATATATAAATTGAGAATCAAAAGTGGTGTTTGGAGCAGTTCTGTAATGTATTGATTTCTTGTCCTTCTCCGTGTGGTCTCATATCGATTACTCTGGCCCTGCGGTCTTTACGTCATGTGGCCTCCCTGGCCACACTGTCACCACATCATGTGGTGTCCCTGGCCACACTCACCACATCATGTGGCGTCCCTGGCCACACTGTCACTACATCATGTGGCGTCCCTGGCCACACTGTTATCACGTCATGTGGCCTCTCTGGCTACACTGTCACCACGTCATGTGGCCTCCCTGGCCACACTCACCACATAATGTGGCCTCCCTGGCCACACTCACCACATAATGTGGCCTCCCTGGCCACACTCACCACATAATGTGGCCTCCCTGGCCACACTCACCACATAATGTGGCCTCCCTGGCCACACTCACCACATAATGTGGCCTCCCTGGCCACACTCACCACATAATGTGGCCTCCCTGGCCACACTCACCACATAATGTGGCCTCCCTGGCCACACTCACCACATCATGTGGCCTCCCTGGCCACACTCACCGTTGTGTTCCTCTGGTCGACTATTGCCCAATTTCGCTGTTTATAACCGCAAGTTTAGTATTTATTTTGTACTAAGATTAATTTCACTTTTGTATTTAATTCTTACTGTAGTTTTATCTTTTGTGTTTAATATAACATTTAGAGCGGAGTATTGTTAGTTTTGGTAGTATGCGCGTTATTAATTTTGTAGACCTTAGTACACTTGGGGGCCTCGTAGCCTGGTGGATAGCGCGCAGGACTCGTAATTCTGTGGCGCGGGTTCGATTCCCGTACGAGGCAGAAACAAATGGGCAAAGTTTCTTTCACCCTGAATGCCCCTGTTACCTAGCAGTAAATAGGTACCTGGGAGTTAGTCAGCTGTCACGAGCTGCTTCCTGGGGGTGGAGGCCTGGTCGAGGACCGGGCCGCGGGGACACTAAAGCCCCGAAATCATCTCAAGATACACTAGTGTTCTAATTTGTATATTTATTATTTCACAATTAACCCATCAATGTGGGTTAATTGCTTTTATTAATTATTATAATGATCTTACTATTTACTGTAACGGATGAAGAGGTACAACCTGAAGCACAGAGCAGTCACTTAGGGATATCTTGAGATGATTTCGGGGCTTTAGTGTCCCCGCGGCCCGGTCCTCGACCAGGCCTCCACCCCCAGGAAGCAGCCCGTGACAGCTGACTAACACCCAGGTACCTTTTTTACTGCTAGTTAACTGGGGCATAGGGTGAAAGAAACTCTTCTCATTGTTTCTCTCCGGCGCCCGGAATCGAACCCGGGACCACAGGATCACATTTGATGAGGATGAGGGACATCAATAGACTGACCAGCTTCCTCTGTTACTTCATCCTGGACAATATTTTGTACGAGTTTAACATCATCAATATCTTTACTCATCAATAATCATCCTCATACCATAAACTCGTGAAGGTCAACCAATCTCACGTCATGAGCTCACCCCACCTACAGCATTAACCTGTCTAAGGCTGTTACTACACACCACAAATATAACAAGGGCACTATTCTCACCTGAGGTATTAGGGAGCACTGACCCTACACTTGCAGGTATGTTTCTTACTAAACGAAAGTACACCGTACGAGTCTAAAACTTCCTCTTATGCCTCGCTTGGGACTGATTTACCTGACGGTCAAAGACAGTGAAACCTGGTGTGTCAACCCCGTAGAGTATTTGAATCACTTCATGATGATATTTTGGTACTTGGAGCTTTGCAATTACTTTATTCAGTCTTGTATTCTTGAAGATATCCTCACAATGTACCCAAAATTTGCCAGTGCAGGCTACTAAACACATGGCTCTGTATGACTAACCATCCTGCGAGATGGGGACTTGTATTACCACTGCTACCTTATTCACTCTTGTGTTGTTGATATCCTCAAAATGCATCCGGAGTCTGCCAGTGCAGACTGCTTATCACATGCCTCTGTATGCCTAACTATCCTGTGTGATGGGGATTTTTTAGCATCACGTAGCTAGCTTTTTGACACATTGTACTCCCCTTCATATAGTCTAGGGTAACTGCACAAATGCAGATGTACCTTAATGTGTTAATAAAAAAAATAATAATTGCAGTCAGTCTCGTGACTCCAAATCGCTTTTGTTTGGAGGAACCCTTGAAATGTTTCGCATAAATCTGTGGGAACCACTACCTGGCTGACACAGATCAGGTCCGACAGGGGGACAGGGATTAATTACAAATTAGACGTGTGAAGCAGTAGGGTTAATAAATAATAACTCATACTTTTGAATAAAACATTGCAAGAGTATATATTGCCTCTTTCTATGTACTAATTACTGTTTGTAAAAACTGACAAACATTTTCACTATACATCTGATTTACTGGTTATAAAACAAACATGGCATATATATTTTGTAATGATTTTGTGGTATAACTTTTTAAAAAAGTTAACAAAATATTATATTTTATTGTTTTATAATACATTCACAGCGGAAAATAATAGTTTTCAATAGAATAACAATGGTTCTAATTGTCTTCTAATTTAATGTGCAAAATGGGTTTGCTTTTTGAGAAGAACAACATAACCCAAGGTGGCATCTCTGACCTGCTCACACAAAGGTCCTCCACATCAGTCTAGGATGTGGAAGAATGTGATCATCTCTGTTTGGGATTTATTCATCAAAAATGAAGATGTTTTCTCTCACAAGTATGACGTCGAGTATTGTGGCAATATGTTCCTAGCTGACAGCTGGGTGGACAGCGCTTCGGATTCGTAATCCTGAGGCTCCGTGTTCGATCCCCTGTGGAGGTAGAGACAAATGGGAAAAATGTTGCTTTCACCCCTGTCTACTGCCCCTGTTACCTACTGTAAATTGTAAATACTGCCCCTGTTACCTAGCAGTAAATTGTTACCTGAGAATTAGACAGCTGCTACGAGCTGCTTCCTGGAGTGTAACAAAAAGGAGGCCTGGTCGAGAACCGGGCCGCGAGGACGCTAAGCCCCGAAATCATCTCAAGATAACCTAAAGATATAGCTGTTCGGCAGATAGCATATCGGAAACTTTGTTTTCATTGAAATCCAAAACATATCTAATGATAGTTTAATAAATAACACTGTTAGTGTGCGATCACACTTGAGTTCAGTCAGTTGTTCTTTTTGCTGCAGACTGAGTACATTCTCAGAGCTGCTTGGATGCGCGGAACCTGCGCTCCAGGCTCCTGGGCCTGGAGTATGGTCCAGGAACCCTTTCAAGGGTTCCTGGACCATACTCCTCCGGTGACACAGAGACTACCGTCAATGGCTTCACGGTGGTTCTGCAGTATGTTACTCTCGCATGTTGTACTTTAGTCACAAATTCTCGAAGATCCCCGGAAACGGGTTCACGGAACTCTGAACACGGGCTCTCTGAACCCTGAACGGGACCATGAACACGGGCTCTCTGAACCCTGAACGGGATCATGGACACGGGCTCGAAGAAACCTGGACACGGGCTCACAGAACCCTGTTTGGAGATATCTGCAGCACATAGTTAACTGTTACTCCACACGTGTCCACTTTGATACAAACCATTCAAGACAACTCGTCCTCTTATCTAGTGCATCGCATTTGTTACGTTAAAAAATGCTTCCATCCGTTCAAAATGCGTCGTATTAGTAAAAAACAAAATACCAAAGTATTGACAATTTGTCTGCATCATTCTCGATATGTTAGGTGAATCACTTGGGTTTGGGCTTTTCTGGTTGGCCAAAACAGTTCCATTTTTTTACGGAGAGGCGAATCAATAGTGCCTGCACATTGAGTGATGAAGTTTCAAGTTTCCCAGGCGACTCTTGCCATGACGTACTCCAGACGTCAGCGCCTCACTGTGTATAAATTCAGAAAGAAGTTGCAGAATCTTCCCTTCAGTTCACCAATACTTGGCCCCCGAACTCGTGTCCTTACTCCCATGCTTCAGATATGCCCTGCCTGAGCGACCACCACCACACACGATCTTTCCGTTATCTAACTGTGGAAAACAGAGCGAAAACAATTCCATGTTGATATCTTAACGAGTCCAAAAAATTCCTGGGATTAACGACCAGATACGAAAGCAAACTTGATTAACGTCAATTTTAAAACTAGTTTGTTACCAACAACTGCTTGTGCGACCTGCTCCCTCGATATTTATGTACGCCTGGGCCTACGCCTGAGGGGCCTGACAGCTCAGTGGATAACGTTCGGGATTCGTAGTCCTCAGGTTCCGGGTTCGATCCCTGGTTGAAGAGGAAACAAATGGGCAGTGTTTCTTTTATCCTGATGCACCTGTTCACGTAGCAGTAAATAGGTACCTGGCAGTTAGACAGCTGTTACGGGCTACTTCCTGGGGATGGGGGGGGGTAACAAAAAGGAGGCCTGGTCGAGGACCGGGCCGCGGGGACGTCGAGCCCTGAAATCATCTGAAGATAACGGCGCTAGGCATCCCGTCTTGCCTGGGAGGCCCTCACTGACTAGCCCGTTGAGGGGGCTGGTGGGAGGCTGCCGGAGTGTGATGCTCAGTAGGATGGCGCTTTATGGCCTCTTACAGCCTTGTGCTCCTGCAGCCTTCTTTATTAGTTTTGCTACACCCCTTTTCTCTCTTCCTCGTGTTTCTTACTTCCTTCTCTACTTCATTTTTACTTTCTGGATGTGACGCTTCCTGATGACTCGGCTCCGATTTCGAATATTTTTTTGTGTGACTTTTTTCTGATGGAGTGAGTTGAGAAGGCACTTTCTTCAGGCCGTAGAACTGGAGTACCTGACGTTTCCGAGCGAGGGGAAGCTATTATGTCAAACTCTGCCTTTGTTACTATACCCGATCTCGATGGACAGACGCTGCTTAAGGTAACGATTGCGGCGTGAATGCACCCCCTGGAAAGGCCCCGTTTTGTCAGGTTCTGTGTTCCCTAATTGTGGCTGCATGGTGGGTTTAGGGGCTTAATTGTGGATGAAATTGTATTCTTTTTAGTTCTATGCTGACTTCTGACCCTTTTTCAACTACTCAGACTGACGGTGTGGGCGACCAGGCCCCCGAATTAAACCTTCATGGACGGCCGAGCTCTATAGCCCCGGCTACGTTGGGCCCAGACCAAGCTGCTTCTCTGACTCTCCCGACTGCTCCCCTCCCACCTTCTTCGCAGGGTTGTCCCCCCCCCCTACCCCCTGAGGTGACCACCTCGTCACCTGCAGTGGCTCCATCTCTCGTTGTGACTATTGAACCTTTTACCCTCGTCTTACTGGGGAAGATCGACTCCGTCACCGCCATCACTCGAACATGCATGATTCCTTCCCAGTCAACTACATTCCAGAATTTCTTTGGTCCTGATATGTGGACTAAGTATTTTGATCTCAGTCTTGTTGATCATACACATCATGATGATTTATTCATCCATAAACACCTAGTTGAGTCAGTGGATACCGTTGTCACTTTTAACCCCACCCGTACTGGTACACGTGTAGTTGCAGCCCCTTTTCAAGAGCCAGCCGACCCCCCCCCCCTGGCTAGGTTGTCCTGTATTGTTGAATCCGCAGTTCGAATCTCCAAAAATCTCTGGTTAAATGCCGGCATTGGCAGAGTTATTATCCCTCACCATGTCGCGACTGGTGATAGAGACCTCAAAAACTGTCACGAGGACATTAAATGTATCCTCGAGGCCCAAGGCCCAAACCCATTCTATCCTCAAGATTGATATGTTCACTCGACCCCCTTGTGGTGGTCGCCGTCAGTAAACGTAGTAAAAATCACTTGATAATAGGTCCCTTTCGTCATCTGTAATTCTTGCAGGTTCATGCTCCGTTCAGGAGTACATAGCTTCTCCTCGCCTCTGCAATGAGTACTGGAGACTTTGACATGGTCTCTTGAAGTGCACACGTGAAGTAGGTTTCTTCATACACCTTGTGTATAGTCTCAAGTCATTCTAAGATGGAGTGCTCTTCTCCTTAAGCTCACTGCATCATTTGCGGGGACGTCCACCCTGTCTTCTACCGCACATGTGAGTACTACAAATTTGAGGAAGCCATTCTCAAGTTAAAACACAGCGATCGTTTATCTTTCCCAGAGGTGAGACGCCAGGTTCGCCGTCTTCCCATTTTCTCTGGCATGCCTTATGTTCGTGCATAAGACCCAATTCTCCTCACCCTTCCCTGCTTTCTCAGTTCCTCAACCGTTTCCAGGCCTTAGACCCTGATATCGCCATCAACTCCCTGCCTTCTGCTCTTCTTCATTCTGAAACTGAGAGTCTTCCTCCCTTCCTTCCCGGTTTTCTCCTACCCTTCGTCTTTGTGTCACTTCTCAGTCTTCCGTGTCTCCTGTCCTCTCCTTCCTTTCTCGACCCCATCATTCTTCTGAGCCCTCCCCTGTCATTTAGCCTTCCCCAACTCCCTGTCCGTCCAGACCGTTGTCCATCCTACTTCCATCCGACTTCGTCTTGTCCACTCTCGTTGTCCCTCTCCTGCTGAGACTGTGGAGGCTGTCGCCCAGCATATTGCTGCTGGTACGCCCGTCTCTCTCAGAAACGTAAACCTGGCTCCTCTTCCTTCCCGGCGGGTAAGAAGGCATCCATACATCCCTCGCCTTCCGTCACTGACTGTCCCTGCATCTCCTCCCATTACAGTGGTGGAGTCACCTGTTCCAGGAATGGAGGTTTCCTTGGCCCTTGATTGTCAGGTGCCGTCGTTGATCAAGTGCTCTCCTCCGTTTCTGTCCTTCCTCACCCCAATTCCTTTGACCGCCCCTCTCCGATGCTTCCTCCCATTCCAGACTGTCAGCTCCCCTCTGGCCATCCTACCGCCCCCTTGACTCAATCGTTTTTGCTAGATTTACCTATGCCCTGTAACCATGATTTCACTGTACTTGATCTAGTATACTGTGTTCTTCTTTGCCTTTGTTTTTTCCTTGTTATCTCTGTTTCTGCTATCTCTGTTTTTGACAAGATCATAATGGAATGTTTGTGGTTTATATGTCAACCTTCATGAACTCAAACTTCTGATCATGCAGTTTTCGCTGCTTGTGTATGTCTCCAGGAGTCGATGCTTGGTGCTCGTCCTGGTCACTTCCCCAGTTGCCTCCTCCCCCCTCCAGCTTTTGTTAGGGCCGCTAACTCTACTGCTCTCTTGATCCGCAATGATATTCCATTCGTCCCCTTTTTTTCCAGTTGCTCCTTTATCTCCCTGCTGGCCATATCTGTATGAATAAATGGTACACTGTTTCATTTATCTTCCCCCAAATGTTCCACTTTCTCTTCCTGATCTTAAACACCTGTTGGACTTCTTACCGGAGCCTGTGCTCCTTTTAGGTGATTCTTAACTGTCTATACTCTTTTGGGCAATGTTCTGACAAATACCCAAGGCTGCTCTTGAATCATTTGTTCTCTCTTCTTCTTTGTCTCTTCTGAATTCTGGTGAATTAACTCATGATGACTGGCACACTCTCACCCTTTGCTGTCTTGATCTTTTTATCTGCTCGTCTTCTTATTATTTAGATTTCACATGGAGGGTTCTTGATGACCTCAATAACAGTGACCATTTCCCCATCCGTGTGGCGTTCTCTTTTCACCCTCCCTTCTCCTTTCCTAGGTGGCAGTTTGTTAAGGCTGACTGGAATCTATTCACCCTCCGCTACTCTTTCCGACCTTTCTGAGTTGCCTCTCCCTGGAGCCCTTCTCCTTTTTTATGACACCGTATTCAACGCTGCCCTCCGCTTCTTTCCTCGCTCTACCTCCCGAGGCACATGGGGGTGTCCATTAAGTGGTGGAATTTAGACTGTGTTCAGACTGTCTGCTGTAAGCATGCACACTGGAAAAAACACCAGCGCCGACAAACGCCTGAATCTTTTATTTTTTTTCTGGAAGGCATGTGTGGTGGCCCGTAGGGCCATTTATACGGCTAAGGATGAGAGCTGAAAATGTTATATCTCGCAAGAGTCGCAGCACGACTGATGTTTTACTTTACTTAAAGGCTTGTATGCGTAATGCCTTTATTACAAAGACCTTCCTTGTTTCTGTCATTTTTGACCTAGAAAAGGCATATGACACCACCTCATGTCATATGCCTTTGTCATATGACTGCCAAATGTTCATAAGCTTCCCCCACCTGTGTGAACCCTCCTGATGTTGTGAAGACTTTCTTCATCTCATTACCTCCCCCTGACACTGTTATCCGCCCCTCCTGCTCCACGCAAACTTAACAATACCATTTTCTGTTTTTAAGTTCAACATAAAATGTAAATACCAATATATATCTCAAGGTAAATAAAGACGACCCAAGGTATGGGTAGATAATAATGACTGGGGTAGACTTGGAGTGGGCAGCAGGGCAGGTTAACGGGAAGAGGGCCATTCCGTTGCAAGGTAATCACCAGCTACTATCATCTTGATTCGGGTTCTAAGGGGGAAAGGAAAGTTATGGAGATAACAAGGAGGCCAGAATTTTTTTACCGTCTGTGACTAATAAACCCCCTCTCCCCCTCTCTCAAAAAAAAATCTTTATCGCATCAACTTCCCCTCACTTTCCCCGCGAAAAGTGAGATATCTCTTGTTGCTTCTCTTTTACGAGTTAACTTGGTGCCGTGCTCCAGCTCCCGACCCCCCATCCCCACCACCTTTTACCCGGCTCCCGCCTTGATGAGATTACACTCACCCTCTCACTCCGCTTTTATACTTCATTTAATATATTTATGTACCCTTGCTACACTTGTATGTTAGCTTTTTTCTCAATGTTAAATTTTTGTTAATTCTTTATTTGTCTAACTTTTACTCGTATATTCGATTGTTTATTTTTTTGTTTGATCAGTGATATTTTGTGTGATATTAACTTGTTTTTGTCACCAGAAAACTACATTAGTCATTCAACTGTTTATGTTTGTGGATTAATTCGGGCATATTGTGCAATTGTAGTTATATATATTTTTATTTTCTTTATTTAGTGTTTTCTACACACAAATACTCTCACATGTATCACCTAGGCACTCACACACGCACACGCACACACAGAAATTAGAAAGACAGACACACACACACACACCCACACACAGAAATTAGAAAGACACACATACACACACACACTCGGGTATTAGGAAGAACATTTTAGTGTCAGAGTGGTTGCCAAATGGAATGCATTAGGAAGTGATGTGGTGGAGGCTGACTCCATACACAGTTTCAAATGTAGATATGATAGAGCCCAATAGGCTCAGAAACCTGTACACCAGTTGATTGACGGTTGAGAGGCGGGACCAAAGAGCAAAGCTCAACCCCCGCAAACACAACTAGGTGAATACACACTGGAGCCAGGAGAACTAGTAGCGAGAGTACTGGTGCCATCAGAACTCGAGCTGGGAGAGTACTGGTGCCATCAGAACTCGAGCTGGGAGAGTACTGGTGCCATTAGAACTCGAGCAGCGAGAGTACTGGTGCCATCAGAACTCGAACAGCGAGAGTACTGGTGCCATCAGAACTCGAGCAGCGAGAGTACTGATGCCATCAGAACTCGAGCAGCGAGAGTACTGGTGCCATCGGGCAGCGAGGGTACTGAAGAAAAAAAAACTCAAACATGGGTACTGACACTAGTAGAACTTAAAGCAGCGAGTTCCAAAAGTATGTTGAGCCTTCCCAGAGTGCGTTGCACCTTCCTAGAGTGCGAGATGATTTTCCAGAGTGCGTGGCGCCTTCCCAGAATGTTTGATGCCTTTCCAGTGCGTCTGGTGCGTTCTTAGATTGCGAATTACTTTCCCAGAGTGCGTGATGCATTCGCGGAAGATATGACGGCTTCCCAGGGTGCATGGCGCTTTCCTAGAGTTCATGGCGCTCTCATAGGGTGCCATGCGTTCTCCCAGAGTGCGTGGCGCCCTCCCTGAGTGTGGCACCTTTCCTAAGCACGTGGTGCTTTCCCAGAGTGCGTGGCGCCTTCCAAGAGTGCGTGACGCCTTCTCAGAGTGAGTGGCGCTTTTTCAGAGTGTGTGTTCTTTCCCCGAGTTTATGGTTCTTTTTCCAGAGTTCGTAGCGCTTTTCCAGAGTTCTTAGCGCTTTTCCAGAGTTCGTAGCGCTTTTCCAGAGTTCGTAGAGCTTTTCCAGAGTTCGTAGCGCTTTTCCAGAGTTCGTAGCGCTTTTCCAGAGTTCGTAGCGCTTTTCCAGAGTTCGTAGCGCCTTTCCAGAGTTCGTAGCGTCTTTCCAGAGTTCGTAGCGCTTTTCCAGAGTTCGTAGCGCCTTTCCAGAGTTCGTAGCGCCTTTCCAGAGTTCGTAGCGCCTTTACAGAGTTCGTAGCGCTTTTCCAGAGTTCGTAGCGCCTTTCCAGAGTTCGTAGCGCTTTTCCAGAGTTCGTAATGCCATTCTTGAATGCCGGAGTGTAGTGTAAAGAGATTGGGGGCTATTGACGAAGCCGGATATAGTGCCAGGTCACCAAGAGCTGCTCCCACAGTGTGGTCACCAAGAGCTGCTCCCACAGTGTGGTCACCAAGAGCTGCTCCCACAGTGTGGTCACCAAGAGCTGCTCCCACAGTGTGGTCACCAAGAGCTGCTCCCACAGTGTGGTCACCAGGAGCTGCTCCCACAGTGTGGTCACCAAGAGCTGCTCCCACAGTGTGGTCACCAAGAGCTGCTCCCACAGTGTGGTCACCAGGAGCTGCTCCCACAGTGTGGTCACCAAGAGCTGCTCCCACAGTGTGGTCACCAAGAGCTGCTCCCACAGTGTGGTCACCAAGAGCTGCTCCCACAGTGTGGTCACCAAGAGCTGCTCCCACAGTGTGGTCACCAAGAGCTGCTCCCACAGTGTGGTCACCAAGAGCTGCTCCCACAGTGTGGTCACCAAGAGCTGCTCCCACAGTGTGGTCACCAGGAGCTGCTCCCACAGTGTGGTCACCAAGAGCTGCTCCCACAGTGTGGTCACCAAGAGCTGCTCCCACAGTGTGGTCACCAAGAGCTGCTCCCACAGTGTGGTCACCAAGAGCTGCTCCCACAGTGTGGTCACCAAGAGCTGCTCCCACAGTGTGGTCACCAAGAGCTGCTCCCACAGTGTGGTCACCAAGAGCTGCTCCCACAGTGTGGTCACCAAGAGCTGCTCCCACAGTGTGGATCACCTGGAGCTGCTCCCACAGTGTGGTCACCAGGAGCTGCTCCCACAGTGTGGTCACCAAGAGCTGCTCCCACAGTGTGGATCACCAGGAGCTGCTCCCACAGTGTGGATCACCAGGAGCTGCTCCCACAGTGTGGTCACCAAGAGCTGCTCCCACAGTGTGGTCACCAGGAGCTGCTCCCACAGTGTGGTCACCAAGAGCTGCTCCCACAGTGTGGTCACCAAGAGCTGCTCCCACAGTGTGGTCACCAGGAGCTGCTCCCACAGTGTGGTCACCAAGAGCTGCTCCCACAGTGTGGATCACCAGGAGCTGCTCCCACAGTGTGGTCACCAGGAGCTGCTCCCACAGTGTGGTCACCAAGAGCTGCTCCCACAGTGTGGATCACCAGGAGCTGCTCCCACAGTGTGGTCACCAGGAGCTGCTCCCACAGTGTGGTCACCAAGAGCTGCTCCCACAGTGTGGTCACCAAGAGCTGCTCCCACAGTGTGGTCACCAAGAGCTGCTCCCACAGTGTGGTCACCAAGAGCTGCTCCCACAGTGTGGATCACCAGGAGCTGCTCCCACAGTGTGGTCACCAGGAGCTGCTCCCACAGTGTGGTCACCAAGAGCTGCTCCCACAGTGTGGATCACCAGGAGCTGCTCCCACAGTGTGGTCACCAGGAGCTGCTCCCACAGTGTGGTCACCAAGAGCTGCTCCCACAGTGTGGATCACCAGGAGCTGCTCCCACAGTGTGGTCACCAGGAGCTGCTCCCACAGTGTGGTCACCAAGAGCTGCTCCCACAGTGTGGTCACCAAGAGCTGCTCCCACAGTGTGGATCACCAGGAGCTGCTCCCACAGTGTGGTCACCAGGAGCTGCTCCCACAGTGTGGTCACCAAGAGCTGCTCCCACAGTGTGGTCACCAAGAGCTGCTCCCACAGTGTGAATCACCAGGAGCTGCTCCCACAGTGTGGTCACCAGGAGCTGCTCCCACAGTGTGGTCACCAAGAGCTGCTCCCACAGTGTGGTCACCAGGACCTGCTCCCACAGTGGTCACCAAGAGCTGCTCCCACAGTGGTCACCAAGAGCTGCTCCCACAGTGTGGATCACCAGGAGCTGCTCCCACAGTGTGGTCACCAAGAGCTGCTCCCACAGTGTGGTCACCAAGAGCTGCTCCCACAGTACTGTGGGAGCAGCTCCCGGTGCCAAGACCCAACACTTCAAGTGGTTGGGCACCATTCCTTCCCTCCGTCCTCTCCCAAATCCTCACCCGCGTATTCCTTCTAAGTACTCGAAAGATTTAGCTCCTTCTCCTGATAATTACCTTAGACATGACATACGTAGATTTTTCAAAAAGTATTTGATGAGATTCCTTTTAAATACTTGTTAAGTAGAGTGGCACGATGACTGGAAAATGTGCCATATGGACCCAAGTAACGGGTGGTGACTTAAGATAACAGGTGGACTTTATGATAACGGGTGGACTTTATGATAACGGGTGGACTTTATGATAACGGGTGGACTTTAAGATAACGGGTGGACTTTATGATAACGGGTGGACTTTAAGATAACGGGTGGACTTTGAGATAACGGATGGACTTTAAGATAACGGGTGGACTTTAAGATAACGGGTGGACTTTAAGATAACGGGTGGACTTTAAGATAACGGGTGGACTTTAAAATAACGGGTGGACTTTAGCGAATCCCAAGTCGTTATCCTGAACACTTCCAAGGGCTATATAGTCGTAATGGTCCAGAGTGCAAATGAGTCATCTGAATGTGCATTTTGAATGTCAATAAAATAAAGTGAAATTTTAACACAATAAAATCTCTCGTCTCAGGGCAGAACTTTTCATATCCATCGACTTCGTGAAGGGAATGTATAGAGGCCAAGTTTCCCTACATGGGGGTCACTGGGGCCGACCCCGACCCTCCTATGTCACTGGGGCCGACCCCGACCCTCCTATGTCACTGGGGCCGACCCCGACCCTCCTATGTCACTGGGGCCGACCCCGACCCTCCTATGTCACTGGGGCCGACCCCGATCCTCCTATGTCACTGGGGCCGACCCCGATCCTCCTATGTCACTGGGGCCGACCCCGACCCTCCTATGTCACTGGGGCCGACCCCGACCCTCCTATGTCACTGGGGCCGACCCCGACCCTCCTATGTCACTGGGGCCGACCCCGACCCTCCTATGCCACTGGGGCCGACCCCGACCCTCCTATGTCACTGGGGCCGACCCCGACCCTCCTATGTCACTGGGGCCGACCCCGATCCTCCTATGTCACTGGGGCCGACCCCGACCCTCCTATGTCACTGGGGCCGACCCCGACCCTCCTATGTCACTGGGGCCGACCCCGACCCTCCTATGTCACTGGGGCCGACCCCGACCCTCCTATGTCACTGGGGCCGACCCCGACCCTCCTATGTCACTGGGGCCGACCCCGACCCTCCTATGTCACTGGGGCCGACCCCGACCCTCCTATGTCACTGGGGCCGACCCCGACCCTCCTATGTCACTGGGGCCGACCCCGACCCTCCTATGTCACTGGGGCCGACCCCGATCCTCCTATGTCACTGGGGCCGACCCCGATCCTCCTATGTCACTGGGGCCGACCCCGACCCTCCTATGTCATTGGGGCCGACCCCGACCCTCCTATGTCACTGGGGCCGACCCCGACCCTCCTATGTTACTCCCCATTAACCCACAAGCCACCATGCAAAGTTGCGGGAAACTGTCGCCAAGCGTCTGGCTTGTATCCTTAGACAGACATTCTGTAATTATAGATATAGATTACTGATAATTTGATATTACTTAAAACTAGAACAGTTGACACAGTTCTTACTTGTTATCAACGACTTCATGAGAGGAATGGAATGGAACTATCAGGGGAAAGCACCCAGCCATTACGACTATATAGCACTGGGAAGGATTTGGGACGAGGGGAAGGAATGGTGCCCAACCACTTGGACGGTCGAGGATTGAACGCCGACCTGCATGAAGCGAGACCTTCGCTCTACCGTCCACCCCAAGTAGTTGGGGTTCATGAGAGGAAGTGTTTGTTTTAACTTAATTTGTTGAACCTCCTGTGGTTTCTTAAAGTAAATAAATCATTTGTAGATTATATTACAATATACTACACGAGACAGACTCTCTCAAATATATAACATGGTATATACTTAAGGTATAATATATAATATGGTACATATTATGTATGTATATGGTACAGTATGGTATGGTATATGGTACAGTATGGTATGGTATATGGTACAGTATGGTATGGTATATGGTACAATATGGTGTGGTATATGGTACAGTATGGTATGGTATATGATACAGTATGGTATGGTATATGGTACAATATGGTATGGTATATGGTACAATATGGTATGATATATGGTACAATATGGTATGGTATATGGTACAATATGGTATGGTATATGGTACAATATGGTATGGTATATGGTACAATATGGTATGATATATGGTACAATATGGTATGGTATATGGTACAATATGGTATGATATATGGTACAATATGGTATGATATATGGTACAATATGGTATGGTATATGGTACAATATGGTATGGTATATGGTACAATATGGTATGGTATATGGTACAATATGGTATGGTATATGGTACAATATGGTATGGTATATGGTACAATATGGTATGGTATATGGTACAATATGGTATGGTATATGGTACAATATGGTATGGTATATGGTACAATATGGTATGGTATATGGTACAATATGGTATGGTATATGGTACAATATGGTATGGTATATGGTACAATATGGTATGGTATATGGTACAATATGGTATGATATATGGTACAATATGGTATGGTATATGGTACAATATGGTATGGTATATGGTACAATATGGTATGGTATATGGTACAATATGGTATGGTATATGGTACAATATGGTATGGTATATGGTACAATATGGTATGGTATATGGTACAATATGGTATGATATATGGTACAATATGGTATGGTATATGGTACAATATGGTATGGTATATGGTACAATATGGTATGGTATATGGTACAATATGGTATGGTATATGGTACAATATGGTATGGTATATGGTACAATATGGTATGATATATGGTACAATATGGTATGGTATATGGTACAATATGGTATGGTATATGGTACAATATGGTATGGTATATGGTACAATATGGTATGGTATATGGTACAATATGGTATGGTATATGGTACAATATGGTATGATATATGGTACAATATGGTATGGTATATGGTACAATATGGTATGATATATGGTACAATATGGTATGGTATATGGTACAATATGGTATGGTATATGGTACAATATGGTATGGTATATGGTACAATATGGTATGGTATATGGTACAATATGGTATGGTATATGGTACAATATGGTATGGTATATGGTACAATATGGTATGGTATATGGTACAATGTGGTATGGTATATGGTACAATATGGTATGGTATATGGTACAATATGGTATGATATATGGTACAATATGGTATGGTATATGGTACAATATGGTATGGTATATGGTACAATATGGTATGATATATGGTACAATATGGTATGGTATATGGTACAATATGGTATGGTATATGGTACAATATGGTATGGTATATGGTACAATATGGTATGGTATATGGTACAATATGGTATGGTATATGGTACAATATGGTATGGTATATGGTACAATATGGTATGGTATATGGTACAATATGGTATGATATATGGTACAATATGGTATGGTATATGGTACAGTATGGTATGGTATATGGTACAATATGGTATGGTATATGGTACAATATGGTATGGTATATGGTACAATATGGTATGGTATATGGTACAATATGGTATGGTATATGGTACAATATGGTATGGTATATGGTACAATATGGTATGGTATATGGTACAATATGGTATGGTATATGGTACAATATGGTATGGTATATGGTACAATATGGTATGGTATATGGTACAGTATGGTATGGTATATGGTACAATATGGTATGATATATGGTACAATATGGTATGGTATATGGTACAGTATGGTATGGTATATGGTACAATATGGTATGATATATGGTACAATATGGTATGGTATATGGTACAGTATGGTATGGTATATGGTACAGTATGGTATGGTATATGGTACAATATGGTATGGTATATGGTACAATATGGTATGGTATATGGTACAATATGGTATGGTATATGGTACAGTATGGTATGGTATATGGTACAATATGGTATGGTATATGGTACAATATGGTATGGTATATGGTACAGTATGGTATGGTATATGGTACAGTATGGTATGGTATATGGTACAGTATGGTATGGTATATGGTACAATATGGTATGGTATATGGTACAATATGGTATGGTATATGGTACAATATGGTGTGGTATATGGTACAGTATGGTATGGTATATGGTACAATATGGTATGGTATATGGTACAATATAAAAGATGAGACGGACATTAACAACAATACAAATTACTGGTGTGTGTGTGTACTAATACCCTTAACAAATTGCACGCGCGTGTTTATTAGAGTGATAAAGGGAGAGTGAGGCAATGTCTGGTGAGAGGGCCTTGGGTATGTTCTGGCTCAAGGGTGAGGACAGAGTGAGTCAGTGAGAGAGAGTGAGAGAGAATGTGTGTGAGTGAGAGAGAGAGAGAGCGCTCATCCATCAGTTGAAGTCAACGGGTGGATATTTTTCTCGCCGACTCGTAATCACTAAATTGGCATCCTCTGAGGCGTTAACACCTCCACCTGGTGACTTGCTGCGGTGGTATGGCGCTCTTGTGCTGGTGTGCTGGTGTGTGGCGGTGGGTAGGTGGTGTGGTAGTGGTGGTGCGGTGTTGTGGTGGTGGTGCGGTGTTGTGGTGGTGGTGCGGTGTTGTGGTGGTGTAGTATTGTGGTGGTGCTGTGTTGTCTATTTCAAAGAAAGGTGAAAGAAAAAACTAGAATTATAGCTAGCACAAACCCCCTTTGCCAGTATAATAAAGAACCAAAAAATTAGTAATGCAGATAGTAGCAATAATAATGCTACTCTCAATATTAATGAGAAAATCCGTATGAGCTGTGATGCGGATTCGAACCTATGCGGTAGGTGTTCCCACCCACAGGCCCTAGTCAACCAGGCCTCAACATAGTAACAGGATTGCAACCTGGAGTTCTACTGAACCCACGAGGGTTTCCTGAGGTTTCCACTGAAGCCGGACTGGGATTTTCACACATTCCCCCCATGCACTCTGGCTCTGTCATCCAGGAATGTTCACCTCTGACGCTTCTCTTTCAATTCACAAACCCTCGTGTGTTGAGTAGAACTCCAGGATGCAATCCTTAAACCATGTCGTGGTGTAGTCGTCTAGGGCGTGTGCCTGGAAACACCCACCACATAGGTTCGAACCCTCATCACGGCTCCTGCTAATTTTCTCATTGATGTAGTCACGTTAGTGTGATTACTCTCTATCAACAATAATTATAAAAATATTAATGATAATTTTGGTTCTATAATTACAACAGGCAAAACAACAACAGTGATCCAAATAATGGTCATCACCCCTTACAATAATAAGGAAACATATAACCTGGAAACCACAACAAAAACAAACACACAAAATATTCCGTGGCGGAATCTTGCCAGTGTCGTGTTATTAAGGAAGTCTCCGTTTCCACGAGTTTTCACTTCCTCAGCGCTTATAACATTCTGGCGTTTGTCGCAATTTGCATTGTTAGGTATGGTGTGTGGCTGGCTCAGCTGACACGCTTGGCACGGTGGGTGGAGACGGGGGAGAGAGAGAGAGAGAGAGAGAGAGAGAGAGAGAGAGAGAGAGAGAGTGTGAGAGAGAGTGTGAGAGAGAGTGAGAGAGAGAGAGAGAGAGAGAGAGAGAGAGAGAGAGAGACTGGTCTCGCTCCGTCCCAGCTGACTCTGTCATCCCAAGTCTTCAACAGCGTAAACATATCGTTGCTTTACTGTTACACACAGCCCTTGCGTTCTCTGGGTCCCCGCATGGCTCATTTCCACCATTACCTGCATAACCATCATACCACCATAATGACAGCCATCATACCACCAGGACACCCCTATTATACCACCAGAATGTCAACCATCATACCACCAAAACAATCCACCAAGATTTTCGCCTTGGCAACACCTTTCTCTATGACACGAGTTGGGAACCAATTTAAATTAAAGAAACATAATCTCTGAGTGTTTTTTTAACACATTTGAATGTATTGCATAACAGAACGTGCGGCCTCTGAAATCTACGCGAGGTTAAATATGGTTTTCCTATGACGCAAGGTTCCCGCCCTGCTGTAAGACACGACCCAGCCAAGTACTGTCACCTGTACAAGGTTCCCGCCCTGCTGTAAGACACGACCCAGCCAAGTACTGTCACCTGTACAAGGTTCCCGCCCTGCTGTAAGACACGACCCAGCCAAGTACTGTCACCTGTACAAGGTTCCCGCCCTGCTGTAAGACACGACCCAGCCAAGTACTGTCACCTGTACAAGGTTCCCGCCCTGCTGTAAGACACGACCCAGCCAAGTACTGTCACCTGTACAAGGTTCCCGCCCTGCTGTAAGACACGACCCAGCCAAGTACTGTCACCTGTACAAGGTTCCCGCCCTGCTATAAGACACGATCCAGCCAAGTACTGTCACCTGTACAAGGTTCCCGCCCTGCTATAAGACACGATCCAGCCAAGTACTGTCACCTGTACAAGGTTCCCGCCCTGCTGTAAGACACGATCCAGCCAAGTACTGTCACCTGTACAAGGTTCCCGCCCTGCTGTAAGACACGACCCAGCCAAGTACTGTCACCTGTACAAGGTTCCCGCCCTGCTATAAGACACGACCCAGCCAAGTACTGTCACCTGTACAAGGTTCCCGCCCTGCTATAAGACACGACCCAGCCAAGTACTGTCATTCCTCGGCCTCCTCTCACCTGTACAAGGATCCCGCCAAAACTTGGCGTTGAGACTATCAGACTGACCAAACTAGCTCTCAGATAGTTTCGGAAACATCATATTCCTCCCAGAATTGCATGCAATATTGAAGGAACTATGCACACGGGCTTATAATAAATGCAAATTAAGTGACTATTATGAGCGTCCTTCACACGAGTTGATATTTCCGGCGACACTGTCGAGGAGGATGACGTTGATGGTCCCTTAAGACTGTATCGTGTCTAGATGAGATCTCTTATTTCAAGTTTGGACAAGAAAATTGATTAAAAGTGATCTGAGATTATTGCTTGTCTCAAGAAGATGAAGTGTTGAAGGATGTGATGAGGACGGAACTGGTGGTGGTGGTGATGGTTGTGGTGGTGGTAGTGGTGGTGGTGGTAGTGTAGTGGTGGTGGTGGTGGTGGTGGTGGTGGTGGTGGTAGTGGTGGTGGTAGTGGTGG